>NC_086451.1:290412000-290765750 GCF_028390025.1 Pseudophryne corroboree
AATCCAGCGTGCAATAGTCTGTTTTGAAGCAGGATGACCAATTTTGTTGGAAGCATACAAGACAAAAAGCGCCTCAGTTTTTCTGGCAACAGCTGTCCTAGTGACGCAGATCTTCAACGCTCTTACAACATCCAGAGATTTTGGAATTGCCACAGCCTCCGTAGCCACCGGGACCACAATAGGTTGGTTAATGTGAAATGAAGAAACCACCGTCGGTAGAAATTGTTGACGAGTCCTCAATTCCGCCCTATCCGAATGAAAAATCAAGTACGGGCTCTTATGAGAAAAGGCCGCCAACTCTGACACCAGCGCCAACAGCATAACTACCTTCCAAGTGAGAAATTTCAATTCAACCTTACGCAAAGGTTCAAACCAGGAAGACATGAGAAACCGTAAGACCACATCAAGCTCCCATGGAGCTACAGGAGGCACAAACGGAGGATTGATATGCATTACTCCTTTCACAAAAGTCTGAACCTCTGGGAGGACAGCTAATTCTTTTTAAAAGAAAATAGACAAAGCCGAAATCTGCACTTTGATGGAACCTAATTTCAGGCCTGCGTCTACTCCCGCCTGTAAAAAGTGGAGAAAGCTCCCCAAGTGAAACATACTTTCTCCAAATACGGTGATAATGTTTCGCCGTAACCTCCTTCCTAGCGGCCAAGGATCTTCCACCAGTAATTCCTGAAGATCCGGGTACCAGGCCCTTCTTGGCCAATCTGGAACGACGAGAATCGCCTGAACCCTTGCTCGTCGAATGATCCCCAGTACTTTTGGAATGAGAAGAAGTGGAGGTAACATACACCGACTGGAACACCCACGGAGACACCAGGGCGTCCACTGCACTGTCTTGGGGGTCCCTTGACCTGGAACAATACCCCAGGAGCTTCTTGTTGAGACGAGACGCCATCATGTCGATCAACGGAATTCCCCAACGTTTTGTCACCTCTGCAAATACCTCTTGGTGAAGAGCCCACTCTCCCGGATGGAGATCGTGTCTGCTGAGGAAATCTGCCTCCCAGTTGTCCACTCCCGGTAGGAAGACTGCCGACAGGGCGCTCACGTGTTGTTCCGCCCAGCGAAGGATTCTTGTGGCCTCCGCCATTGCCGCTCTGCTCCTTGTTCCGCCTTGGCGGTTTATATGTGCCACCGCTGTGATGTTGTCTGACTGTACCAGGACAGGTCGACCCTGAAGAAGGCTTCTTGCTTGCAGCAGGCCGTTGTAAGTGGCTCTTAACTCGAGAACATTTATGCGGAGACAAGCTTCCTGGAGCGACCATTTCCCCTGGAAGTTCCTTCCTTGGGTGACTGCGCCCCAGCCCCGGAGACTTGCATCTGTTGTCAGAAGTACCCAATCCTGGATACCGAAACGGCGTACCCCTCGGATGTGAGGACTTTGTAGCCACCACAGGAGAGAAATTCTGGCTCTGGGAGATAGACTTATCTTCCGGTGCATGTGCAGGTGAGACCCGGACCAAATTAAACCTGCCAAATGGAATGGCTTTGTACGCCGCAACCATTTTCCCCAGAACCCGAGTACAGTGATGGATCGACACACTTGTCGGCCTCAGAAGTTCCCTGACCATCGTCTGCAGTTCCAGAGCTTTTTCTTCTGGAAGAAATACTTTCTGTAAATCCAATCCGTGTCCAGAATCATGCCCAGAAAAGGCAGCCAAGTGGTCGGAATCAACTGAGATTTTGGCAAATTGAGTACCCAACCGTGCTGTCGCAGAACAGATAGTGACAAATTTACACTTCTCAGCAACCGTTCCTTGGACCTCGCCTTTATCAGGAGATCGTCCAAGTACGGGATAATTGTAACCCCTTGTTTGCGAAGGAGAACCATCATTTCCGCCATGACTTTGGTGAAAATCCTCGGAGCCGTGGAAAGCCCAAACGGCAACGTCTGAAATTGGTAATGAGAATCCTGTATCGCAAACCTGAGGAAGGCCTGATGTGAAGGACATATCGGGACATGTAAGTAGGCATCCTTTATGTCGACTGACGCCATAAAATCCCCCCCCTTCCAGGCTGGCAATTACCGCTCGAAGAGATTCCATCTTGAACTTGACAACTTTCAAGTATGGATTGAGGGATTTTAGATTTAGAATTGGTCTGACCGAACCGTCCGGTTTCGGCACAACAAAGAGGCTCGAGTAGAACCCCTCCCCCCGTTGGGACGAGGGAACGGGAACAATGACCCTCTGTAGACACAATTTTTGTATCGCTGCCAGCACCACCTCCCTGTCCGGAAGAGCTACTGGTAACGCCGAAATGAAGAACCGGTGAGGGGGTATCCCCGAAACTCCAGCTTGTATCCCTGAGACACAATCTCTAGGACCCAAGGATCCAGGTCTGATTGAATCCAGACCTGACTGAATATTTGTAGACGGCCCCCCACCGGTCCGGACTCCCCCAGGGAAGCCCCAGCGTCATGCGGTGGACTTGGTAGAAGCAGGGGAGGACTTTTGGTCCTGGGCGCCTGACACTGCAGGTGGTTTCCTTCCCCTTCCTCTACCTTTTGAAGCGAGGAAGGACGAACCTTTTCCACGCCTGTATTTATTGTGACGAAAGGACTGCATCTGCTGATGTGGTGCCTTTTTCTGTTGTGTGGGAACATAACGAAGAAAAGAGGACTTACCCGCGGTCGAGACCAGGTCAGCCAAGCCGTCCCCAAACAAGACAGTATCTTTGAAGGGTAACGCTTCCATAGCCCTCTTGGAGTCGGCATCAGCATTCCATTGATGGATCCACAACGCCCTCCTGGCTGATATCGACATGGCATTGGCTCTTGATCCCAAGAGACAGACATCCCTCGCCGCATCCTTCAGGTAATCTGCAGCGTCCTTGATATAACCAAGAGTCAAAAGAACATTATCTTTATCAAGGGTATCCATATCATTAGCTAAATTCTCAGCCCATTTAGCAGTAGCACTACTCACCCATACAGACGCCACAGCATGTCTGAGCAATGCACCCGAATTAGCGAAAATGGACTTCAGAGACGTCTCCAGCTTGCGATCTGCCGGATCTTTGAGAGCTGCCGAGTCAGGAGACGGAAGCGCCACTTTCTTAGACAAGCGAGATAGAGCTTTGTCAACATTTGGAGACGCCTCCCATTTTTCCCGGTCATCAGAGGGGAACGGATATGCCATGTAAATCCTCTTGGGAATCTGCCACCTCTTATCCGGCGACTCCCAAGCCTTTTCACAAAGAGTATTCATTTCATGAGAGGGGGGAAACTTCACCTCAGGTTTTTTTCCCTTAAACAAGCAAATCCTTGTTTCCTGTACCGCAGGTTCATCAGAAATGTGTAAAACATCTTTTATAGCCACAATCATGTACTGAATACTCTTAACTAATCGTGGATGTAAAGCAGCCTCAGTGAAATCAACCTCGGAATCCGTGTCGGTATCCGTATCTACCACTTGAGTAAATGGCCGCTTTTGCGACCAGATGGGGTCTGTACCTGAGACAAAGCCTCTTCCATGGACTTTTTCCACACCTGTGTCTGTGACTCAGACTTATCCAACCTCTTTGATAAAGAAGCTACATTCGAATTTATCGTACTGAGCAATGCGAGTAAATCAGGTGTCGGCTGCGTCGACAGTCCCAAATCTAGCCCCGCATCTGCTCCCCCAATAACCTCCTCTGGTGAATAACATTCAGCATCAGACATGCCGACACGTAGTACCGACACACAGATACACACAGAACGTCCCAGCTAGGTGACAGGCCCACAATGAAGCCCAGATAGAGGACACAGAGGGAGTATGCCAGCTCACACCCCAGCGCCCATATATCCCGACAAAAGATATATGTACCCAACGCTGCTTAATTTATAATAAGAGGCACCACACTGCAGCCCCCCCCCTTCTGAATATCTCCCCATTACTTGTGAGAGGAATGTGGAGGTCCCGGCAGAGTCTCCTTCAGCCGCGTGTTGAAGGAGAAGATGGCGCCTGTGAGCCGCGGGACGAAGCTCCGCCCCCTTCCCGACGCGCTTCGGCCCGCCAAATTTGAAAATTAAAAAGATGCCGGTGGGGGTTTAAGAAACGGTAGCGAGGCACCGAAAGCCTTCTGCCGGTCCCCGACCTCAGTAACATGCTGCCCAGGGCGCCCCCCCCAGCGCCCTGCACCCTGTAACTACCGTTGGTGATGTGTGTGGGAGCATGGAGCACAGCGTTACCGCTGTGCTGTACCTTCCGTTACTGAAATCTTCTGCCGTCCTGAAGTCTTCTGATCTTCTCATACTCACCCGACTTCTTTCTTCTGGCTTCTGTGAGGGTGTGACGGCGTGGCTCCGGGAACAAGCAGCTAGGCGCACCAAGTGATCGAACCCTCTGGAGCTAATGGTGTCCAGTAGCCGAGAAGCGGAGCCCTTAACTAAGAAGAAGTAGGTCTGCTTCTCTCCCCTCACTCCCACGCTGCAGGGAGCCTGTAGCCAGCAGGTCTCCCTGAAAATAAAAAACCTAACAAAAAATATTTTCCAGAGAAACTCAGAAGAGCTCCCCTGTGAGTGTCCAGTCAGTCCTGGGCACAAAGTCTAACTGAGGTCTGGAGGAGGGGCATAGAGGGAGGAGCCAGTTCACACCCAGATTAAGTCTTTTCAGTGTGCCCAAGCTCCTGCGGATCCCGTCTATACCCCATGGTCCTTTTGGAGTCCCCAGCATCCTCTAGGACATAAGAGAAATATAGTATGTATATATATATATATATATATATATATATATATATATATGTGTATGTATGTATATATGTGTGTATGTATGTATATATGTGTGTATGTATGTATATATGTGTGTATGTATGTATATATGTGTGTATGTGTGTATGTGTGTATGTGTGTATGTATGTGTGTATGTATGTATGTATGTATGTATGTATGTATGTATGTATGTATGTATGTATGTATGTATATATATATATATATATATATATATATATATATATATATATATATATATATATATATATGGGACCCCGAAGCACCTAGCCCCTCAGGGTACAGAATATAGTGATAGCAATATTTGATACAGGAGAATGGAATCCCACACTACAGCTACAGGCACACTCAGTCAAATGTACAATGCAGAAGTTATTGCACATAAACAATAAGACTGCACTGGACTAGTAAATTTACATATAAATATGTATGAGTATAGATATAACAATGCACAGTAGATACTGAAAGTATATAACAGAATACTTGTACTAAATATTCAGACAGCAGCACCCTTGTCCTTAACTAACACTGTCTAAAATGACATGTAGAATACCTAAGTGCCTGTAAATGCACAGCACTGATGAGATCCGGTCTCAAGATAGACAGTGTCTAGGTCGACAATGTTTGGGTCGACCACTATTGGTCGACAGTCTAGGCCGACATGTTTTCAAGGTCGACAGGTCAAAAGGTCGACATGAGTTTTTCACTTTCATTTTTTAAAACTTTTTCATACTTAACGATCCACGCGGACTATGATTGGGAATAGTAACCTGTGCCGTGCACAGCGGTAGCAGAGTGAGGCACCTTGCCCGAAGCATGGCGAGCGAAGCGAGCCATGCGAGGGGACACGATGCAGTAATTGGGCGTCCCAATCACTGTACGGAGATAACGAAGAAAAAAAAAAAAAAAGAGAACATGAAAAACTCATGTCGACATTTTGACCTGGCGACCTAGAACATCTCGACCTAGAAACCCTGTCGACCTACAGTGGTCGACCTAAACATTGTCGACCTAGACACGGTCGATCCAATGATCCACACCCGTCCCGGAGATCAGCCCAGCTAGTAGTGAAGATGGCGCCAAAATCTCTGTCGGGGTGTGAGGGAGAGTGAAATGCAGCTCCAGGGCAGGAACACCAGCAGTAGATTGCGCCCGGAGCTGGGGGAGGGGCTACAGGTCAGCGCCTTATCCCCTATGCTGGTCCTCACCACCAGGTACTGTAGAGCCTATATCAAACAGATTTTAGTAAATCCGACCTGTGCTCCCTTGCCCTGGTGGATGTAGTGGGGTCCCTGTGCAGTACAGAGTCCACTCCAGCAGCGCGGTCCGTCTCCTGGGACCGTGATTTACCGGCAGGTCCCACCTGGGGGGACCCTCTTACCTACTCCCTGATGTGCAGTCACTCGATCCTGGAGAGCGTCAGCGGTGGTGTGCCTGATGACCGGTGCGCCTCCGCTGCAAGTACCCGGGATCCCGGCCGCGGGAGTATGCAGCGCTGCTGGAGGAGGTGATGGAGCCGCAGCACAGCATGTCATAAAAACATAGAAAGTGCTGCAGCCCTTGAAGTCTTCTTAAAAGCTCTTTTCAGGGCTTACTAGCGCAGCCCCACCTGTTAGTGACGTGCTCTGCAGGCAACAACTTAAAAACTGAGCTCCAGTGCCTGGAGGCGGGGTTATAAAGGAGGCGGTGCAATGCATCCTGGGAACAGTCAAAGCTTTAGCCTGTTGGTGCCTCGGATCAAGACCAAACTCTACACCTTGATGTATTCCCTGTGGAATCCCAGTGTACCCCGCTGCAGAAATCCTATTTTCTCTTACGCCCTTGGGGATCCTGGGAATCCATGTAGTACCATGGGGGAAGTACCAAAGCTCCCAAACCGGGTGGGAGAGTGCCGAGGTTCCTGTAGAAACGATTAACCAAAATGAAGGTCCTCAGAGGCCAAAGTATCGAACTTGTAAAACTTTGCAAACGTGTTCGAACCTGACCAAGTAGCTGCTCGGCAGAACTGTAAAGCCGAGACACCCCGGGCAGCCGCCCAAGAAGAACCCACCGACCTAGTAGAGTGGTCCTGTACAGATTTTGTAACTGGCAATCCTGATGTGGAATAAGCATTCTGGATAGTGAGCCTAAACCAGCGTGCAATAGACTGCTTTGAAGCAGGACACCCAATTTTACTGGGATCATAGAGAACGAACAGCGAGTTGGATTTCCTGTAACAAGCTGTCCTCTTTACGTACAACTTCAAAGCCCTCGCAACATCCAAAGACTTTGAAGTAGCGGAAGTGTCGGTGATAACCGGAACCACAATAGGTTGGTTGATGTGAAACGCAGACACCACCTTAGGAAGACATTGCTGACAAGTTCTGAGTTCAGCTCTGTCCTCATGGAAAATTAAGTAGGAACTCTTGTGAGACAACGCCCCAAGCTCCGACACACATCTTGCTGAAGCCAAGGCCAACAGTGTGACGGTCTTCCACGCAAGGTACTTTACGTCAACCTCCCGTAACGGTTCAAACCAGTCCGATTGTAGGAACTGCAGCACCAAATTGAGATCCCAAGGTGCAGTGGGAGGCACAAAAGGAGGCTGGATGTGCAGAACACCTTTCAAGAACGTCTGGAACTCAGGGAAAGACGACAATGGTTTCTGAAAGTAAATAGACAAGGCCGAAATCTGAACTTTAATGGAGCCTAGGGGGAGGCACACATCCACTCCCGACTTCCGAAAAAGCAGGAGACGTCCCAGATGAAATTCCACCGTAGAATATTGTCTGCTCTCACACCAATAGACCTACTTCTTCCATATACGGTGGTAATGTTTAGACGTTACCCCCTTCCTGGCTTGGATCATAGTCGGGATGACTTTATCAGGAATCCCTCTCCTGGCTAGAATCAGACGTTCAACTTCCATGCCATCAAATGTAGCCACGGTAAGTCTTGATAGACGAATGGGGCCTGTTGCAGAAGATCCTCTCGAAGGGGTAGAGGCCACGGATCTTCGATCAGCATCTCGAGAAGATCCGCATACCAGGCCCTTCGAGGCCAGTCCGAAGCAATGAGGATTGCTTGAACCTTTTCCCTTTTTATTCTTTTTAGAATTATTCGGATCAGAAGTGGAGGAAACACATACACCAGCTGGTAGACCCACGGAGATGTCAGAGCGTCTACCGCCACTGCTTGTGGGTCCCCCAACCTGGAACCGTACCGCTTGAGTTTCTTGTTGAGTCAAGAGGCCATCATGTCGATCTGTGGATATCTCCACCGACGTGTCAACCACCTGAACACCTCCGGGTGGAGGCCCCACTCCCCTGGGTGTAGGTCGTGTCTGTTGTCTACTCCTGGAATGAAGACCGCCGATAATGCCACGGCGTGTTTTTCCGCCCAGAGGAGAATTCTTGACACCTCTGACATTGCTGCTCTGCGTTTCGTTCCGCCCTGTCGGTTTATGTACTTTACCGCCGTCACATTGTCCGACTGGACCTGAATGGCCTGATTCCGAAGTAGAGATGAAGCCTGCAGAAGGATGTTGTAGATTGCTCTGAGTTCCAGGATGTTTATTGGAAGAACGACTTCCCGACTTGATCATCTTCCTTGAAACTGCACCCCCTGGGTGACTGCTCCCCAACCTCTGAGGCTTGCGTCTGTGGTTAGCAGAATCCAATTGTAAATCCCGATCCTCTGACCCTCAACGAGGTGAGAAATCTGTAGCCATCACACAAGGGAGATTCTTGGCGACAGACAGATCCTCTGGTGCATGTGAAGATGCGATCTGGTCCACTTGTCCAACAGATCTAGCTGGAAGGGCCTCGCATGAAACCTTCCGTTCTGAAGCGCCTCGTAAGAGGCCACCATTTTCCCTAGAAGGCAAATGCACAGATGCACCGAGATCCGGGTTGGCTTCAGGACAGCCCGAACCATCGACTGGATTACCATAGCCTCCTCCAAGGGAAGGAACACTCTCCGAGACTCTGTATCCAGTATCATTCCTAGGAAAGGAAGCCTCTGCATCGGTTCCAGGTGAGATTTTGGTAAGTTCAGAATCCACCCGTGATCCAGGAGTAGTCTGGTTGAGAGGCCAATGCTGTCCAACAACCGCTCCCTGGATGGTGCCTTTATCAGAAGATCGTCCAGGTACGGAAATACGTTCACTCCCTGTTTGCGGAGTAGAAACATCATCTCTGCCATCACTTTGGTGAACACTCTCGGTGCCTTGGAGACCAAATGGCAGGGCCTGGAACTGGTAGTGGCAGTCCTGCAGTGCAAACCGTAGATAAGCCTGATGAGGCGGCCAGATCGGAATGTGTAGGTACGCATCCTTGATATCCAGAGACACTAGGAATTCCCCCTCCTCCAGACCTGAGATCACCGCTCTCAGAGACTCCATCTTGAATTTGAACACTCGTAAGTATGGGTTCAGCGACTTGAGGTTCAAAATCGGTCTTACCGAACCGTCCGGCTTCGGTACTACAAACAAGTTGGAATAATATCCCTTGTTTTGCAGATGAGGTGGAACTGCAACAATGACCTGAATCTGTACGAGTTTTTGAATGGCGTGGTTATACTTGCCTCTTTTGAAACTGGTAAGCCTGATTTAAAGAATCTGTGAGGTGGGAGCTCCTGAAACTCCAGTCTGTTGCCCTGGGAAATAAGATCTAGGACCCAGGGATCCTGGCACGAATCTATCCAGATGTGACTGAAAATTTTTAATCAGGCTCCCATCCGCCAGTCATCCTGGCTTTGAGGAAGCAGAGCTTAAGCTCTGTTCCTGTGAACTAGCAGTAGCTGGTTTGCGTGGTTTACCTCTAGCGCCTCTGGTGGCTGTAGAAGAACCTCTGGTTTTACCCTTAAACTTGGCAGTCCGAAAGGGCTGCAAATTAGGTCCTGAGTAAGCCTTACTGGCTGGGGGAGCTGCAGAAGGAAGATATGTGGACTTACCCGCAGTAGCTTTGAAGATCCATTTGTCTAGTTTATCTCCAAATAAGGCCTCTCCTGTGAAGGGTAGGCCTTCCACGCCTTTCCTGGAGTCCGCACCAGCAGTCCACTGGTGTAGCCATAAGCCTCTGCGTTCTTACACTACCATAGCAGTGGTGTGTGCATTAAGTAAGCCTGTTTCTTTTATGGCTTCCACCATAAAATTCACAGAGTCCTGTGTATGTTGCAGGAGTAAACCCCCCCCCCCCCCCCCCCCCCCGAGGCAAGGTATCTAACCCTTTAATTAGGTTACCTGACCATTTGGCGATGGCCTTCGTAATCCACCCACATGCTATAGTGGGTCTCTGGGGCCTCCCCAGCAGCTGTATACAAAGATTTGAGTGTATTCTCAATTCCACGATCAGCAGTGTCTTTTAGGGAGGCTGCACCCTGGACAGGCAATACAATTTTCTGTGACAGCCTGGATACTGATGCATGCACTATCGGTGGATTTTCCCATTTTTTCCTATCCTCAGGAGGAAAAGATGATATCAACTTTTTAGGGATCTGAAATTTCCTATCAGGATTAACCCACGGTTCTTCAAACAGGGTATATAGTTCCTTTGACACAGGAAAAGTGGCTGAGGATTTCTTTTTTATATTAAAATAAGATTCCTCTGTCACCTTATCAAGGATATGCAGAACTTCTCTGATAGCTTCTATGAGAGCCTCTACTCCCTGTGACAGAGTAGCCTCCCCCACCTCTGAGTCCACCTCCCCCATGTCTGACCCTTCATCATCAGAGTCAGATTGCAGGATATGGGCCAAAGGAGGTTTTTGCGGACAAATGGCAGGGGACTGAGACGCTCGTTTGGGTACCTTTTCATAAACTCAGTCATCGATTGTCTTAAGTATTGAGTCTCTTTCTCATTGCAGGAGAATTTAGTAGAAATATTGGAAATCATTCCTCTAATGGAGTCCAGCCAAGCTGGCTCTGCCCCGCTAGCCTGGGAAGGTACACTGCACTTAGTACACTGTAGTGAACTCCCTGGAGAAGAGGAACACTGTGCCTTACATGAAACACACTCTTTGTCTAACATACTGTGACAGTGACAGCACACACACAGGAACAGGTTACATGCACAATAAACCCACAAAGAGTCCTTCCAGGGAGAGACAGAGATAATATGGAGCCAGCACACAGCGCCCTTACTGCTAATGCCAAGCTTAGCTAGGTCGCAGACTAAGTACCCAGATTGGGGATTTAAGGGGGGTACTCTCGGAGAGATTCATGCTTAAAATCTAAGCAATCTGACTCTTTTAAGAACAGATCACTCGTGTGTACCCCCCACAGCGATAGCGATGCGCGGCCCCGCGCATTGCTATCGCCGGTGCTAGATTGGCCTGCATACGGGCTCAATTTAGCACGTCGCTCATTTCACCCGCTGGGTGAAATGAGCGGCCCCCCGTCGTCCTCCGCATCGCTCAGCACACATCGCGCTGTGCTGAGTGGTGGGAGAGATGTGTGCTGAGCGGTTCGGTCAGCACACATCTCTCCTGTGTATATGGCCCTTTAGTACACTAGTAAGCGTTCCCCCCCTTCTCCTGCTATGACCCCCTGGTATCGCTGAGGTAATCTGGAGTCTTTCCAGAGGAGCTGCGCGTCCCTGTCAGTCAGCGTCTGTGTCCATTGCAGAGGGAAAATGGCGCTGGTGAGCTGCTAGATCCGCTCATAGTGAAGCCCTGCCCCTTCAATGGCGCGCGGTCTTCCAGCACTTTTTTTTTATACTGGGTGAGGTAATTTTGTGCCTAAAGTGGAGTCGGCTCCCTTTTAAGTCTGTAATGACAGTCTGGGTACTGTGTACACATATAGTGTACTCAGACTCAATTCGCTCCCTCAGAAGCCATGCGTCTGCACTGTGTACTGAGTCTGGAGACCCAACCGCCCCCTGTAGAAGCTGTGAGTTTCTGTACCCTCATGTCGCCATACTGGCCGGCGACCTGCTAACTGGGACGCCGACTTAGTGCTCACCACTCATCTTCTGGCTCTGTTAGGGGTGGCAGCGTGCTGCGGGAAAGTACGCTCACCGTGGTGGGGCTAGCGAATAGGTCCCTCAGGAGCTAGTGTCCTGTCAGCGGGGAACAGAACCATTAACCCTTCAAGAGGTTGGGCCGTTTTCCCCCCTAAGTCCCACGAAGCAGGCAGGCTGGTGCCACCCAGTCCTGCCTGAAAACAACAAACAGATAAAATAAATGCAGAAAACTCTTCAGGAGCTTCCAGCGACGTGACCGGCTCTCCCGGGTACATTTTCTAAACTGAGTCTGGTAGGAGGGGCATAGAGTGAGGAGCCAGCGCACACTATCAAATTCTTAACGTGCCCAAGGCTCCTGGAGGACCTGTCTATACCCCATGGTACTAAATGGATTCCCAGTATCTCCAAGGACATAAGAGAAATAAATCTTTAAGTGTGTAGCTCAGATATTGGTGTCTACAATTTCCTGAAAAATCGGCCAATTGTCGGGCAGACCGATAAAAAATCGGCCAGCTTTACTTGACCCCGACTCTCTCTAACTACTGCCCTCTCGGTCTCCTCCCTTATGCCCCCAAACACCTTAAGAGGATTGTCTGTACGCCTCACTTCTTTCATTTCTACCCATTTTCTTCTCAACAGTCTTCAATATGGCTTCAGTCTGCTCAGCGCTATTAAAACAGCCCTCACACCAAGGTCACCAATGACCTTCTCATGGCTAAATCCAAGGGCCACTTCTCTCGCCTCAATCTGTCCATTGCCTTTGACACTCAACGACCCTCACCTTCTCCACTGTCCTCCATTACTGTCCTTTCATGGTTTAACTCCTACCTAACCAATCGCTCCTTTTTAGTTTATATTTCTGTCACCAACACCCCTTCTCTTCCTCTACTTGTTGCTGTCCCCAATGGTCTGTTCTCAACCCCTCTCTCTTTTATTCTATTCCTACTGCCTTGGAAACCAGTAAAATCTTTATGTTCAGAACACCCAAATCTACCATTCCTTTCCTGACCTCTCTCCCTCCATTCTTTCACACATCTCCAATGCCTCTGTTATTTGTGCTACCTACAGGCTTCTTAAATAAATTCCTGATCCCATGTATTATCGGCCAAAAAACTGGTCTCCTGGGGTTGCTTATCATGTATCCTGCTTTGCGTGTATAATCCCCGATAAGTGCCGGTTTACGGGGCTAACTGGATAGCCCCAGGGGGATCCATTAGCTACGCTAATTAACAGCTAATAGGATACCGCCTCTAGTCTGTAGTGCAACCTTTATGCTTGGTCTCCAATTATGTATGAAATTTATGCTTCAATACCCATCTACAGTTTTCTAAGTATACACAGCACTGTGTACACATAAATAAAAGCTAACAACATATCCGCTGAAAGAGGAGAGCTATTCAGTTATTCCCATTGTGACCTACACTATCACATCTTAAGCCGGGTGTTTAGTTGCAGTAACCATTATTCTCAGAATTGAGTGCTGGCCGTAATGCTGTGTGAGGCACTAAGGCAGAAAACAGCATCGTGGCACTAGTTTAGTCAAAATTATGCTTGCATCTCAGGAGTGGTGCGAGTAGAAATCCTCTAGTCGAGCTTAAGAGCGTGGTCAATTGAATAGCTCCGGGACCTCCTTCCTAGTGCTATTAATATGGCACTGAATTGAATCGCCCCCAAAGACATTTAATGATGTATTGCGCCATACATACAACAAATTTATATTATGGATATTTATTACTAAAGATTACACTGGTAAGAACATATTACATTTTAAGTGAAGCTCCACACATCTGCATGCAATCTTGCTTAATACGCATCAATGTCCCTATGATGTGTTATGTGTATCTAAAGGTGCATACACACGATGCGATACTGACGTATGTTCAATTTGACTATGCGATTCTGACTATGCGATAATGTGTGCTTGCGATTTTGGCTATGGCTGATTTTGACTATACTTTGTACTAGTTTGTACTAGATAGTCAAAACTGACTTGCCTGCACAGTCTATTTTTTCTTGCGATACTGACCCAGCAGAACAGCGCATCGGTATTGCAAGCTGTGTACACATGGTGCGACTTGCACTAACTTTTCTTGCGATTTTGACTATATAGTCAAAATCACAAGGATATATCGCACAATGTGTATGCACCTCAAGTTTATGTGGTTAATCAAGTATAGCAGAAACTGTGTGTAAGTTGCTTGGAGGATATTATATGTACAGAAACTTTGATTAAAAGTCCTATGTCTAGGAGATCTGCTATGTTGTGCTTGTGAACAGACTAGCGAGATATATACATCAGACACAATGAGATAACTCAAGAGCCAGAAAAAAATCCCCAAACATTATTTCTGAGTACATTCAAAACTGCTGTTTGAGTGACATGGTAAAAGTATTAAAATTATGCACTCTATTTCAGATACTTTTTTTAATTGGGAAGTTTCATAGGGCACATTTCCGGCAAGCATCCGCTTGCAATAACCAGGCTAAATCATGCAAGAGATGGAACAAACAGGATGTCACTTACATGAGCTTGCTACTTCTTTAATCTCCTTTAATACCTCTGCCTCCATTGTCGGATTGTTACAGATTTCCTCCCAGGTTCCTTCGATCGCTTTCTGTAGTGCTAAGCTAGTCAGCTTCTTCTGATTAGGAACAACAAAGCTGATCACGTAAGACTGGTGACTGAAACAGGATACAAAGGAGATTAGTCACTGTATCCAAAGCACTGAAATACTGCAAACATCCCACTGAGTAAAGAAGAGTGAAATCCCGTAAGGTGCATTTTTTAATCTTAGTTAAGGACACATTTATGACATTCATGTGACTAGATAAACTGAATGACATAAAAAGAATGAACAAAATGACGACGCTTCTTTTATAAACTGCTGCTGTGCTGTAATGTATTACAACCAATCATGTGTCTTCTTCTTCTAAACTGCACTACAAAAAGGAGTAGCAAAAAGGGCAGCACAGATAGGTTCAGTAGGATTTCCTTTTGGACGGGATGCCGGTGGTCTGAATACAGACAGCGGCATCCCGTCCATCAGAATCCCAACAGCCCCCCAGTAAGCCCCCTAACCCTCACCTGTTCACTACACGAATCCTCCCTTGTGGGTGCCTAACCCTAACCCTCCCCGCTGCCTAAACATCACCCTCCCTGCTTGGAGCCTAACCCTAACATCTACTGCAAAGTGCCTAACCCTAACTTTCCTATCCCTGAACACTAACCTTAACCACCCCTTGTAATAGCTAAACCTAACAACCCCCCCCTTCCCCGCACTCGGCGTCCGGCTGAGAGAAGGATCGGGATTCCGGGTGTCAGTATTAAAACGCCGGGATCCCGAGTCCTGTTGGGCTTTAGACGCCGGTGTTCCTGCAGCAGATGGGTTTCCGGCATCGGTATTTCGAGCGCTGGGATCCCGTCCGTCGGGAAGCTGACTGCTTCCCGCACAGATAGTATAATGGTTAGCATTACTACCTCACAGCACTGAGGTCATAGGTTCGATTCCCACCATGTCCCTGTGTATATTCTTCCCGTGCTTACGTGGGGTTCCACTGGGTACTCTGGTTTCCTCCCACAATCTAAAAATATACTGGTAGGTTAAAGGGTTCCTGACAAACAAATAACCCTAGTGTGAAGGAGTGTGTGTATACATGTGATAGGGAATATAGACTGTAATCGCCATTTGGGGCAAGGACTGGTGTGAACAGCCAAATATGATCTATACAGCGCTGCGGAATGTGTGTGCACTATATAAATAACTGGTAATAAATAAGATTTTACTCACCGGTAAATCTATTTCTCGTAGTCCGTAGTGGATGCTGGGAACTCCGTAAGGACCATGGGGAATAGACGGGCTCCGCAGGAGACTGGGCACTCTAAAAGAAAGATTAGGTACTATCTGGTGTGCACTGGCTCCTCCCTCTATGCCCCTCCTCCAGACCTCAGTTAGGATACTGTACCCGGAAGAGCTGACACAATAAGGAAGGATTTTGAATCCCGGGTAAGACTCATACCAGCCACACCAATCACACCGTATAACTCGTGATACTATACCCAGTTAACAGTATGAAATATAACTGAGCCTCTCAACAGATGGCTCAACAATAACCCTTTAGTTAGGCAATAACTATATACAAGTATTGCAGACAATCCGCACTTGGGATGGGCACCCAGCATCCACTACGGACTACGAGAAATAGATTTACCGGTGAGTAAAATCTTATTTTCTCTGACGTCCTAGTGGATGCTGGTAACTCCGTAAGGACCATGGGGATTATACCAAAGCTCCCAAACGGGCGGGAGAGTGCGGATGACTCTGCAGCACCGAATGAGAGAACTCGAGGTCCTCCTCAGCCAGGGTATCAAATTTGTAGAATTTAGCAAACGTGTTTGCCCCTGACCAAGTAGCAGCTCGGCAAAGTTGTAAAGCCGAGACCCCTCGGGCAGCCGCCCAAGATGAGCCCACTTTCCTCGTGGAATGGGCTGTTACTGATTTAGGATGCGGCAATCCAGCCGCAGAATGCTCCAGCTGAATTGTGCTACAAATTCAGCGAGCAATAGTCTGCTTAGAAGCAGGAGCACCTATTTTGTCGGGTGCCTACAGGATAAAAAACGAGTCAGTTTTCCTGACTCCACCCGTCCTGGAAATATACATTTTTAAGGCCCTGACTACGTCCAGTAACTTGGAATCTTCCAAGTCCCTAGTAGCCGCAGGCACTACAATAGGTTGGTTCAAGTGAAAAGCTGATACCACCTTAGGGAGAAACTGGGGGCGAGTCCTCAATTCTGCCCTATCCATATGGAAAATCAGATAAGGGCTTTTACATGACAAAGCCGCCAATTCTGACACACGCCTGGCCGAAGCCAAGGCCAATAACATGACCACTTTCCACGTGAGATATTTCAAATCCACAGTTTTAAGTGGCTCAAACCAATGTGATTTTAAGAAACTCAACACCACATTGAGATCCCAAGGTGCCACCGAAGGCACAAAAAAAGGGCTGAATATGTAGCACTCCCTTTACAAATGTCTGAACTCCAGGCAGTGAAGCCAGTTCTTTCTGGAAGAAAATCGACAGAGCCGAAATCTGGACCTTAATGGAACTCAAATTTAGGCCCATAGTCACACCTGACTGTAGGAAGTGCAGAAAACGACCCAGCTGAAATTCCTCTGTTGGGGCCATCCTGGCCTCTCACCACGAAACATATTTTCGCCAAATACGGTGATAATGGTTTGCGGTTACTTCTTTCCTGGCTTTTATCAGCGTAGGAATGACTTCCTCCGGAATGCCCTTTTGCTTTAGGATCCGGAATTCAACCGCCATGCCGTCCAACGCAGCCGCGGTAAGTCTTGGAACAGACAGGGCCCCTGCTGTAGCAGATCCTGTCTGAGCGGTAGAGGCCATGGGTCCTCTGATATTATTTCTTGAAGTTCTGGGTACCAAGCTCTTCTTGGCCCATCCGGAACCACGAGTATCGTTCTTACTCCTCGTTTTCTTATTATTCTCAGTACCTTTGGTATGAGAGGCAGAGGAGGGAATACATAAACCGACTGGTACACCCACGATGTCACTAGAGCGTCCACAGCTATTGCCTGAGGGTCCCTTGACCTGGCGCAATAGTTTTTTGTTTAGGCGGGATGCCATCATGTCCACCTGTGGCCTTTCCCAACGGTTTACCAACAGTTGGAAGACTTCTGGATGAAGTCCCCACTCTCCCGGGTGTCGGTCGTGTCTGCTGAGGAAGTCTGCTTCCCAGTTGTCCACTCCCGGAATGAACACTGCTGACAGTGCTAAGACGTGATTTTCCGCCCATCGGAGAATCCTTGTGGCTTCTGCCATCGCCATCCTGCTTTTTGTGCCGCCCTGTCGGTTTACATGGGCGACTGCCGTGATGTTGTCTGATTGGATCAGTACCGGCTGGTTTTGAAGCAGAGGCCTTGCCAGACTTAGGGCATTGTAAATGGCCCTCAGTTCCAGAATATTTATGTGTAGGGACGACTCCTGACTTGACCAAAGTCCCTGGAAATTTCTTCCCTGTGTGACTGCCCCCCAGCCTCGAAGGCTGGCATCCGTGGTTACCAGGGCCCAGTCCTGTATGCCGAATCTGCGGCCCTCTTGAAGATGAGCACTCTGCAGCCACCACAGTAGAGATACCCTGGTCCTTGGAGACAGGGTTATCAGCCGATGCATCTGAAGATGCGATTCTGACCACTTGTCCAAGAGGTCCCACTGAAAGGTTCTTGCATGGAACCTGCCGAATGGAATTTTGCATCGTAAGAAGCTACCATTTTTCCCAGGACTCGTGTGCAGTGATGCACCGATACCTGTTTTGGTTTCAGGAGGTCTCTGACTAGAGATGACAGCTCCTTGGCTTTCTCCTGCGGGAGAAACAGTTTTTTTCTGTTCTGTGTCCAGAACCATCCCCAGGAACAGCAGGCGTGTGGTAGGAACCAGCTGTGACTTTGGAATGTATAGAATCCATCCGTGCTGTTGTAGCACTTCCCGAGATAGTGCTACTCCGACCAACAACTGCTCCATGGACCTCGCCTTTATAAGGAGATCGTCCAGTACGGGATAATTAAAAACTCCCTTTTTTCGAAGGAGTATCATCATTTCTGCCATTACCTTGGTAAAGACCCTCGGTGCCGTGGACAGTCCAAACGGCAGTGTTTGGAATTGGTAATGGCAATCCTGTACCACAAATCTGAGGTACTCCTGGTGAGGATGGTAAATGGGGACAGGTAGGTAAGCATCCTTGATGTCCAGGGATACCATGTAATCCCCCTCCTCCAGGCTTGCAATAACCGCCCTGAGCGATTCCATCTTGAACTTGAATTTTTTTATGTATGTGTTCAAGGACTTCAAATTTAAAATGGGTCTCACCGAACCGTCCGGTTTCGGTACCACAAACAGTGTGGAATAGTAACCCCGCCCTTGTTGAAGTAGGGGCACCTTGACTATCACCTGCTGGGAATACAGCTTGTGAATTGCCTCTAGCACAGCCTCCCTGCCTGAGGGAGTTGTCGGCAAGGCAGATTTGAGGAAACGGCGGGGGTGAGACGCCTCGAATTCCAGCCTGTACCCCTGAGATACTACTTGAAGGATCCAGGGATCCACCTGTGAGCGAGCCCACTAATCGCTGAAATTTTTGAGGCGGCCCCCCACCGTACCTGGCTACGCCTGTGGAGCCCCCGCGTCATGCGGTGGACTCAGAGGAAGCGGGGGAAGAATTTTGATTCTGGGAACTGGCTGACTGGTGCAGCTTTTTCCCTCTTCCCTCGTCTCTGTGCAGAAAGGAAGCGCCCTTGACCCGCTTGCTTTTCTGAAGCCGAAAGGACTGTACCTGATAATACAGTGCTTTCTTAGGCTGTGAGGAAACCCGAGGTAAAAATTTTTCTTCCCAGCTGTTGCTGTTGATACGAGGTCCCAGAGACCATCCCCAAACAATTCCTCACCCTTATAAGGCTCTATGTGCCTTTTAAAGTCAGCATCACCTGTCCAGTGTCGGGTCTCTAATACCCTCCTGACAGAATGGACATTGCATTAATTCTGGATGCCAGCCGGCAAAATATCCCTCTGTGCATCCCTCATATATAAAACGACACCTTATGTTCGTAAAATAGTATCCCTGTTTGACAGGGTTACAGACCACGCTGCAGCAGCACTATCTGCAGGTCTCAGTCTAGTACCCGAGTGTGTAAATACAGACTTCAGGATAGCCTCCTGCTTTTTATCAGCAGGTACCTTCAAAGTGGCCGTATCCTAAGACGGCAGTGCCGCCTTTTTTGACAAACGTGTGAGCGCCTTATCCACCCTAGGGGATATCTCCCAGCGTAACTTATCCTCTGGCGGGAAAAGGTACGCCATCAGTAACTTTTTAGAAATTACCAGTTTCTTATCGGGGGAACCCACGCTTTTTCACACTTCATTCACTCATTTGATGGGGGAACAAAACACTGCCTGCTTTTTCTCCCCAAACATAAAACCCTTTTTTAGTGGTACTTGGGTTAATGTCAGAAATGTGTAACACATTTTTTATTGCCGGGATCATGTAACGGATGTTCCTAGTGGATTGTGTATATGTCTCAACCTCGTCGACACTGGAGTCAGACTCCATGTCGACATCTGTGTCTGCCATCTGAGGGAGCGGGCGTTTTTGAGCCCCTGATGGCCTTTGAGATGCCTGGGCAGGCGCGGGCTGAGAAGCCGGCTGTCCCATAGCTGTTACGTCATCCAGCCTTTTATGTAAGGAGTTGACACTGTCGGTTAATACCTTCCACCTATCCATCCACTCTGGTGTCGGCCCACAGGGGGCGACATCCCATTTATCGGCATCTGCTCCGTCTCCACATAAGCCTCCTCATCAAACATGTCGACACAGCCGTACCGACACACCGCACACACACAGGGAATGCTCTGACTGAGGACAGGACCCCACACAGCCCTTTGGGGAGACAGAGAGAGAGTATGCCAGCACACACCAGAGCGCTATATAATGTAGGGATAAACACTATCACTGAGTGAATTTTCCCCAATAGCTGCTTGTATAAACAATATTACGCCTAAATTTAGTGCCCCCCCTCTCTTTTTAACCCTTTGAGCCTGAAAACTACAGGGGAGAGCCTGGGGAGCTGTCTTCCAGCTACACTGTGAAGAGAAAATGGCGCCAGTGTGCCGAGGGAGATAGCTCCGCCCCTTTTTCGTGGACTTTTCTCCCGCTTTTTTATGGATTCTGGCAGGGGTAATTATCACATATATAGCCTCTGGGGCTATATATTGTGATTATTTTGCCAGCCAAGGTGTTTTTATTGCTGCTTAGGGCGCCCCCCCCCCAGCGCCCTGCACCCTCAGTGACCGGAGTGTGAAGTGTGTATGAGGAGCAATGGCGCACAGCTGCAGTGCTGGGCGCTACCTTGGTGAAGACTGAAGTCTTCTGCCGCCGATTTTCCGGACCATCTTCATGCTTCTGGCTCTGTAAGGGGGACGGCGGCGCGGCTCCGGGAACGAACACCAAGGACGGGTCCTGCGGTCGATCCCTCTGGAGCTAATGGTGTCCAGCAGCCTAAGAAGCCCAAGCTAGCTGCAAGCAGGTAGGTTCGCTTCTTCTCCCCTTAGTCCCTCGTTGCAGTGAGCCTGTTGCCAGCAGGTCTCACTGTAAAATAAAAAACCTAACATATACTTTCTTTCTAGGAGCTCAGAAGAGCCCCTAGTGTGCATCCAGCTCGGCCGGGCACAGAAATCTAACTGAGGTCTGGAGGAGGGGCATAGAGGGAGGAGCCAGTGCACACCAGATAGTACCTAATCTTTCTTTTAGAGTGCCCAGTCTCCTTCGGAGCCCGTCTATTCCCCCATGGTCCTTACGGAGTTCCCAGCATCCACTAGGACGTCAGAGAAAATAATAAAATAGCACCAGATTGGCTGTCGCAATACATTTCGGAACATACGTTTGAAATAAGATCCCATACAGCTTTCAAATTGATAAATAATTTGAGATAATTTTATATCACCTATGCTTTATATGTTCATGAATGTTCTGAAATGTAGCGTACTAAATACACTTTAGTGAGATCAAGGAAAGTGGGCTAATAACGTATATGGGGGATAATTCCGAGTTGTTCACTCGTTATCTTGTTCCGCTACGGAGCGATTAGTCGCAAACTGCGCATACGCAATGTTCGCAGTGCGCCTGCGCCAAGTAAATTAGCACAAAAGTTTGGTATTTTACTCACGGCCTAACAAGGATTTTTCATCGTTCTGGTGATCGTAGTGTGATTGACAGGAAGTGGGTGTTTCTGGGCGGAAACTGGACGTTTTCTGGTAGTGTGCGAAAAAACACTGGCGTTTCTGGGAAAAACGCGGGAGTGTCTGAAGAAACGGGGGAGTGTCTGGGCGAACGCTGGGTGTGTTTGTGACGTCAAACCAGGAACGAAACTGACTGAACTGATCGCAGTGTAGGAGTAAGTCTCGAGCTACTCAGAAACTGCTAAGAATGTTCTATTCGCAATTCTGCTAATCTTTCGTTCGCAATTCTGGTATGCTAAAATACACTCCCAGTAGGCGGCGGCTTAGCGTGTGCAATGCTGCTAAAAGCAGCTAGCGAGCGAACAACTCGGAATGAGGGCCATAATTTCTACAATGTCTAGTACCTACTGAAATGTGACCAAGGAACTTTGATGGACAGAGACAAGTACATATGATCCCAAGTAAGCATAACGTCATGTTTTTTTTTTTTTTTTAAACTAAGGAAGGGGGTGGCTACCTGTTGGCGTAAGCACAGATATTGTCAATGAGTGGACAGTTTTTCAAAGCAGCTTCCACTTTGCCCAAAGACACATATTCTCCAGCTTGCAGCTTCACCAGATCCTTCTTCCGATCTGTAAATGAAAGTTACACAAAGGCAAGTTTAGTTTTTGCAATGTATAAAAATGACAGCTATATTCGTACAGCTGGATGACATACCAATTATCTGCAAGCAGCCATCTGGGTGGATCTCACCGATGTCTCCAGTACAGAACCACCTCTGCCCATTTTCATCCACACAGAAATCCTCTAAGCTTTTTTCTTCATTTTGAAAATATCCCATTGAAACATTGTATCCTCCAATGACAATCTCTCCCCGTGGGTGTGGTTTGTCTCGATTCGTATAGCCTCCTATGAAACAATCAGAAGAAAGGGGAAGGGGGGGGGGGGGGGGGGGGGCAGAAGAAAAACAAATTTAGTTATAGCACTGTAAAACATTTGTATAGTAGAATTTTTTGTTACGGTGGTGTTTCTAACTTGCCAGAGAAGTACCCCAAAAGCCAAATTCAATTATTTGTTTGCAACTGCAGTGCCAGTCTAAAGCTACGGGAGCTATTCAATTGTTTGTGCCACGGGTGTGCAGTGCACATAGGTGCGACATCCATGATGAGTTAAGGTGCCGATGCACTCTCTCCCAGTGGCACAAACAATTGAATAGCTCATTCACTTTAGACAGGAGCTGTGGCCGCAACCCCCCCCCCCCCCCCCTTCCCCCACAAAAAATAAATAAATAAATATATGGAATCACTCTCCCTTTGTGCATTGTGGCCCATATATGTGAGGCATGTATGGGGTCACACTGGTATGCTGACCCTTGTAATACCTTATTGCATGGGTCTTCATCCTGTGGCCCTCCAGCTGCTGTGGAACTACACATCCCTGCATGCCATGCCACAGTTTTGCTATTAAGGCATGCTAAAACTGAGGCAGGGCATGCAGGGCACAGCAGTTGAGGAGCCACAGGTTAAAGACCTATGCTTTATTGGATGGCTCTGGTGTATCTACTGGTAAATTTGCCCTTCATTTCAAAACACTTGAATGCATGACCCAATACAGAGACTTAGGACTGCTATTACCAGAGGTGTTGGGAAGTGGCGAGATCCCAACACAAGTTAGCATATATTTGCAAATTTGTGTAACAAAGACAACAGCATTTTATTTATACATTGGTTAACAGCAGTGTGCTGGGGAGTTTTGTTCTCTATTTTCTAGATAAAATCCACCTTTCTACCATCTGGTGCCATCTAAAATTGTATTGGGCAACTTCCACTGTGTACACAAGGTGTTTGCCAGAGACCCCGTTGAACTTATTCAGCATATTTTGTGTGGGATTTGGAAACTGAAAGTAGCTATGAATAATACTCCACATGATGTGGCGTTAAAGCATTAATCTTTATCAAATACAAACACCAATCTGTATGGATGCATTGAGCATCTGCTACTGAATGCAACGCTGCACAATGAAGTTTCCCCAAGAGGCCATTTACAGAGTGCATTGCTAATTGGTGTAGTACATGTGCTTCCAGTGACAGGAAGTAGTCGCTCATTCAGCCCCTGACTGTGCTTAGGGCAGGAAGACCCCCTTTCTGTATTGCATAGCAAGCATAATCTGACACAGCAGAAGTATTGTGACTGTCATATTTATAATCAGATGAGGTTATTTAAAGGCACAATAAAGTTGAGGTAGAGCCTATTGACTGCATGTACATAACAGTGCCAGTCACACAAAGCCTGCCAGGAAGGCAGTTTTGTTGTGTCCTAATAATACAGGAAAAGAAGTTGATACCAGAACTAAGACAACATCAGCAGAACACTGCTACAAAGCAACCATACATCAGAAAGAGAAGAGGCACATAAGCAAGGTTTCACCAGAAATGAGAAGATTCAGCTTTTGTATTGAAGCTTGCGTGTATTCTGCCTATTCTTTATTTACAAATGCTTATGTGGGAAAACACTATAATGCAAATGTGTTATTTACCTTATCTCATCAGAGAGACCTGACCAATGATTGATAGCTGTGCCACAACAGGTGCGTACAGCTCACAACTAGAAGATATTTTCAATAAGAGCGTTTACAAAAAAGTTTAGAGACCTCAATAAATAAAATGTTGGGACACTTGAACAGGATTTGACACAAAGGTTTTCTGTTCAAAATGAATCCATTATACCAGAAGAGGTTTGTTCTGTGGAACCCTGCACCGCCAGTGTTAACCTAACACCCTCCTGATATCTACACCCACACAGCCCTGCCTGTGCCAAGACTGCACTTAGACCAAACTCATCCTAAGCATGACTTTCCTGCCTTTTCTAGTTACCTAGGTGCCCTAATCTCAAGACTACACCATAACAGCGAGGCCCCAGCTGTCTGGATCTATTCCACCCTCACCCTCTTCATTTCTTTCGTCTTCTAACCAGATAGATCGAAAATAAATACTACACAAAATAAACAAATATTAACATTACATTCTTCTTTATGAAAGACATACAAAATATGCAAAAATAATATTTGGGAACTCCGTAACACCAAATTATTTGTATTTTTCCATTCATGGAGCACAGAACTCATTATTAGCTTTATGACAGCAGAGGAATGATGGCACCAGTTACTCACCACTTTGATAGATTAGGAAAATCTGGGGGACTGTAAACTGGACAAGTCACATGTCACGTGTATATTAAGTGGCTGACACGCACATCAAGAGACATGTAGCAAAAGTGTGCATGGTACTACTGCATGTATCTCTCCCCTGATAACAGATTACAAAATACACCCACCTCCCTACATCTTACATAGGCTTTCTGTATTCTCCCTTTGTCACATATACTCAAGTCCTCACCTTCCCGTACACGGATCTGGTCTTCCCAGCACTTCCCACCACTGTAGAATCATGTGAGAAAGAACTCCAGAACCCCCTATTCTCCTAGGCGTGTACACTCATCTGTCCCTATATATTACTGAAGACTCTCATTGCTACCAATTTACACAGAACAAAAGAATACAATAGACCTCATTTATCAACTCTGGGCCTATTCAGTAAGGATTGCAAATGCAAAGCTGCTCGCAGCAGCTGTGCAATTGCAGTCCTTAGCAATGCAAATGCAGGAGGCGGTGCATACCACCTCCTCATGCATTTAGGATCGCGACCATCGGTTGCGATGTTCATCTGTGACGACAGGCTGAGTAAGCTTAAGCTTGCTCAGCCTTGCAGTCACTGTGCAGCTTACGAGGCCAAGGTAACTGCATCTCGCGTTGCAGTCCTTGGCACAGCACTCCCGGAAAACGGAGACGACAAACACCCAGTTTCCCAAACACCGGCAGCACGCGCCTGTCAATCAGACATAGGCATTCACATATCTGTGCCGCGATCACAGGACCCGTTCTGCATATACACAGAAAGGACTCAAACATCGGGGAAATGCAATAAGGATCACATCAGCGATCCTCACTGAATTAGCTCCACTGAACCAAACTATATTTTATTGTTTAAATTCAACTACATAAATTGCAGATTGGTAGCTACAGTTCAGTACACATTTTGTACCTTCATGCAGAGTTAGTAAATGAACCGCAAGAGTAAAAAAACACAGCTCTATTTACAAGACACCATAACATTAACCAGAAGTGGCCTACCTTCCAACCAGTCTCGCAGTTTAATTTCACAGCAGGTAAGAGGAGCACCCACTCTGCCAGTGCTGTAATCACATACTGAAGAGAAAAGAAAAAAGTTTATCAAATCTGAACATGCCAGAGAATATAAATGACGTGAACTGCATGCATGCATGTAGACGGAATACAGCAACCTGAAGGGTAGCACCCATTATTAAATACAAATATGCAGAGAAAATAGGCTGAGTTTACCTCCTCCCCGTAGCAGCTATGCGAACCAGGAGTATGCGACGCCACTTAGGAGGTGATGGAGCTGCAGCGCTGAAGTGTCACCCTGACATACAGCGCTGACAGCCCAGAGAAGAAATCTTCATAGAAAAAGCTTTTAAAGGGCTGCCCAGTGCAGCCCTCCTGTTAGGTGACCTGCTGCTGCAGGCACCAACTCGAAAATGAGCTCTCAGTGCCTGGAGGTGGAGTTATAGAGGAGGCCCCAATGCATCCTGGGACAGCCTAAAGATTTAGCCTGTTGGTGCTTCTGGATCAAGATCCACTCAACACCCCGGTGTTTCCCTGTTGATACCAATGTACCCTGCTGCAGAAAATGACATTACTTAAAGCATTTTCACCCAATAACTTTTTTGTCACTGTTACTTTGTGGTCCATGTGGATACTGCACAAAAATCAGTATCTCTCTTGCTGAACATATTTATAGGGCGTGATTAGGGATGGGAATCAAATAATGTTTTACCGGAACCATTGATGGATTGATTCTGATGGCTATCCCTCGAATGGTAATGAAGCAATGCTAAATCAATGCTCAATGTATTTGAAGGGGGTAGGGGGTAAGCAGGCAGACAGGCTCATTTGAATGGCTCCTGCTCCTAGCCGCCAAGTCTGTATGTACAGGAAATATGTGCACCCTTCAGTTAAGCCTACTGATTAAACTGACCATTACAACTAGCTTCATATAACTAGAATTAATGTTTGCAACACAGGAGCAAAATAGCTCATGCGTTAAGTGTTTGACTATGATGTATGAGGTTGGGAGTTGGAGTCCTCCACTGAGCACTGAGTGTTTTAAATACAGGGTGCTTTAACTGAGTGACAAGGTACACATGAATTACATTGTAACTTATAGCTCACAAGATCAGAGTTTAAATATGTTTGGTCTTCAAATCCCTTGCTTGAGTGTTAAGTAGCTAGTTCACGTCTAACTAGTAAAAACACTGTTTAAAATGGGGAACAATCAGTGTTCCCGAATTAGTGTTTAGGAGTAAACTATTTTCTTGACCAACACTAAAAACATCGGTATTACCAATGTTTTCTTTTGATGTTTCATCCCTAGGAGAGATGCTTCCAACACAGACTGCTATGCTTGTGTAGAAAAAAAACTTAATTGCTTTCATTTGAATTCTAAATTATAGTGAATGTAAACAACATAAAAGCTTACATTACTACTGTGCAGTCAAGACAAATAGTTTGATTTATATATTCGAGAAAGATTAAAACTACTGCCTGCGGCATTTGTTAACTGCTAGTAGCAGGAAGTGAAGTATTATTGTTGTATATTTTTCTGTAACCAAATTTAGTAGTAGGAAGCGGTTACTAATCATTAAACAAAGCATTGTTACCCAAGTCTTACTGGCAGTGCCTACAGAGGCGTATTCACCTTCAGTGATAGTACCAGCTCCGCATGTTTCTGTTAATCCATAACCTTGGCCGACGGGACAGCAGAAACAGATATTCATAAATCTCTGGGTCTGTGGAGATAAAGGAGCACCGCCACACAGCATCATGCGCACATTCCCTCCTAATAAAGCTTTTACTTTTTTGAACAGTATCCTGAAAGGAAAAACACAATGAAACAATGAATTGGGAGTCAGATATGGATTGTACATGCTGCAGTTCAAACAATAAAAATAGGATTTTAATAACCTACTGGTAAATCCTTTTCTCGTAGTCCGTAGAGGATACTGGGGATCCATTTAGTACCATGGGGTATAGATGGGTCCACTAGGAGCCAAGGGCACTTTAAGAGTTTGATAGTGTGGGCTGGCTCCTCCCCCTATGCCCCTCCTACCAGACTCAGTCTAAGAAACTGTGCCCGAGGAGACGGACATACTTTGAGAGAAGGATAAAAGGATAGTGGTGAGATTCCGAACCAGCACACACAAACAAGAGAAAAGCTATGCTAACCGAACTTGAAACAGGAACAGCAACAGCTGAACAAACCAGAATACTTAACCAAGTAACAGTGTAGGAAGAACGAAGCACTGGGCGGGAGCCCAGTATCCTCTACGGACTATGGCCCTCATTCCGAGTTGTTCGCTCACTAGCCGCTTTTCGCAGCAGTGCACACGCTAAGCCGCCGCCCTCTGGGAGTGAATCTTAGCTTAGCAGAATTGCGAACGAAAGATTCGCAAAATTGCGAATAGAAATTTCTAAGCAGTTTCTGCGTAGCTCGAGACTTACTCTGCCACTGCGATCAGTTCAGTGAGTTGCGTTCCTGGTTTGACGTCACAAACACACCCAGCGTTCGCCCAGGCACTCCCCCGTTTCTCCAGCCACATCCAGCGTTTTTTCACACACCCCCATAAAACGTTCAGTTTCCGCCCAGAAACACCCACTTCCTGTCAATCACACTCCGATCACCAGAACGAAGAAAAAATAAGAATTTACTTACCGATAATTCTATTTCTCGGAGTCCGTAGTGGATGCTGGGGTTCCTGAAAGGACCATGGGGAATAGCGGCTCCGCAGGAGACAGGGCACAAAAAGTAAAGCTTTTCCAGATCAGGTGGTGTGCACTGGCTCCTCCCCCTATGACCCTCCTCCAGACTCCAGTTAGGTACTGTGCCCGGACGAGCGTACACAATAAGGGAGGATTTTGAATCCCGGGTAAGACTCATACCAGCCACACCAATCACACCGTACAACTTGTGATCTAAACCCAGTTAACAGTATGATAACAGAGGAGCCTCTGAAAGATGGCTCCCTAAACAATAACCCGAATTAGTTAACAATAACTATGTACAAGTATTGCAGATAATCCGCACTTGGGATGGGCGCCCAGCATCCACTACGGACTCCGAGAAATAGAATTATCGGTAAGTAAATTCTTATTTTCTCTATCGTCCTAGTGGATGCTGGGGTTCCTGAAAGGACCATGGGGATTATACCAAAGCTCCCAAACGGGCGGGAGAGTGCGGATGACTCTGCAGCACCGAATGAGAGAACTCAAGGTCCTCCTTTGCCAGGGTATCAAATTTGTAGAATTTTACAAACGTGTTCTCCCCTGACCACGTAGCTGCTCGGCAGAGTTGTAATGCCGAGACCCCTCGGGCAGCCGCCCAAGATGAGCCCACCTTCCTTGTGGAATGGGCCTTAACAGATTTAGGCTGTGGCAGGCCTGCCACAGAATGTGCAAGTTGAATTGTGTTACAAATCCAACGAGCAATCGACTGCTTAGAAGCAGGCGCACCCAACTTGTTGGGTGCATACAGTATAAACAGCGAGTCAGATTTTCTGACTCCAGCCGTCCTTGAAATGTATATTTTTAAAGCTCTGACAACGTCCAACAACTTGGAGTCCTCCAAGTCGCTTGTAGCCGCAGGCACTACAATAGGCTGGTTCAGGTGAAACGCTGATACCACCTTAGGGAGAAAATGCGGACGCGTCCGCAGCTCTGCCCTATCCGAATGGAAAATTAAATAAGGGCTTTTATAAGATAAAGCCGCCAGTTCAGATACTCTCCTGGCGGACGCCAGGGCCAGTAACATAGTCACTTTCCATGTGAGATATTTCAAATCCACATTTTTTAGTGGTTCAAACCAATGGGATTTGAAGAAATCTAAAACTACATTTAGATCCCACGGTGCCACCGGAGGCACCACAGGAGGCTGTATATGCAGTACTCCTTTGACAAAAGTCTGGACCTCAGGAACTGAGGCCAATTCTTTTTGGAAGAATATTGACAGGGCCGAAATTTGAACCTTAATAGATCCCAATTTGAGACCCATAGACAATCCTGATTGCAGGAAATGTAGGAAACGACCCAGTTGAAATTCCTCCGTCGGAGCACTCCGATCCTCGCACCACGCAACATATTTCCGCCAAATGCGGTGATAATGCTTCGCGGTGACTTCCTTTCTTGCCTTAATCAAGGTAGGAATGACTTCTTCTGGAATGCCTTTTCCTTTTAGGATCTGGCGTTCAACCGCCATGCCGTCAAACGCAGCCGCGGTAAGTCTTGGAATAGACACGGTCCCTGCTGAAGCAGGTCCTGTCTTAGAGGTAGAGGCCACGGATCGTCCGTGACCATCTCTTGAAGTTCCGGGTACCAAGACCTTCTTGGCCAATCCGGAGCCACTAGTATCGTTCTTACTCCGCTTTGCCGTATGATTCTCAATACCTTTGGTATGAGAGGCAGAGGAGGAAACACATACACCGACTGGTACACCCAAGGTGTTACCAGCGCGTCCACAGCTATTGCCTGCGGATCTCTTGACCTGGCGCAATACCTGTTTTTTTTGTTGAGGCGAGACGCCATCATGTCCACCATTGGTCTTTCCCAACGGTTTATTAGCATGTGGAAAACTTCTGGATGAAGTCCCCACTCTCCCGGGTGAAGATCGTGTCTGCTGAGGAAGTCTGCTTCCCAGTTGTCCACTCCCGTGATGAACACTGCTGACAGCGCTATCACGTGATTCTCCGCCCAGCGAAGGATCCTGGCAGCTTCTGCCATTGCACTCCTGCTTCTTGTGCCGCCCTGTCTGTTTACATGGGCGACTGCCGTGATGTTGTCCGACTGGATCAACACCGGTCTTCCTTGAAGCAGAGGTTCCGCCTGGCTTAGAGCATTGTAGATTGCTCTTAGTTCCAGAATGTTTATGTGAAGAGACTTTTCCAGGCTCGACCACACTCCCTGGAAGTTTCTTCCTTGTGTGACTGCTCCCCAGCCTCTCAGGCTGGCGTCCGTGGTCACCAGGATCCAATCCTGTATGCCGAATCTGCGGCCCTCCAATAGATGAGCCCTCTGCAACCACCACAGAAGAGATACCCTTGTCCTTGGAGACAGGGTTATCCGCAGGTGCATCTGAAGATGCGTGCATTGATGTACAGACACCTTTCCTGGTTTTAGGAGATTCCTGACCAGGTCGGATAACTCCTTGGCTTTTTCCTCGGGAAGAAAAACCTTTTTCTGAACCGTGTCCAGAATCATCCCTAGGAACAGCAGACGAGTTGTCGGCATTAATTGGGATTTTGGAATATTCAGAATCCATCCGTGCTGCTTTAGCACCTCTTGAGATATTGCTAATCCCATCTCTAGCTGTTCTCTGGACCTTGCCCTTATTAGGAGATCGTCCAAGTATGGGATAATTAATACGCCTTTTCTTCGAAGAAGAATCATCATCTCGGCCATTACCTTTGTAAAGACCCGAGGTGCCGTGGACAAACCAAACGGCAGCGTCTGAAACTGATAGTGACAGTTTTGTACAACGAACCTGAGGTACCCCTGGTGTGAGGGGTAAATTGGAACGTGGAGATACGCATCCTTGATGTCCAAGGATACCATAAAGTCCCCTTCTTCCAGGTTCGCTATCACTGCTCTGAGTGACTCCATCTTGAACTTGAACTTCTTTATGTACAGGTTCAAGGACTTCAGATTTAGAATAGGCCTTACCGAGCCATCCGGCTTCGGTACCACAAATAGAGTGGAATAATACCCCTTCCCTTGTTGTAGAAGAGGTACCTTGACTATCACCTGCTGAGAGTACAGCTTGTGAATGGCTTCCAAAACCGTCTCCCTTTCGGAAGGGGACGTTGGTAAAGCAGACTTCAGGAAACGGCGAGGTGGATCTGTCTCTAATTCCAACCTGTACCCCTGAGATATTATCTGCAGGATCCAGGGATCTACCTGCGAGTGAGCCCACTGCGCGCTGTAATTTTTGAGACGACCTCCCACCGTCCCCGAGTCCGCTTGAGAAGCCCCAGCGTCATGCTGAGGCTTTTGTAGAAGCCGGGGAGGGCTTCTGTTCCTGGGAAGGAGCTGCCTGTTGCTGTTTCTTCCCTCGACCTCTGCCTCGTGGCAGATATGAATAGCCCTTTGCTCTCTTATTTTTAAAGGAACGAAAGGGCTGCGGTTGAAAAGTCGGTGCCTTTTTCTGTTGGGGAGTGACTTGAGGTAGAAAGGTGGATTTCCCGGCTGTAGCCGTGGCCACCAAATCTGATAGACCGACTCCAAATAACTCCTCCCCTTTATACGGCAAAACTTCCATATGCCGTTTTGAATCCGCATCGCCTGTCCACTGTCGCGTCCATAAAGCTCTTCTGGCCGAAATGGACATAGCACTTACCCGTCATGCCAGTGTGCAGATATCCCTCTGTGCATCACGCATATAAAGAAATGCATCCTTTATTTGTTCTAACGACAGTAAAATATTGTCCCTGTCCAGGGTATCAATATTTTCAATCAGGGACTCTGACCAAACTACCCCAGCACTGCACATCCAGGCAGTCGCTATAGCTGGTCGTAGTATAACACCTGCATGTGTGTATATACTTTTTTGGATATTTTCCATCCTCCTATCTGATGGATCTTTAAGTGCGGCCGTCTCAGGAGAAGGTAACGCCACTTGTTTTGATAAGCGTGTTAGCGCCTTGTCCACCCTAGGAGGTGTTTCCCAGCGCTCCCTAACCTCTGGCGGGAAAGGGTATAATGCCAATAATTTCTTTGAAATTATCAGCTTTTTATCAGGGGCAACCCACGCTTCATCACACACGTCATTTAATTCTTCTGATTCAGGAAAAACTATAGGTAGTTTTTTCACACCCCACATAATACCCTGTTTAGTGGTACCTGTAGTATCAGCTAAATGTAACGCCTCCTTCATTGCCAAAATCATATAACGTGTGGCCCTACTGGAAAATACGGTTGATTCGTCACCGTCACCACTGGAATCAGTGCCTGTGTCTGGGTCTGTGTCGACCGACTGAGGCAAAGGGCGTTTTACAGCCCCTGACGGTGTTTGAGGCGCCTGGACAGGCACTAATTGATTGTCCGGCCGCCTCATGTCGTCAAACGACTGCTTTAGCGTGTTGACACTATCCCGTAATTCCATAAATAAAGGTATCCATTCTGGTGTCGACCCCCTAGGAGGTGACATCCCCATATTTGGCAATTGCTCCGCCTCCACACCAATATCGTCCTCATACATGTCGACACACACGTACCGACACACAGCAGACACACAGGGAATGCTCTAAACGAAGACAGGACCCACTAGCCCTTTGGGGAGACAGAGGGAGAGTCTGCCAGCACACACCAAAAAGCGCTATATATGACAGGGATAGCCTTATAATAAGTGCTCCCTTATAGCTGCTTTATATATATCAAGATATTGCCATTAAATTTGCCCCCCCTCTCTGTTTTACCCTGTTTCTGTAGTGCAGTGCAGGGGAGAGACCTGGGAGCCGTCCTGACCAGCGGAGCTGTGAGAGGAAATGGCGCCGTGTGCTGAGGAGATAGGCCCCGCCCCTTTTTCGGCGGGCTCGTCTCCCGCTATTTTGTGAATACAGGCAGGGGTTAAATATCTCCATATAGCCTCTGGGGGCTATATGTGAGGTATTTTTAGCCTTTATATAGGTTTACATTTGCCTCCCAGGGCGCCCCCCCCCAGCGCCCTGCACCCTCAGTGACTGCGTGTGAAGTGTGCTGAGAGGAAAATGGCGCACAGCTGCAGTGCTGTGCGCTACCTTTAGAAGACTGCAGGAGTCTTCAGCCGCCGATTCTGGACCTCTTCTTACTTCAGCATCTGCAAGGGGGCCGGCGGCGCGGCTCCGGTGACCATCCAGGCTGTACCTGTGATCGTCCCTCTGGAGCTGATGTCCAGTAGCCAAGAAGCCAATCCATCCTGCACGCAGGTGAGTTCACTTCTTCTCCCCTCTGTCCCTCGTTGCAGTGATCCTGTTGCCAGCAGGAATCACTGTAAAATAAAAAACCTAAGCTAAACTTTCTCTAAGCAGCTCTTTATGAGAGCCACCTAGAATTGCACCCTTCTCGGCCGGGCACAAAAATCTAACTGGAGTCTGGAGGAGGGTCATAGGGGGAGGAGCCAGTGCACACCACCTGATCTGGAAAAGCTTTACTTTTTGTGCCCTGTCTCCTGCGGAGCCGCTATTCCCCATGGTCCTTTCAGGAACCCCAGCATCCACTAGGACGATAGAGAAAACCTCGTAATGCCGTGAGTAAAATACCAAACTTCTTAGCAAATTTACTTGACGCAGCCGCAGTGCGAACATTGCGCATGCGCAGTTAGCGGAAAATCGCACCGATGCGAAGGAAAATAACGAGCGAACAACTCGGAATGAGGGCCTATGAGAAAAGGATTTACCGGTAGGTTATTAAAATTCTATTTTCTCTCACGTCCTAGAGGATACTGGGAATACATTTAGTACCATGGGGAAGTACCAAAGCTCCCAAACCGGGAGGGAGAGTGCTGAGATTCCTGCAGAACTGATTGACCAAACTGAAGGCCCTCAGAGGCCAAAGTATCGAACTTGTAGAACTTTGTAAACGGGTTCGAACCTGACCAAGTAGCTGCTTGGCAGAGCTGTAAGGCCGAGACACACCGGGCAGCCGCACAAGAAGAACCCACCGACCTAGTCGAGTGGTCCTGTACAGATTTAGGAACTGCCAATCCTGCCGTGGCATAAGCATGCCGGATAGTAAGCCTGATCCAGCGCGCAATGGATTGCTTTGAAGCAGGACATCCAATCTTATTGAGATCGCAAAGAACAAACAGCGAGTTCGATTTCCTGTGACGAGCTGTTCTCTTCACATACACCCTCACTTTGAAGTACCAGAGGTGTTGGTAACAACGGGAACCACAATGGGGTGGCTGATGTGAAACACAGACACCACCTTAGGAAGAAATTGCTGACGAGTCCAGAGTTCAGCTCTGTCCTCATGGAAAAAAAAAAATAGGAGCTCATGTGACATAATGCCCCCAGCTCCGACACACGTCTTACTGATGCAAAGGCCAACAGTGTGACGGTCTTCCACGCAAGATATTTTACATCTACCTCCTGTAATGGTTCAAACCAATGTGATTGAAACTGCAGCACCAAATTGAGATCCCAAGGTGCCATGGGAAGCACAAAGGGAGGCTGGATGTGCAGAACACCTTTCAAGAACGTCTGGACCTCAGGTAGAGAAGCCAATTGTTTCTGAAAGAAAATGGAGAAGGCCCAAATCTGGACTTTTATGGAGCCCAGACGTAGACCCACATTCATACCAGACTGCAGAAAAAGCAGGACACGTCCTAGATGAAATTCTACCGCAGAATAGTTTCTGCTCTCACACCAAGAGACGTATTACTTCCAAATACAATGGTAACGTTTAGAAGTTACCCCCTTCCTGGCTTGGATCATAGTCGGGATGACCTTGTCAGGGATGCCTCTCCTGGCTAGAATCAACTTCCATGCCGTTAAACGTAACCGTGTTAAGTCTTGATAGATGAACGGGCCCTGTTGCAGAAGAACCTCGCCAAGAGGAAGAAGCCACGTATCTTTCAGGAGCAACTCCAGAAGGTCCGCGTACCAGGCCCTTCTTGGCCAGTCCGGAGCAATAAGAATTGCTTAAACCTTTTCCCTTTTTATTCTTTTCAGAATTCCTGGCATCAGCGGAAGTGGAAGGAACACGTACACCATCTGATAGACCCATGGAGTCGTCAGAGCGTCCACCACCACTGCCTTGAACAGTACTGCTTGAGCTTCTTGTTGAGACAAGAGACCATCATGTTGATTTGTGGACATCCCCATCGATGCGTCAAGCACCTGAACACCTCCGGGTGAAGGCTCCACTCCCCCGGGTGCAGATTGTGTCTGCTGCGGAAGTCTGCTTCCCAGTTGTCTACTCCCAGAATGAAGACCGCCGACAACACAGCGTGTTTTTCTGCCCACAGGAGAATTTTTGATACCTCTGACATTGCTGCTCTGCTTTTCGTTCCGCCCTGTCTGTTTATGTGCGTCACTGCAGTCACATTATCAGACTGAACCTGAATGGCACGATCGTGAAGAAGATATGAGGCCTGCCGAAGGGGCGTGGTATATAGCGCAGAGTTCCAGAATGTTGATTGGAAGGATGACTTCCTGACTTGACCATCTTCCTTAAAACTGAACCCCTGGGTGACTGCTCCCCAACCTCTGAGGCTTGCGTCTGTGGTTAGCAGAATCCAATTCTGAATCCCGAACTGTCGGCCCTCGATTAGGTGAAGAGTCTGTAGCCGCCACAGAAGGGAGATCCTGGCCTTTGGCGACAGACGGATCCTCTGGTGCATGTAAAGATGTGATCCAGACCATTTGTCCAACAGATCGAGCTGGAAGGGTCTTGCGTGAAACCTTCCACACTGAAGTGCCTCGTAAGAGGCCACCATTTTCCCCAGTAGGCGAATGCATAGATGCACCGATGTCTGGGTTAGCTTCAGGACATCCCGAACCATCGACTGGATTACCAATGCCTTTTCCATCGGAAGAAAAATGTTCTGCGACTCAGTGTCCAGTATCATTCCCAGAAATGGGAGCCTCAGAGTTGGCTCTAAGTGAGATTTCGGAAGATTTAGAATCCACCCGTGATCCAGGAGTAGTTTGGTTGTGAGACCAATGCTATCCAACAACCTTTCCCTGGACGTCCAGGTAAGGAATTATGTTCACTCCCTACTTGCGAAGGAGAAACATAATCTCTGCCATCACCTTGGTGAACACCCTCGGTGCCGGGAAAGACAAAGTGGCAGGGCCTGGAATTGGTAGTGACAGTCCTGCAGCGCAAACCGTAGATAAGCCTGGTGAGGCGGCCAGATAGGAATGTGAAGGTATGCATCTTTGATATCCAGAGACACTAGGAATTCCCCCCTCCTCCAGACCAGAGATCACCTCTCTCTGAGACTCAATCTTGAATTTGAACACTCGTAAGTACGGGTTTAACGATTTTAGATTTAAAATCGGCCTTACCGAACCGTCCGGTTTTGGTACTACAAACAAGTTGGAATAATATCCCTTGTTTTGGAGATGATGTGGAACTGGAACAATGACCTGAGTCTGTACCAGTTTTTGAATGGCATCCTGTAAGGTTATAGTTGCCTCTTGGAAACAGGTAAGCCTGATTTGAAGAATCTGTGAGGTGGGAGCTCCTGAAACTACAGTCTGTAGCCCTGGGAAATAAGATCTATGACCCAGAGATCCTGGCATGATGTTATCCAGATGTGTCTGAAAAACTTTAGTCGGGCTCCCACATGCCAGTCTTCCAGGCATCGCGGTCCACTGTCATGCTGAAGGCTTTGAGAAAGCAGAGCTAGAGCTCTGTTCCTGAGAACAGACAGCTGCTGGTTTGCGTGGCTTACCTCTAGCGCGCCTCTGGTGGCTGTTGAAGAACCTCTGGTTTTGCTCTTAAACTTGGCAGTCCGAAAGGACTGTAGATTAGGTACCGAGCAGGCCTTCCTGGCTGGGGGAGCTGCAGAAGAAGATACGTAGACTTACCCACAGTAGCTTTGGAGATCCATTTGTCTAGTTCATAGGTTCTCAAACTCGGTCCTCAGGACCCCACACAGTGCATGTTTTGCAGGTAACCCAGCAAGTGCACAGGTGTATTAATTACTCACTGACACCGTTTAAAAGGTCCGCACGTGGAGCTAATTATCTCACTTATGATTCTGTGAGGAGACCTGCAAAACATGTACTGTGTGGGGTCCTGAGGACCGAGTTTGAGAACCTGTGGTCTAGTTCATCTCTAAATAAGGCCTCTCCTGTATAGGATAGGCCTTCCATGCCTTTCCTGGAGTCCGGAGGATATGGGACAGAGTACGATTTTGCGGACAAATGGTAGGGGTCTGAGACGATGTTTTGGGGACTGAGTCTCGGTTCATAAACTCATACACAGATTGTCTTAAGTATTGTGTCTCTTTCTCATCGCAGGACAATTTAGTATAAATATGGGAGATCATTCCTTTAATAGAATCCAGCCATGCTGGTTCAGCCCTGCTAGCCTGGGAAGGTGCACTACATGGAGTACACAGTAGTGAGCCCCATGGGGAAGAGGAACACCCTGCTGTACATGAAACACACTCTTTGCCTGACATTGTAAATGTGACAGCACACACACACACACACACACACACACACACACACACACACACACACACACACACACACAGGGAAAGGTTAAGAGCACAATTAACGCACTAAGGCCCTCATTCCGAGTTGTTCGCTCGCTAGCAGATTTTAGCAGCATTGCACACGCTAGGCCGCCGCCCTCTGAGAGTGTATCTTAGCAGAATTGCGAATGAAAGATTAGCAGAATTGCGAATAGAAATTTCTTAGCAGTTTCTGAGTAGCTCGAGACTTACTCCTATACTGCGATCAGCTCAGCCCGTTTTGTTCCTGGTTTGACGTCACAAACGCCCTGCGTTCGGCCAGCCACTCCCCCGTTTCTCCAGACACTCCCGCGTTTTATTCTGGCACGCCTGCGTTTTTCCGCACACTCCCAGAAAACAGTCAGTTTCCGCCCAGAAACACCCACTTCCTGTCACTCACACTCCGATCACTTCAACGATGGAAATTCTTCGTTCGGACGTGAGTAAATCTACTAAGTTTTGTGCTAAAATACTTAGCGCATGCGCGCTGCGTACCATGCGCATTTTTGCCTTAAATGCTCCGTTGCGAAAATCGGCAACGAGCGAGCAACTCGGAATGACCCCCTAAGAGCCCTTCCAGGGAGACACAGAGGTATTACTGAGCCAGCACACCGCGCCCTTATCGCAAATGTCACGCTTAGTCGGGTCGCAGACTTAGTACCCAGATTGGGGACTGAGGGGGACATTTACTAAGCAGTGATAAGAGCGGAGAAGTGAGCAAGTGGAGAAGTGCCCATGGCAACCAATCAGCACTGAAGTAACATCTATAATTTGCATACTATAAAATTATACAGAGCTGCTAATTGGTTGATGGGGAAACTTCTCCACTGGTTCACTTCTCCGATCTTATCACTGCTTAGTAAATGTCCCCCTGAGTACACTATTAATCGATCCCCCCTTGCTATGACCCCCTTGTACCACTGAGGTAATCTAGAGTCACTCCGGAGGAGCTGCGCATCCCTGTCAGTCAGCGTCTGTGTTCACTGCAGAGAGAAAATGGCGCTGTTGAGCTGCTGTATCCGCTCATAGTGAAGCCCCGCCCTTTCAATGGCGCACGGTCTTCTCACTTTTTTATACCGGCTGAGGTACTTTAGTGCTTAAAATGGAGACCTAACCGGTTTAAGTCTGTGTTTGCCAGTGTGGGTACTGTGTACAGTGTACTGAGACTCAATCGCCCCCTCAGAAGCTGTGCGTCTGCACTGTGTACTGAGTCTGGAGATGCAGTCCGCCCCGGTTAGAAGCTGTGCGTCTCCGTACCGCCATAATGGCCGGCGACCCGCTAACCGGGACGCCGGCTTAGTACTCCCCAATCTTCACTCTTCGGGCTCTGTTAGGGGTGGCGGTGTGGTGCGGGAATGTACGCTCGCCGTGGTGGGGCTTGCGAATAGGTCCCCCAGGAGCTAGTGTTCTGTCAGCTGGGAATGGGACCATTAACCCTTCAAGAGGTTGGGCCGTTCCACTCCCTAAGTCCGACGAAGCAGGCAGGCTGGTGCCATCCAGTCCTGCCTGAAAATAACAAACAGAAAAAAATAATACAGAACACTCTTCAGGAGCTTCTATAAGCGTGACCGGCTCCTCCGGGCACATTTTCTAAACTAAGTCTGGTAGGAGGGGTATAGAGGGAGGGGCCAGCCCACACTATCAAATTCTTAAAGTGCCCATGGCTCCTAGAGGACCAGTCTATACCACATGGTACTAAATGGATCCCCAGTATCCTCTAGGACGTAAGAGAAATGCCAATTTCTGTTTGAAGAATCTAATTGGCTGATTAGTCACATACCAATTACAGTTATCAATTTAATAAAAACCTGATTTAATCACAATTTTAGAAGAAAACCTTGTGATAAGGCTGTACTGTAAAAACCACAAGACAGACAAGATCATAAAGCCAAAATATGTCCATCTTTTAAAAAAAAAATCCTTAATGGAGGTGTGGGGTGCAAGCTGCAACACAATCCAATTTGCACATAACAATGTTGCTTACATATTGCATAATGGAGCGTCATATCCCTTCTTTATCTGCTCCAGCTTGTAATCATAGCCCAGCTTAAACAATGTTCTCTGTAAAACATTCATTTCTTGCACTTTGCTCATGACATTCTTATAAATGCGATCCATGATTTCCTAAAAGAGAACAGTAACTTATAAGAGCAATAGATGAGTTTGCAGAATGTGTCATATGCAAGACACATTAAATGACCATGAACCATCAATGTCTGGTTAATGCACATATGAGTAGAGATGTAGGAGACAGGTACACTGTGGTTGCAAGGAGTGCGGCTTATGCGATACCAATTCTTACCCAATTTACCCCATATTTCAAATATCCACTCCCTTAAGGTGGGTACACACTTATACAGTCAGCAGCTGATTGGGGTAAACTCTACCTATGACCCCCTGTCAGCTAAAGGACCACCTGATTCCGCAGAAGCCTGTACACACTGTGCCATGGGGGGTATGCAATTAGCTCAGTTTTTTCGCCTAGTCGAAAAAAATCGGAACTAATAGAGCCACCATATTCATTTGCGGGTAATTTCGCCTGTTTTTTAATAATTTTTTGCCCATGCCGTTTCACCTTTGTTTTGTAGGTGAATCTGCAGTGGTGAAAATGTCCCCAAAAATCGGCGAAAACCGTTTGCAGTTTCGCCAAAACACGTGGATCGGGAGTGAATTCACTGATCCACGCGTTTTTCACCAGTGACGGCATTTTTCACCTAGGTGAAAATCCGGCCCTGCTATTGCATAGGGCGAATCTCCATTCGGCCTAAAAATAGCGAAAGCTCAGTTTTTTGACCTAGGCGAAAAAACGGAGCTAATTGCATGCCCCCCATAGCACAGTGTGTACAGGCTTCTACGGAATCAGGTGGTCCTTTAAAATTAAACTGTACACAGGATTCCGCCACCCAATCCTGGCTGTTGCAGGAGCGTTGAAAGTCATTTACTGGCCAACGCTCCTGCATTGGCACTGCGTACACACCTATACAATCGCTGGCCGTTTCTTTTGATATCGGGAGAACGTGCTGACAATTGTATAGGTGTGCACCCACCGTAATATCACAAACGGTCACGGTTCACTTATTTTATCAGTCTGCGGTTCAGGACAGTGGCTCAGTGGTTACCAGAAAACCACTATGTAGGTGTTTCTGCATTGACAAACAAAACACACTTACAGGTACGGCAGCCATCAGGGTGGGCTTCAGAACTGCACAATCACCTTTGCTTCCCTTCTTAATTTTACTGGACTGCAGAGACAAAGGAAAAATAACCATCAAAACTGAAAACTCCATGTGACTGGCTCAAAGCAGTTTAATAGTATTTTGCACTTGCCAGAATCATTTAAAAATGTGTCTCGGTCCATCATTCCATCTACCAACATTTCATATGGTCACAGAAAATAAAAACAACAACAACAACAACAACAACAACAACAACAACAACAACAACAACAGAGATAAGGCATCTGTGTCGTGCACTTAAGGGGGGTACTCACGGAGCGATATTCTAAGCAATCTGACCAGATTGCTTAGAATTTGAGCATTATCGCTCCGTGTGTACCCCCTACAGCGATAGCGATGCGCAGCCCCACGCATCGCTATCGCTGGTGCTAGATTGGCCTGCCGTGCCCCCCCCCCGTCTCCGCCCACACGCTCAGCACAGATCGCGCTGTGCTGAGCGGCGGGAGATATGTGTGCTAAGCGGTTCGCTCAGCACACATCTCTCCCGCATCAGCCCGTCTATATGGTCCTTTACATTTAACATATAAGGGCAATTCCAAAGTAACGGATGTAACTCTCAGAGACAATGTTTGTGATAAACATCTGGGTTGCTTCAAATTTAAAATGCACATAAAGAAGCAAATTTTACCCCAATTGTATCTACCACTGGTGAATAAAAAATAAGAATTTACTCACCGGTAATTCTATTTCTCGTAGTCCGTAGTGGATGCTGGGAACTCCGTAAGGACCATGGGGAATAGACGGGCTCCGCAGGAGACTGGGCACTCTAAAAGAAAGATTAGGTACTATCTGGTGTGCACTGGCTCCTCCCTCTGTGCCCCTCCTCCAGACCTCAGTTAAGGAAACTGTGCCCGGAAGAGCTGACACAACAAGGAAAGGATTTGGAATCCAGGGTAAGACTCATACCAGCCACACCAATCACACTGTACAACTTGTGATAACCATACCCAGTTAACAGTATGAACAACAACTGAGCCTTAGTAACAGATGGCTCATAACAATAACCCTTTAGTTAAGCAATAACTATATACATATATTGCAGAGAGTCCGCACTTGGGACGGGCGCCCAGCATCCACTACGGACTACGAGAAATAGAATTACCGGTGAGTAAATTCTTATTTTCTCTGACGTCCTAGTGGATGCTGGGAACTCCGTAAGGACCATGGGGATTATACCAAAGCTCCCAAACGGGCGGGAGAGTGCGGATGACTCTGCAGCACCGAATGAGCAAAGGCAAGGTCCTCCTCAGCCAGGGTATCAAACTTGTAGAACTTAGCAAATGTGTTTGAACCCGACCAAGTAGCAGCTCGGCAAAGCTGTAAAGCCGAGACCCCTCGGGCAGCCGCCCAAGAAGAGCCCACCTTCCGTGTGGAATGGTCTTTTACCAATTTAGGATGCGGTAACCCTGCCGCAGAACGAGCTTGCTGAATCGTGTTACAGATCCAGCGCGCAATAGTTTGCTTTGAAGCCGGAGCACCCAGTTTGTTGGGTGCATGCAGGATAAACAGCGAGTCAGTTTTCCTGACTCCAGACATCCTGGCTACATAGATTTTCAAAGCCCTGACTACGTCCAGCAACTTGGAAGCCTCCAAGACCCGAGTAGCCGCAGGCACCACAATAGGTTGGTTCAAATGAAACGCTGATACCACCTTTGGGAGAAATTGGGGACGAGTCCTCAATTCTGCCCTGTCCATATGGAAGATCAGATACGGGCTTTTACATGACAAAGCCGCCAATTCTGACACACGCCTAGTTGAAGCCAAGGCCAACAGCATGACCACCTTCCACGTGAGATACTTTAGCTCCACGGTCTTAAGTGGCTCAAACCCGTGTGATTTCAGGAAATCCAACACAACGTTAAGATCCCAAGGTGCCACTGGAGGCACAAAAGGGGGCTGAATATGCAGCACTCCCTTAACAAACGTCTGAACTTCAGGCAGTGAAGCCAGTTCTTTTTTTAAAGAAAATAGATAGGGGCGAAATCTGGACCTTTATGGATCCTAATTTTAGGCCCATAGTCACTCCTGACTGTAGGAAGTGCAGGAATCGACCCAGCTGGAATTCCTCTGTAGGGGCCTTCCTGGCCTCACACCAAGCAACATATTTTCGCCATATACGGTGATAATGTTTTGCTGTCACGTCTTTCCTAGCCTTTATCAGCGTAGGAATAACTTCATCCGGAATGCCCTTTTCCGCTAGGATCTGGCGTTCAACCGCCATGCCGTCAAACGCAGCCGCGGTAAGTCTTGGAACAGACAGGGCCCCTGCTGTAACAGGTCCTGTCTGAGAGGCAGAGGCCATGGGTCCTCTGAGATCATTTCTTGTAGTTCAGGGTACCAAGTTCTTCTTGGCCAATCCGGAACAATGAGTATAGTTCTTACTCCTCTCTTTCTTACTATCCTCAGTACCTTGGGTATGAGAGGAAGAGGAGGGAACACATAAACCGACTGGTACACCCACGGTGTCACTAGTGCGTCCACAGCTATCGCCTGAGGGTCCCGTGACCTGGCGCAATATTTTTTTAGCTTTTTGTTGAGGCGGGACGCCATCATGTCCACCTGTGGCAGTTCCCAACGATTTACAATCTGTGTGAAGACTTCTTGATGAAGTCCCCACTCTCCCGGGTGGAGGTCGTGCCTGCTGAGGAAGTCTGCTTCCCAGTTGTCCACTCCCGGAATGAACACTGCTGACAGTGCTAGCACGTGATTCTCCGCCCATCCAAGAATCCTTGTGGCTTCTGCCATCGCCATCCTGCTTCTTGTGCCGCCCTGGCGGTTTACATGGGCGACCGCCGTGATGTTGTCTGACTGAATCAGCACTGGTTGGTTTTGAAGCAGGGGCTCTGCTTGACTCAGGGCGTTGTAAATGGCCCTTAGTTCCAGTTTATTTTATGTGTAGTGAAGTCTCCTGACTTGACCACTGTCCTTGGAAGTTCCTTCCCTGAGTGACTGCCCCCCATCCTCGGAGGCTTGCATCCGTGGTCACCAGGACCCAGTCCTGTATGCCGAATCTGCGGCCCTCGAGAAGATGCGCACTCTGCAGCCACCACAGCAGAGACACCCTGGCCCTTGGGGACAGGGTGATCAACCGATGCATCTGCAGAGATGCGATCCGGACCATTTGTCTAACAGATCCCACTGAAAGATCCTTGCATGGAACCTGCCGAAGGGAATTGCTTCGTAAGAAGCCACCATCTTTCCCAGGACTCGCGTGCAGTGATGCACCGACACCTGTTTTGGTCTCAGGAGCTCCCTGACCAGAGATGACAATTCCTGGGCCTTCTCCACCGGGAGAAACACCTTCTTCTGTTCTGTGTCCAGAATCATGCCCAGGAAAAGCAGACGCGTCGCAGGAATCAGCTGAGACTTTGGGATATTCAGAATCCAGCCGTGCTGTTGCAACACTTCCCGAGAGAGTGCTACGCTGACCAACAACTGCTCTCTGGACCTCGCCTTTATAAGGAGATCGTCCAAGTACGGGATAATTATAACTCCCTTCTTCCGAAGGAGTATCATCATTTCGGCCATTACCTTGGTAAATACTCTCGGTGCCATGGACAGACCAAACGGCAACGTCTGGAATTGGTAATGACAATCCTGTACCACAAACCTGAGGTACTCCTGGTGAGGTGGGTAAATGGGGACATGCAAGTAAGTATCCTTGATGTCCAGAGACACCATAAAATCCCCCTCTTCCAGGCTTGCAATAACCGCCCTGAGCGATTCCATTTTGAACTTGAACTTCCTTATATAAGTGTTCAAGGATTTTAAATTCAGAATGGGTCTCACCGAACCGTCTGGTTTCGGTACCACAAACATTGTGGAATAGTAACCCCGTCCCTGTTGAAGGAGGGGAACCTTGATTATCACCTGCTGGAGGTACAGCTTGTGAATTGCCGCCAGTACTACCTCCCTTTCCCTGGGAGCAGCTGGCAAGGCTGATTTGAGGTAACGGCGAGGGGGAGTCGCCTCGAACTCCAGCTTGTATCCCAGAGATACAATTTGTACAGCCCAGAGATCCACTTGTGAGCGAACCCACTGGTTGCTGAAGTTTCGGAGACGCGCCCCCACCGCACCCGGCTCCGCCTGTGGAGCCCCAGCGTCATGCGGTGGACTTAGTTGAAGCGGGGGAGGATTTTTGTTCCTGGGAACTGGCTGCCTGGTGCAGCTTCTTTCCTCTACCCCTGCCTCTGGGCAGAAAGGATGCGCCTCTGATCCGCTTGCCTTTCTGAGGCCGAAAGGACTGTACATGATAATACGGTGCTTTCTTAGGCTGTGAGGGAACCTGAGGTAAAAAAGTTGACTTCCCAGCTGTTGCCGTGGATACGAGGTCCGAGAGACCGTCCCCAAACAATTCCTCACCCTTATAAGGCAAAACCTCCATGTGTTTTTTAGAATCAGCATCACCTGTCCACTGCAGAGTCCATAATACTCTCCTGGCAGAAATGGACATTGCATTAATTCTAGATGCCAGCAGGCAAATGTCCCTCTGTGCATACCGCATATATAAGACAACATCTTTTATATGTTCTATGGTTAGCAAACTAGTATCCCTGTCAAGGGAATCAATGTTGTCTGACAGGGTATCAGACCATGCTGCTGCAGCACTACACATCCATGCTGAAGCAATAGCAGGTCTCAGTATAGTACCAGAGTGTGTATACACAGACTTCAGGATAGCTTCCTGCTTTCTATCCGCAGGCTCCTTTAGGGCGGCCGTATCCTGAGACGGCAGTGCCACCTTTTTTGATAAGCGTGTGAGCGCCTTGTCCACCCTAGGGGATGTTTCCCAACGTAACCTGTCCGTTGGCGGGAAAGGGTACGCCATCAGTAACCTCTTAGAAATCACTAGTTTCTTATCGGGGGAACTCCACGCTTCTTCACACAATTCATTTAATTCATCAGATGGGGGAAAAGTCACTGGCTGCTTTTTCTCCCCAAACATAATACCCCTCTTGGTAGTAACCGGGTTAACATCAGAAATGTGCAATACATTTTTCATTGCAGTAATCATGCATCGGATGGCTTTTGTAGACTGTACATTTGTCTCATCCTCATCTACACTGGAGTCAGACTCCGTGTTGACATCTGTGTCTACCATCTGAGCTAGCGGGCGTTTATGAGCCCCTGATGGCCTCTGAGACGCCTGGGCAGGCGCGGGCTGAGATTTCGGCTGTCCCAAGGCTGCTGCGTCATCGAACCTTTTATGTAAGGAGTTGACACTGTCTGTTAAGACCTTCGACATATCCATCCAATCCGGTGTCGGCCCCGTCGGGGGCGACACCACACTTATCTGCCCCTGCTCCGCCTCCACGTAACCCTCCTCATCAAACATGTCGACACAGCCGTACCGACACACCACACACACACAGGGAATGCTCTGACTGAGGACAGGACCCCACAAAGTCCTTTGGGGAGACAGAGAGAGAGTATGCCAGCACACACCACAGCGCTATATAACACAGGGATTTACACTATAATGAGTGAATTTTCCCAATAGCTGCTTATTATCCTATTTGCGCCTACATTTATGTGCCCCCCCCTCTCTTTTTTACCCTTCTTGTACAGGATACTGCAGGGGAGAGCCTGGGGAGCGTCCTTCCAGCGGAGCTGTGAAGAGAAAATGGCGCTGGTGTGCTGAGGAAGAAGGCCCCGCCCCCTCAGCGGCGGGCTTCTCCCGCGTTTTGTATAGCTTAATGGCGGGGTTTTTACACATATACAGTTTTCCAGACTGTATTATGTGTATTTTGTGCCAAAAGGTATTCTTATTGCTGCCCAGGGCGCCCCCCCCCAGCGCCCTGCACCCTACAGTGACCGGAGTGTGTGGTGTGCTGTGGGAGCAATGGCGCACAGCTGCAGTGCTGTGCGCTACCTTAATGAAGACCGGAGTCTTCTGCCGCCGATTTCATCTCCTCCGTCTTCTGGCTCTGCAAGGGGGGACGGCGGCGCGGCTCCGGGAACGGACGATCGAGGTCAGGCCCTGTGTTCGAACCCTCTGGAGCTAATGGTGTCCAGTAGCCTAAGAAGCACAAGCTAGCTGCACGCAGGTAGGTTTGCTTCTCTCCCCTCAGTCCCACTTAGCAGTGAGTCTGTTGCCAGCAGATCTCACTGAAAATAAAAAACCTAACAAATACTTTCTTTCTAGCAAGCTCAGGAGAGCCCACTAGGAGCACCCAGCTCTGGCTGGGCACAGATTCTAACTGAGGTCTGGAGGAGGGGCATAGAGGGAGGAGCCCGTGCACACCAGATAGTACCTAATCTTTCTTTAAGAGTGCCCAGTCTCCTGCGGAGCCCGTCTATTCCCCATGGTCCTTACGGAGTTCCCAGCATCCACTAGGACGTCAGAGAAATATGAAGTGTAAACAAGCCTCACCATTGTTGTCTGCTGTAAATAAATACATTTTTTAAATGTAACCGGGATAGGATATGGTCATTTCTGACATAAAAATAAGAATTTACTTACCGATAATTCTATTTCTCGTAGTCCGTAGTGGATGCTGGGGACTCCGTAAGGACCATGGGGAATAGCGGCTCCGCAGGAGACTGGGCACAAGAGTAAAAGCTTTAGGACTACCTGGTGTGCACTGGCTCCTCCCCCTATGACCCTCCTCCAAGCCTCAGTTAGGATACTGTGCCCGGACGAGCGTACACAATAAGGAAGGATTTTGAATCCCGGGTAAGACTCATACCAGCCACACCAATCATACCGTACAACCTGTGATCTGAACCCAGTTAACAGCATGATAACAGAGGAGCCTCTGAAAAGATGGCTCACAACAATAATAACCCGATTTTTTTGGTAACAATAACTATGTACCAGTATTGCAGACAATCCGCACTTGGGATGGGCGCCCAGCATCCACTACGGACTACGAGAAATAGAATTATCGGTAAGTAAATTCTTATTTTCTCTAACGTCCTAAGTGGATGCTGGGGACTCCGTAAGGACCATGGGGATTATACCAAAGCTCCCAAACGGGCGGGAGAGTGCGGATGACTCTGCAGCACCAAATGAGAGAACTCCAGGTCCTCCTCAGCCAGGGTATCAAATTTGTAGAATTTTACAAACGTATTTGCTCCTGACCAAGTAGCTGCTCGGCAAAGTTGTAAAGCCGAGACCCCTCGGGCAGCCGCCCAAGATGAGCCCACCTTCCTTGTGGAATGGGCTTTTACAGATTTTGGCTGTGGCAGGCCTGCCACAGAATGTGCAAGCTGAATTGTACTACAAATCCAACGAGCAATAGTCTGCTTAGAAGCAGGAGCACCCAGCTTGTTGGGTGCATACAGAATAAACAACGAGTCAGATTTTCTGACTCCAGCCGTCCTGGAAACCTATATTTCCAGGGCTCTGACAACGTCCAGCAACTTGGAGTCCTCCAAGTCCCTAGTAGCCGCAGGCACCACAATAGGTTGATTCAGGTGAAACGCTGAAAACCACCTTAGGGAAAAACTGAGGACAAGTCCTCAATTCCGCCCTGTCCGAATGGAAAATCAGATGAGGGCTTTTACAGGATAAAGCCGCCAATTCTGACACGCACCTGGCCCAGGCCAGGGCCAACAGCATGACCACTTTCCATGTGAGATATTTTAACTCCACATATTTAAGTGGTTCAAACCAATGTGACTTTTTGGAACCCAAAAACTACATTTAGATCCCAAGGTTCCACTGGAGGCACAAAAGGAGGCTGTATATACAGTACCCCTTTCACAAACGTCTGAACTTCAGGGACTGAAGCTAGTTCTTTTTGGAAGAAAATTGACAGGGCCGAAATTTGAACCTTAATGGACCTCCATTTCAGGCCCATAGACACTCCTGTTTGCAGGAAATGTAGGAATCGACCTAGTTGAAAATTCCTCCGTCGGGGCCTTACTGGCCTCGCACCACGCAACATATTTTCGCCAAATGCGGTGATAATGTTTTGCGGTTATATCTTTCCTGGCTTTGATCAGGATAGGGATGACTTCATCCGGAATGCCTTTTTCCTTCAGGATCCGGCGTTCAACCGCCCTGCCGTTAAACGCAGCCGCGGTAAGTCTTGGAACAGACAGGGTCCTTGCTGGAGCAGGTCCCTTCTTAGAGGTAGAGGCCACGGATCCTCCGTGAGCATCTCTTGAAGTTCCGGTTACCAAGTCCTTCTTGGCCAATCCGGAGCCACGAATATAGTGCTTACTCCTTCCATCTTATAATTCTCAGTACCTTGGTTATGAGAGGCAGAGGAGGGAACACATACACTGACTGGTACACCCACTGTGTTAACAGAGCGTCTACAGCTATTGCCTGAGGGTCCCTTGACCTGGTGCAATACTTGTCGAGTTTTATAAACATGTGGAAGACTTCTGGGTGAAGTCCCCACTCTCCCGGGTGGAGGTCGTCCACTCCCGGAATGAATACTGCTGACAGTGCTATCACATGATTTTCCGCCCAGCGAAGAATCCTTGCAGCTTCTGCCATTGCCCTTCTGCTTCTTGTGTCACCCTGTCTGTTTACGTGGGTGACTGCCGTGATGTTGTCCGAATGGATCAACTCCGGGTGACCTTGAAGCAGAGGTCTTGCTGAGCTTAGAGCATTGTACATGGCCCTTAGCTTCAGGATATTTATGTGAAGTGATGTCTCCAGGCTTGACCATAAGCTCTGGAAATTCCTTCCCTGTGTGACTGCTCCCCAGCCTCGCAGGCTGGCATCCGTGGTCACCAGGACCCAGTCCTGAATGTGCGGCCCTCTAGAAGATGAGCACTCTGCAACCACCACAGGAGAGACACCCTTGTGCTTGGTGACAGGGTTATCCGCTGATGCATCTGAAGATGCGACCCGGACCATTTGTCCAGCAGGTCCCACTGGAAAGTTCTTGCGTGGAATCTGCCGCATGGGATTGCTTCATAGGAAGCCACCATTTTTCCCAGAACCATCTCATTGATGTACTGAGACTTGGCTCGGTTATAGGAGGTTCCCGACTAGTTTGGATAACTCCCTGACTTTCTCCTCCGGGAGAAACACCTTTTTCTGAACTGTGTCCAGGATCATCCCTAAGAACAGAAGACGAGTCGTCGGAATCAGCTGCGATTTTGGAATATTGAGAATTCAATCGTGCTGCCGCAACACTACCTGAGATAGTGCTACACCGACCTCCAACTGTTCCCTGGATCTTACCCTTATCAGGGAATCGTCCAAGTAAGGGATAACTAAAATTCCCTTCCTTCGAAGGAGTATCATCATTTTGGCCATTACCTTGGTAAAGACCCGGGGTGCCGTGGACAATCCATACGGCAGCGTCTGAAACTGATAGTGACAGTTCTGTACCATAAACCTGAGGTACCCTTGGTGAGAAGGGTAAATTTGGACATGAAGGTAAGCATCCTTGATGTCCCGAGACATCATGTAGTCCTCTTCTTCCAGGTTCGCAATCACTGCTCTGAGTGACTCAATCTTGAATTTGAACCTCTGTATGTAAGTGTTCAAAGATTTTAGATTTAGAATCGGTCTCACCGAGCCGTCCGGCTTCGGTACCACAACAGTGTGGAATAATACCCCGTTCCCTGTTGCAGGAGGGGTACCTATGATTATCACCTGCTGGGAATACAGCTTGTGAATGGCTTCCAAAACGGTCTCCCTGTCAGAAGGAGACATCGGTAAAGCCGACTTTAGGAAACGTCTCGAATTCCAATTTGTACCCCTGAGATATCACCTGAAGGATCCAGGGGTCTACTTGCGAGTGAGCCCACTGCGCGCTGAAATTCATTGAGACGGGCCCCCACCGTGCCTGATTCTGCTTGTAAAGCCCAAGCGTCATACTGAGGGCTTGGCAGAGGCGGGAGAGGGTTTCTGTTCCTGGGAACTGGCTGATTTCTGCAGCCTTTTTCCTCTCCCTCTGTCACGGGCAGAAATGAGGAACCTTTTGCCCGCTTTCCCACGAAAAGACTGCGCCTGATAATACGGCGTCTTCTCATGTTGAGAGGCGACCTGGGGTACAAACGTGGATTTCCCAGCTGTTGCCGTGGCCACCAGGTCTGAAAGACCGACCCCAAATAACTCCTCCCCTTAATAAGGCAATACTTCCAAATGCCGTTTGGAATCCGCATCACCTGACCACTGTCGTGTCCATAACCCTCTACTGTTAGAAATGGACAACGCACTTAGACTTGATGCCAGTCGGCAAATATTCCGCTGTGCATCACACATATATAGAAATGCATCTTTTAAATGCTCTATAGGCAATAATATACTGTCCCTATCTAGGGTATCAATATTTTCAGTCAGGGAATCCGACCACGCCAACCCAGCACTGCACATCCAGGCTGAGGCGATTGCTGGTCGCAGTATAACACCAGTATGTGTGTAAATACCTTTTAGGATGCCCTCCTGCTTTCTATCAGCAGGATCCTTAAGGGCGGCCATCTCAGGAGAGGGTAGAGCCCTTGTTCTTACAAGCGTGTGAGCGCTTTATCCACCCTAGGGGGTGTTTCCCAACGCACCCTAACCTCTGGCGGGAAAGGATATAATGCCAATAACATTTTAGAAATTATCAGTTGTTATCGGGGGAAAACCACGCATCATCACACACCTCATTTAATTTCTCAGATTCAGGAAAACTACAGGTAGTTTTTCCTCACCGAACATAATACCCCTTTTTGGTGGTACTCGTATTATCAGAAATGTGTAAAACATTTTTCATTGCCTCAATCATGTAACGTGTGGCCCTACTGGAAGTCACATTTGTCTCTTCACCGTCGACACTGGAGTCAGTATCCGTGTCGGCGTCTATAACTGCCATCTGAGGTAAAGGGCGCTTTAGAGCCCCTGACGGCCTATGAGACGTCTGGACAGGCACAAGCTGAGTAGCCGGCTGTCTCATGTCAACCACTGTCTTTTATACAGAGCTGACACTGTTACGTAATTCCTTCCAACAGTTCATCCACTCAGGTGTCGACCCTCTAGGGGGTGACATCACTATTACAGGCAATCTGCTCCGTCTCCACATCATTTTTCTCCTCATATATGTCGACACAAACGTACCGACATACAGCACACACACAGGGAATGCTCTGATAGAGGACAGGACCCCACTAGCCCTTTGGGGAGACAGAGGGAGAGTTTGCCAGCACACACCAGAGCGCTATATATATATATATATATATATATACATACATACAGGGATAACCTTATATAAGTGTTTTTCCCTTCATAGCTGCTGTATCTTTAATACTGCGCGTAATTAGTGCCCCCCCTCTCTTTTTTAACCCTTTCTGTAGTGTAGTGACTGCAGGGGAGAGCCAGGGAGCTTCCCTCCAACGGAGCTGTGAGGGAAAATGGCGCCAGTGTGCTGAGGAGATAAGGCCGCCGATAAGGGGGCGGAGCCTATCTCCCGTTTTTCTATGTATTTTGGCAGGGGTTAAATTCATCCATATAGCCCAGGAGCTATATGTGATGCATTTTTTTGCCATCCAAGGTGTTTTATTGCGTCTCAGGGCGCCCCCCCCCCAGCGCCCTGCACCCTCAGTGACCGGAGTGTGAAGTGTGCTGAGAGCAATGGCGCACAACTGCAGTGCTGTGCGCTACCTTGTTGAAGACAGGACGTCTTCTGCCGCCGATTTTCCAGACCTCTTCTGTCTTCTGGCTCTGTAAGGGGGCCGGCGGCGCGGCTCTGGGACCCATCCATGGCTGGGCCTGTGATCGTCCCTCTGGAGCTAATGTCCAGTAGCCTAAGAAGCCCAATCCACTCTGCACGCAGGTGAGTTCGCTTCTTCTCCCCTTAGTCCCTCGATGCAGTGAGCCTGTTGCCAGCAGGTCTCACTGAAAATAAAAAACCTAAAACTAAACTTTTCACTAAGCAGCTCAGGAGAGCCACCTAGTGTGCACCCTTCTCGTTCGGGCACAAAAATCTAACTGAGGCTTGGAGGAGGGTCATAGGGGGAGGAGCCAGTGCACACCAGGTAGTCCTAAAGCTTTTACTTTTGTGCCCAGTCTCCTGCGGAGCCGCTATTCCCCATGGTCCTTACGGAGTCCCCAGCATCCACTTAGGACGTTAGAGAAATACATATTTGATTTCTCTGAAACTACAACAAATATTAATTCCTTTCTTTTTTACAATAAAGCATAAACCACACAAATAGTTTTAGTACAATTTTCAGGGAAGTCATTCTGATTACCTTGAGAATATTTAATGGGGTGTATGTGTAATGGATGTAACCAGAAAATCGTCACGGATGTAACCATCAAATACATCAGGAAATGAAAAAAGGCCCCTGCATTAACTGGTAAAGGGTCATTTACCTTTCTAACAATGTTTTCAGATTGGTACCATATCTCATCATCTTTGTTTTAACACTTTCACTAACAAAACCACATCAAACACTGAATATATCAACATATAATTTCTGACAGTACATGTCCTCAACTTTTGTTATAACCTATAATAATATAATAAGTATTTTTACCTTTGTTTTCATAAACCAGCAATAGATAATCAGTGGTCACAATCAGTGTCTGCCTAATGCCTGGTAGCCATTACGGAAATATGACAAAACGGCAGCATGTCATGTGACACACTGTTACCAACCCATTTTGTAACTACTATAGACTAAGGGCCCTACACACTGGCCGACATCACTGCACGATCACTGCGAGATAACGTTCAAATCGTGCAGTGTGGTGGCACCAGCGATGAACGATGCGCGGCCCCGCGCTCGTTCATCGCTGGTGCCCCGTCGGCTGTGCATGCAGGCCAATATGGACGATCTCGTCCATATTTGCCTGCAGTTCTATGGAGCCGTGTGACGGGGGGAGTGAAGTAACTTCACTCCCCCCCCCGCCGTATCAGCGGTCGGGCAGCTCGGCGGCACATCGCCGAGTATGTAGGGCCCATATGACTGATACACTGGGAAATTATTTTTTTGAATACTCCGACTTTGTTTTTCATGATCCATGTCCACTTTTGGTTGGAATTGCCCTTAAAAGAAATATAGCCGGGGGGCGTGGCTTGGACGCTGCTAGGAGAGGAAGTGTTGTGCAGGGGCTCCTGCATTTCTATGGTGTAAACCCGCAATAACAATTATCCCCAGCACTCGGGTCCACCCTCTCTGACCTTGTCCACGGCTGTGGACGTCTCCCTGAATGAGGGGAACCCGCCGGGAGGCCGCAGCAACATTTTGGAGATCACGGCCTACTCGAGCTCCAGAGACCGGGGCCTCGAGTTTGACTCCGTCCCGATTTTGAGCTCCAGGCCCGCTTCGCGGACGAAACGGGACCCGTGGCACCGCTGGACCCCGCCTAACTTTCCCCACATCGATCCCCAGCCTGCCCCAGACCCCCGGCCGTCTGCAGGACGACATATTTCAACAGCCAGACCTCGGGATATACATTTAAAGTGCACTTACCTCACTTGTGCACTGGCCGGCGGCCATCTTGGAATCTGGGAGTCTTGGGCTGAATCCCTGTGAGCCTCCCCAGAAGACAGCCGAGTTTACTGCTGAGAGTCCAGACGAAGGAGGAGGAGGAGAGGGGGACCCCAGTACCCTCGGGCCACACATGCAGGCACCTCCAGTGTTCACAGGACACCCTGGGCTCTGAGCTATAAGAGGCCTGTAACTGGAAGCTAGAGGCGCCATCTTGAATACTGGCAAATAGCCAGTACTGCAGTTCTGCCTCTGACCAGCATTTTTCTTTATAAAATACACCAGCTCCGGGACGTGGCCTGGACGTAGAAGGGAGAAGTTGTGCCACTGCTAGAGCTCCTGTTAAAGGAGACCCGAGAAGACGACTCTCCCAATTGAAAATCACCCGCACTGGGGCGTGGCCTGGCTGGCAATGGGAGAGGAAGCACTCCCTAGGAGCTCCTGCAAACTGGCCAACATAAATAAAAAAAACAACTCTATTTAGTATCCTGGTGCCCCCTGCACTTACCCCACTGCCTCTGCCTACATCAACCCGACCAGGGGAAGCGTGCTGCGGAGTCGGAGGGCGGCCTTGGCTGCCCTTGCGGATTGTGGCCTTCCCCCTCCTGTGAAACCGGGGCCTCGATTTCGCCGCCTCGCGGGGCCGGGCTCCGGAGCTACTCGCGGGACTTGGGACCCTCATCTCCTCCCCTCCGGACCGTTGGCAGCGGCTTGTGGTGGCCTCATCCCTCCTGCGGACCCCTCCGGCGGAGCTGTGCAGCAGCTGAAGCGGGCCTGCGGCCCCCCTGCTACCTCCGGCCGCCGCGGCCTAACACGCGCCCAGAAGCCGGGACCTCGAGTTCGGGGAAGACCCGGCCGTGAGCTCCGGGATCGGAACGCGGCCGCGACGGGCTCCCCGACACCCCGGATCACCCCCACATGCGAGGCTGGACACTCTTAAGCACCTCCAAAGAGCCTCTGTGCCACAAGCAGCCCCACAAGGGATAAAAGAGGGGAAAGGAGCAGCCCTATAAGTGCTGCGGTGGCCATCTTGGATTCCTGGAGATTTAGCTGGAGAAGGCTGAGCACACCTGCAGCTCTAGGAATCTCTACAGCACATCCAAAAAGGCTGCATTACCTTTAGCACCCAACCATCCTGGAATATTGTGAGTGCCTGCTGCTGCCACAGCACTCATTTCTCATTTGCACCCCTGCTCCATAGAAGCCCACGACAGGAACCCAGAGTCACCATTTTACTTTCTGGCACTCAGCCAGGGTAAAGATAACCCGCACTATACCACACACTCCTCACCCCCGCAGGAGTACAGATTCTATTTACACTACCGCCAGTATCGGCGAAGGCTATGGAAGTGCTTTAATACCACCCAAGTGCGCCCGGGCCACTGAATAGGGGATCGAACCGCGATCTGCCCCGACGTCGGAGTTGGCGCCTGGAAGAGTCATGGCCTCAGCGTTATGATATTCGGATCCGCACATCCCAGACCTAACCTTAAGATGACTCTCAAGATGATTTAACGCAAAATAATAAAATACTACATGTGCCATAGCCAAATGATCAGACCCCATATATAATACTCTGGCACCCTACCCCCCCAGCTCCGCGGTTGGAGGATTGGATCTGACCGGATTACCTGTTCATTAAACGGACTCGGGCCTGTGTCCCCCCAGCAATAATTTTTCCTTCCTTTTTCTTTTTTACCCCCACTCCTACCCTACCTCTTATGGATATAAGCCACTATGTCCAAAAACAAAAAAGCATCGCAAGCTCCGACTAACTTCTTTGGGTCAAAGTCCAAGGGCTCACAGAACCCCACCATGGCCGCAAGCTCCCCCCCCTCTCCATGTTCGTCGGAAGTGGGTATCGATCCCCAGATACAGGCGGTTATGTCGAGCCTATTGGAGGGAGTGCAGTCCGCGTTCAAGCAAGAACTCTCGAAAGCTATAGCCGAATTTAAATCGGACCTTACAGATCTCGGTAACGGGACGGATGCACTGGAAACAAAGACGGACGATCTCTGCCGCTCCCAACACCGCATTGACAGTGAACTCGCTAGATTGCACGAGGAAATGGAGTCCCTCAAGGAGCGACAAGAGGACCAAGAAAATCGCTCGCGTAGAAATAATCTGCGCATACGTGGCGTTCCAGAAACGGTCCTCGGCCCATCACTACCAACATTCTTGAGAGAATTCTTCATACACTTGGTACCAGACCTCACAGTCGAAGAATGCCTTTGCGACAGGGCACATAGAGCACTCCGGGCAAAACCATCTCCCGCCCAACCGCCCAGGGATGTTATTGTCCGTTTCCATTATTTCCGTTCGAAGGAGAAAATCATGTCCTCCGTTCGAGACACATCGGAGATCCTGTTTAAAGGCACACAGCTGCAGATCTTTCAGGATCTTGCACCCTCCACCATCCAAAAACGGCGAGACCTCCAACCGGTCACCCGGATCCTACGACAACACCAGATCAGATACAGATGGGGATTCCCCTTCCACTTACATGTTTCGGTCAATAACTCTGTTCACTCGGTCAAGACCTTACCCCAAGGACAGGAACTGCTGGCAAAGCTAGATCTCCTCCCAACATCAGCAGTAGAAGACATGGCGGCCTCATCATCCCAACCGCCACATCCTCAGTCCCCTCTTCCCGACTGGACACGGGTGACCCGACAGCGCAATGTGGACAAGGACCCTCCCTGACCTGGGGAAACCCCCCGATGTGTATAGTGCATGAACTGTCGGTGCAACTTCTCCACGACTCGAAACGAGTGTGAACAGTGGAAGATTCGACCTCAGTTCAACTACCAGTATCGTAACTATCCTTGGTTAATGCTGTTATAAACAAGTTATAACTGTTTGAATCCCCCCCCCTCCTCCCTCCCTTTCTTCCAACCCCCCTCCTCCCCTTCCCTTCTTTCTCCCTCCCCAATTTTTATTTTTTTCTCTCTCTTTTTTGTTTTCATGCTTGCATTTTTGTTGTATGGACACAGTTCTCAATGTCCTATATTATATTATGTTTGCTATAAATGTAAAAAGGTCATAGCCATTCCCAGCCTTCATGGCCCGGGTGACGCTCACCCTCCCACATGGTAGCTCAGTTACCCCCCTACAATCCCTTACTGTTGTTTATAATGTTACTAACTCGATGCTTTTTCCTAGCGGCCCCTAAACGGGACCCACAACCTCAGGGATGTTTCCCCGTTTGGGGTACTTCTTCTTCTTCTTTTCTATGTTCTTTCTTTTCTCTCTTTTCTTGTGGCCTCTGCTTGACTTTCCTGCTCCTTCTCTTGCTTGGCCTGGAGGGGTGGCCTTTGCCTGGCACAAATTGTACCTCGCTGGACCATACCTGGCAATATGCCGTACTCCCCCACGTAAATAATCATGTCTCTTAAAATATTCTCGGTCAATGTAAATGGCCTGAATTCCCCTAGGAAGCGTACCGTGTTCCTGAGTGCTTGCAGACGTGAGAAAGTTGACATAGCATTCCTGCAGGAAACACATCTCACCGGTCCCCACACTCGGCTTACGGGCAAATGGTTCTCCCAGTCCTACTTTGCCTCAGCAGACTGCAAAAAACGGGGTGTGGCCATCTTAGTTCACCGTAATATCCCGTTTATTCACTCCAGGACGGTGACAGACCCAGACGGACGGTTCCTCATGGTAATGGGTACCCTCCGCTCTAAGGCTTTCACCCTGGTCTCCGTCTACGCCCCCAACCAAGACCAATCTTTGTTTTTTGATTCTCTCTCCAAACGCCTATCACGAGAAGCACAGGGAAGCATTATCATGGGTGGTGACTTTAATACCATAATAGACCCCTTGCTGGATAGATCTGGTCCTCCGCCTCATGCTTCCATGACGACCCTCCCTCGGGCTTCCCGCACACTTACCGCCACCATGAAACTCCACGGTCTCTGTGACACTTGGCGTTCCCAACACCCCCACACCAAAGATTTTACGCACTTCTCAGCTCCACATCAACACTATTCCAGGATTGACATGATCCACATCACCACTGCCCTAGTGCCACTGATCTCGGACACGGGCATTACACCACTGACTTGGACGGACCACGCTGGGGTCTACCTCCTCATAGATATATACCGCTCGCCTCATAGGAAATTTAAATGGCGTCTTGATGACTCGCTTCTACAACACCCCTCTGCACTAGAGGAAACTAGACTAGCGATTACACAATACTTCACTGAAAATATATCTCCCGATATTCCACTTAATATCCTTTGGGAAGCCCACAAAGCCACGATTCGCGGTACCTTATTAGCAAAATCGTCGGCAATCAAGAAAAAAGCCGCACAGGAAATAGCCTCCCTCGAATCAGAAATAGCCACCTTACTACCCAAACACAAAGCATCCCCCGACCCCTCTTTACTCACCCAGATAGACTCCCTCCGAGGACAACTCAACACTCTCCTATCCACCCGCGCGGCAACAATTCTTCGGAAGTTGCAACAACGCTTTTACGACAAAATGGATAAAATAGATACCCTACTAGCCAACAAACTACGTCGTAAGCAAGCGTTGGGTGCAATAGATAAACTGTACTCGCCACAAAGGGGAACCTATACATATGACCCTGAATTGATGGCTGAAGATTTCCGCCTGTTTTATAGCTCCCTCTATAACTTACCTGACTCGCCCCTGCTGTCTCCTGACGGATCCGGGGGAGTGCGCTCATATTTATCCGATACCCCCCTCCCAACCCTATCCGACAATCAATTGGAAGCCCTAAATAGTCGAATCTCGGAGGAGGAGACAATAGCTGCCATACGATCGATGCGCTCGTCGGCTGCCCCGGGTCCGGACGGTTTCACAGCCCAATATTATAAACTCTTCGCGAAGGAACTGGCCCCACACCTAGCCTCCCTATTTAACGGTATCCTCGAGGGAGCCTCCTTCCTGCCGGAGACGACTCGGGCCGATATAGTGGTATTACCAAAGCCTGACAAAGATCCGACTAGCTGCTTAAATTACAGACCAATCTCATTATTGAATGTTGACTTGAAAATATACGCGAAAATACTAGCTAACCGTCTGGGTCCCCTGATGCCCGGCCTGGTCCACCCGGATCAGGTCGGCTTCATTCCTGGACGCCAGGCGTCCGACAACACTAGAAGGGCAATAGATCTAATATACTCAATCCAAAAACGGAAACCTCCCTCTCTCATTTTGGCTCTTGACGCGGAGAAGGCCTTCGACCGCATATCGTGGTCTTTTGCCTTTGCAGTCCTTGACAAAATGGGATTCTCCGGAAACTTTCTAGAGGGAATTAAAGCACTCTACCACTCTCCGTCGGCCCAGGTTATGGTTAACGGTGTCTCCTCCTCCAGTTTCGGGATCACCAATGGTACCAGGCAGGGATGCCCCCTCTCCCCTTTAATCTTTGCCCTAGTCATGGAGCCCCTAGCAGCAAGGATCCGTAATAACAGTGCTATCCATGGAATATCCACAGGCCTATCTGAACACAAGATAGCGCTATATGCCGACGACGTCCTGATCTCCCTCACTGACCCAGCCCAATCTCTCCCCGCGCTTTTATCTGAGATTAGCTCATACTCACAGCTCTCAGGTTATAAAATAAACGTGAGCAAAACAGAGGTCCTTAACTTTTATATCCCGGCAGCTCTCAAACAAGAACTTCAAACTATTCTCCCCTGTAACTGGCAAACCAAGAAAATTAAATACCTTGGTGTGTACTTGACCCACCATCACCACCAACTTTTCCAAGCAAATTATCCCCGTTTATTACAGACAATTAAGGAGGACTTGGTGGACTGGTCCAGTTATTTTATATCATGGATAGGCAGAATTAACTCTGTCAAGATGAGCGTGCTCCCCCGACTCCTGTACTTATTTCAGACCCTCCCGATCTACGTCCCTACCTACGTCTTCAAGACCCTACAACGCCAATCTTCCCTCTTTATTTGGAATCACAAACGCCCTCGAGTCAGACTTAAACTGCTTCAACGCCCCTCCAGAGGCGGCGGTCTGGGTATCCCGGATTTTAAGAAATACTTTTATGCCGCGCAACTCGCTCAATGTGCACAATGGTGCAACGAAGGCGGGACGCGGAAGGTCTGGGTGGGGATAGAGGCGGAGGAGACGGGCCTAGCTACACTATCCTCCCTACTGTGGCTTCACCGGAACCAGCGTCCCCGTGCGGCCCTATTGCACCCTGTAGTAAGTCGCTCCCTGGCAACATGGGACCTGACAAATAGACGGTTCAGTTTGGCCCCATACCCGTCCCCGCTAATTCCGTTATTTAACAACCCAGCCTTCCCACCAGGTATGAGCAGAGCCACGCACACATCTTGGTGCATGAGTGGTATTTTCTATGTTAATGATATCACCTCCACAGCTACGTTCCCACAATTCGCAGATATCCGTGAAGGAACAGTAATCCCCTCATCGGACTTCTTCCGCTATCTACAAATTAGACATTTCCACTCCACCATCACCACCACCCTTCTCCACAGACATTTATCCCCCTTTGAACACATTAGCTGGAAACGCACCAACACTAAAGGCCTCATATCAGACATCTACACCCTCCTGGACGACCTCCCCACAACATCCCGGGCCCCTCATGAAGTGGCATGGGAAAAGGAATTGGGATTCACTATAGACAATGAGGACTGGGTAGATATATGGGACAATGCGGCTTCCAGCTCCATATGTGTAAGAATTAAAGAAAATATTTATAAATTACTCTACCGATGGTACTATGTCCCGTCCCGTCTACATACTATGTTCCCCGATACTCCAGATAGATGCTGGAGGGGCTGTACGGACATCGGTTCATTCTTACACATATGGTGGGCCTGCCCTAAAATCTACACAATATGGGGTGAACTCATCACCATGCTTTCGCGTTTATTCGACACCTCCATCCCCTCCGACCCCCAATACTTTTTGCTCCCCATGACTCTTCCTACCCTCAACAGACATCAAAACAAACTATTCCGACATATAGTCTCGGCAATGACATGCCAAATTGCCACAGACTGGAAGAGCCCGACCCCCTCACCAATACAGGGGATAATTTCTCGGATATGGTATGTCCACAAAATGGAATACATGACCGCAGTTATTCGCAATACTGCGAAGCAATTCGATAAAGTATGGTCCCCATGGCTAAACCTACAACAGGCTTCCTCCCCATTCATAATCTGACACGGCATGCCAAGGTCCTATCCACCTCTTGCCCCCGAAGGCTACCCCTCCACCTCTTTGCCCTCTCTCTACTCCCCCCCCCCCTCTTTTCTTCAACCGGAGGTGCCCAGCCTCCTATGCTTTTCTGTCCCCTTCTGATCGCTCTCCGAGCACTCTCTTTTTTTCATTTCCTTTGCTGACTCTCTTGACGGAAGGCCACTCCGTTGCCGAGAGTTTCCCACTTTTTATGCTCTAACTTGAATCTCTAAACACGGGAAAACACAAAAACAAAAAAAAAAGGATCCATGCTGTTGTAGCAACAATTTACTGTACCTACATTTGTATTTTAAGCACCCAAAATGTTCGGGTGCTCTGTTATGTTATCATTGTACCTATTTCATGATCCACTCAATAAAATGTGTTTAAAAAAAAAAAAAAAAAAGAAATATAGCCTATTAAATCACAAGCAGGTCACCGCAACACAATCAGAAAAATGCTGGCAGATCACCACCTTTCATCATACTCCTTAACTGTATAAAAAGGTCTAGACTGATGCACATCACATACATTTGTAACCTATAAGACCCACTAAATTTATCAATAGCCAATATTATTATTCATATATTTATCTATTCAACAGTTTCTTACATAGTGCAGCATATTCCGATGTGCTTTACAATTGGAAACAGTATATATATATATATATATATATATATATATATATATATATATATATATATGTGTGTGTGTGTGTGTGTGTGTGTGTGTGTGTGTGTGTGTGTGTATATATATATATATATATATATACATATACACACATATACTCACAGACATATTTATTACACACGCATTGATTTATTAAAATGGTGTGCTCACAATACCACCACTGGCCCTGCATATGTACAAGTACTGTGGATTAAAGCCTATTTTTGTGGTCATACTTTCTTGCACCCTATTTTCCCATATGCAAGTCAAATGTTAAGAAATTCCCCGGGTGTTCAGTAACCGATATGCTTGGGTGTGGTTCCGGTGTCTTTAAAAGAGTTGGGCACGACCTAAACCCATGATAGAAGCATACGGTGTATTTCAAATCCAAAAAGATGCCTGAGAGCAATGCTGAAAGTCAGTGTAGGGACTGACCAACAGGGAATGACCTTGAGGGGGCTGGTCAATTTAAACTATTGCAATATTTTGGAAACAACATTCCCTGAATTCACACGAATTACAGTTTGAAGTGTTATTAGGGGAGTGCTGAATTTTTATGATTATTTTGTTTAAATGGTGTGGTAATAATATCACTGGCATCACAGAGTTATGTGGATTAAAGGCTATTGTTTAGAATACATATATATATATATATATATATATATATATATATAAATAAATACATACATACACACACGAGAATCCAATCTAATAAAACATATTGACATTTCTGCTCTATGTTGGCAGCTGTATTAATATCACCCCTGGATGGGTCTGTAACTAGAGATGAGCGGGTTCGGTTTCTCTGAATCCGAACCCGCCCGAACTTCATGGTTTTTTTCACGGGTCCGAGCAGACTCGGATCCTCCCGCCTTGCTCGGTTAACCCGAGCGCGCCCGAACGTCATCATGACGCTGTCGGATTCTCGCGAGACTCGGATTCTATATAAGGAGCCGCGCGTCGCCGCCATTTTCACACGTGCATTGAGATTGATAGTGAGAGGACGTGGCTGGCGTCCTCTCCATTTAGATTATAAGAGAGAGAGATTTACTGGAGCTTAGGACTAGGAGGAGTACTGTAGAAGTGTAGAGAGTGCAGAGAGTTTACTAGTGAGTGACCACCAGACAGTGCAGTTTATTTAATATATCCGTTCTCTGCCTGAAAAAAGCGATACACACAGTGACTCAGTCACATACCATATCTGTGTGCACTGCTCAGGCTCAGCCCAGTGTGCTGCATCATCTATATATATTATATATCTGTCTGACTGCTCAGCTCACACAGCTTATAATTGTGGGGGAGACTGGGGAGCACTGCAGTGCCAGTTATAGGTTATAGCAGGAGCCAGGAGTACATAATATTATATAGTGAGTGACCACCAGACAGTGCAGTTTATTTAATATATCCGTTCTCTGCCTGAAAAAAGCGATACACACAGTGACTCAGTCACATACCATATCTGTGTGCACTGCTCAGGCTCAGCCCAGTGTGCTGCATCATCTATATATATTATATATCTGTCTGACTGCTCAGCTCACACAGCTTATAATTGTGGGGGAGACTGGGGAGCACTGCAGTGCCAGTTATAGGTTATAGCAGGAGCCAGGAGTACATAATATTATATTAAAATTAAACAGTGCACACTTTTGCTGCAGGAGTGCCACTGCCAGTGTGACTGACCAGTGACCTGACCACACTGACCACCAGTATAGTTAGTAGTATACTTATATTGTGATTGCCTGAAAAAGTTAAACACTCGTCGTGTGACTTCACTTGTGTGTTTTTTTTTTTTTTATTCTATAAAAATAAAACTCATTCTGCTGACAGACAGTGTCCAGCAGGTCCGTCATTATATAATATATACCTGTCCGGCTGCAGTAGTGATATATATATATTTTTTAGATCATTTATCATCCAGTCGCAGCAGACACAGTACGGTAGTTCACGGCTGTGGCTACCTCTGTGTCTGCACTCGGCAGGCAGTCCGTCCATAATTGTATACCACCTAACCGTGGTTTTTTTTTCTTCTTTATACATACATACTACTACGACATCTCTTTATCAACCAGTCTATATTAGCAGCAGACACAGTACAGTACGGTAGTTCACGGCTGTGGCTACCTCTGTGTCGGCACTCGGCAGGCAGTCCGTCCATAATTGTATACCACCTAACCGTGGTTTTTTTTTCTTTCTTCTTTATACATACATAGTTACATAGACATCTCTTTATCAACCAGTCTATATTAGCAGCAGACACAGTACAGTACGGTAGTTCACGGCTGTGGCTACCTCTGTGTCTGCACTCGGCAGGCAGTCCGTCCATAATTGTATACCACCTAACCGTGGTTTTTTTTTCTTTCTTCTTTATACATACATAGTTACATAGACATCTCTTTATCAACCAGTCTATATTAGCAGCAGACACAGTACAGTACGGTAGTTCACGGCTGTGGCTACCTCTGTGTCTGCACTCAGCAGGCAGTCCGTCCATAATTGTATACCACCTAACCGTGGTTTTTTTTTCTTTCTTCTTTATACATACATAGTTACATAGACATCTCTTTATCAACCAGTCTATATTAGCAGCAGACACAGTACGGTAGTTCACGGCTGTGGCTACCTCTGTGTCTGCACTCGGCAGGCAGTCCATCCATAATTGTATACCACCTAACCGTGGTTTTTTTTTCTTTCTTCTTTATACATACATAGTTACATAGACATCTCTTTATCAACCAGTCTATATTAGCAGCAGACACAGTACAGTACGGTAGTTCACGGCTGTGGCTACCTCTGTGTCTGCACTCGGCAGGCAGTCCGTCCATAATTGTATACCACCTAACCGTGGTTTTTTTTTCTTTCTTCTTTATACATACATAGTTACATAGACATCTCTTTATCAACCAGTCTATATTAGCAGCAGACACAGTACGGTAGTTCACGGCTGTGGCTACCTCTGTGTCTGCACTCGGCAGGCAGTCCGTCCATAATTGTATACCACCTAACCGTGGTTTTTTTTTCTTTCTTCTTTATACATACATAGTTACATAGACATCTCTTTATCAACCAGTCTATATTAGCAGCAGACACAGTACAGTACAGTAGTTCACGGCTGTGGCTACCTCTGTGTCTGCACTCGGCAGGCAGTCCATAATTGTATACTAGTATCCATCTCCATTGTTTACCTGAGGTGCCTTTTAGTTGTGCCTATTAAAATATGGAGAACAAAAATGTTGAGGTTCCAAAATTAGGGAAAGATCAAGATCCACTTCCACCTCGTGCTGAAGCTGCTGCCACTAGTCATGGCCGAGACGATGAAATGCCAGCAACGTCGTCTGCCAAGGCCGATGCCCAATGTCATAGTACAGAGCATGTCAAATCCAAAACACCAAATATCAGAAAAAAAAAGGACTCCAAAACCTAAAATAAAATTGTCGGAGGAGAAGCGTAAACTTGCCAATATGCCATTTACGACACGGAGTGGCAAGGAACGGCTGAGGCCCTGGCCTATGTTCATGGCTAGTGGTTCAGCTTCACATGAGGATGGAAGCACTCAGCCTCTCGCTAGAAAAATGAAAAGACTCAAGCTGGCAAAAGCAGCACAGCAAAGAACTGTGCATTCTTCGAAATCCCAAATCCACAAGGAGAGTCCAATTGTGTCGGTTGCGATGCCTGACCTTCCCAACACTGGACGTGAAGAGCATGCGCCTTCCACCATTTGCACGCCCCCTGCAAGTGCTGGTAGGAGCACCCGCAGTCCAGTTCCTGATAGTCAGATTGAAGATGTCAGTGTTGAAGTACACCAGGATGAGGAGGATATGGGTGTTGCTGGCGCTGGGGAGGAAATTGACCAGGAGGATTCTGATGGTGAGGTGGTTTGTTTAAGTCAGGCACCCGGGGAGACACCTGTTGTCCGTGGGAGGAATATGGCCGTTGACATGCCAGGTGAAAATACCAAAAAAATCAGCTCTTCGGTGTGGAGGTATTTCACCAGAAATGCGGACAACAGGTGTCAAGCCGTGTGTTCCCTTTGTCAAGCTGTAATAAGTAGGGGTAAGGACGTTAACCACCTCGGAACATCCTCCCTTATACGTCACCTGCAGCGCATTCATAATAAGTCAGTGACAAGTTCAAAAACTTTGGGTGACAGCGGAAGCAGTCCACTGACCAGTAAATCCCTTCCTCTTGTAACCAAGCTCACGCAAACCACCCCACCAACTCCCTCAGTGTCAATTTCCTCCTTCCCCAGGAATGCCAATAGTCCTGCAGGCCATGTCACTGGCAATTCGGACGATTCCTCTCCTGCCTGGGATTCCTCCGATGCATCCTTGCGTGTAACGCCTACTGCTGCTGGCGCTGCTGTTGTTGCTGCTGGGAGTCGATGGTCATCCCAGAGGGGAAGTCGTAAGCCCACTTGTACTACTTCCAGTAAGCAATTGACTGTTCAACAGTCCTTTGCGAGGAAGATGAAATATCACAGCAGTTATCCTGCTGCAAAGCGGATAACTGAGGCCTTGACAACTATGTTGGTGTTAGACGTGCGTCCGGTATCCGCCGTTAGTTCACAGGGAACTAGACAATTTATTGAGGCAGTGTGCCCCCGTTACCAAATACCATCTAGGTTCCACTTCTCTAGGCAGGCGATACCGAGAATGTACACGGACGTCAGAAAAAGACTCACCAGTGTCCTAAAAAAAGCAGTTGTACCCAATGTCCACTTAACCACGGACATGTGGACAAGTGGAGCAGGGCAGGGTCAGGACTATATGACTGACAGCCCACTGGGTAGATGTATGGACTCCCGCCGCAAGAACAGCAGCGGCGGCACCAGTAGCAGCATCTCGCAAACGCCAACTCTTTCCTAGGCAGGCTACGCTTTGTATCGCCGCTTTCCAGAATACGCACACAGCTGAAAACCTCTTACGGCAACTGAGGAAGATCATCGCGGAATGGCTTACCCCAATTGGACTCTCCTGTGGATTTGTGGCATCGGACAACGCCAGCAATATTGTGTGTGCATTAAATATGGGCAAATTCCAGCACGTCCCATGTTTTGCACATACCTTGAATTTGGTGGTGCAGAATTTTTTAAAAAACGACAGGGGCGTGCAAGAGATGCTGTCGGTGGCCAGAAGAATTGCGGGACACTTTCGGCGTACAGGCACCACGTACAGAAGACTGGAGCACCACCAAAAAGTACTGAACCTGCCCTGCCATCATCTGAAGCAAGAAGTGGTAACGAGGTGGAATTCAACCCTCTATATGCTTCAGAGGTTGGAGGAGCAGCAAAAGGCCATTCAAGCCTATACAATTGAGCACGATATAGTAGGTGGAATGCACCTGTCTCAAGCGCAGTGGAGAATGATTTCAACGTTGTGCAAGGTTCTGATGCCCTTTGAACTTGCCACACGTGAAGTCAGTTCAGACACTGCCAGCCTGAGTCAGGTCATTCCCCTCATCAGGCTTTTGCAGAAGAAGCTGGAGACATTGAAGGAGGAGCTAACACGGAGCGATTCCGCTAGGCATGTGGGACTTGTGGATGGAGCCCTTAATTCGCTTAACAAGGATTCACGGGTGGTCAATCTGTTGAAATCAGAGCACTACATTTTGGCCACCGTGCTCGATCCTAGATTTAAAGCCTACCTTGGATCTCTCTTTCCGGCAGACACAAGTCTGCTGGGGTTGAAAGACCTGCTGGTGACAAAATTGTCAAGTCAAGCGGAACGCGACCTGTCAACATCTCCTCCTTCACATTCTCCCGCAACTGGGGGTGCGAGGAAAAGGCTCAGAATTCCGAGCCCACCCGCTGGCGGTGATGCAGGGCAGTCTGGAGCGACTGCTGATGCTGACATCTGGTCCGGACTGAAGGACCTGACAACGATTACGGACATGTCGTCTACTGTCACTGCATATGATTCTCTCAACATTGATAGAATGGTGGAGGATTATATGAGTGACCGCATCCAAGTAGGCACGTCACACAGTCCGTACTTATACTGGCAGGAAAAAGAGGCAATTTGGAGGCCCTTGCACAAACTGGCTTTATTCTACCTAAGTTGCCCTCCCACAAGTGTGTACTCCGAAAGAGTGTTTAGTGCCGCCGCTCACCTTGTCAGCAATCGGCGTACGAGGTTACATCCAGAAAATGTGGAGAAGATGATGTTCATTAAAATGAATTATAATCAATTCCTCCGCGGAGACCTTGACCAGCAGCAATTGCCTCCACAAAGTACACAGGGAGCTGAGATGGTGGATTCCAGTGGGGACGAATTGATAATCTGTGAGGAGGGGGATGTACACGGTGATATATCGGAGGGTGATGATGAGGTGGACATCTTGCCTCTGTAGAGCCAGTTTGTGCAAGGAGAGATTAATTGCTTCTTTTTTGGGGGGGGTCCAAACCAACCCGTCATATCAGTCACAGTCGTGTGGCAGACCCTGTCACTGAAATGATGGGTTGGTTAAAGTGTGCATGTCCTGTTTTGTTTATACAACATAAGGGTGGGTGGGAGGGCCCAAGGACAATTCCATCTTGCACCTCTTTTTTCTTTTCTTTTTCTTTGCATCATGTGCTGATTGGGGAGGGTTTTTTGGAAGGGACATCCTGCGTGACACTGCAGTGCCACTCCTAAATGGGCCCGGTGTTTGTGTCGGCCACTAGGGTCGCTAATCTTACTCACACAGTCAGCTACCTCATTGCGCCTCTTTTTTTCTTTGCGTCATGTGCTGTTTGGGGAGGGTTTTTTGGAAGGGCCATCCTGCGTGACACTGCAGTGCCACTCCTAGATGGGCCCGGTGTTTGTGTCGGCCACTAGGGTCGCTAATCTTACTCACACAGCTACCTCATTGCGCCTCTTTTTTTCTTGCGTCATGTGCTGTTTGGGGAGGGTTTTTTGGAAGGGACATCCTGCGTGACACTGCAGTGCCACTCCTAGATGGGCCCGGTGTTTGTGTCGGCCACTAGGGTCGCTTATCTTACTCACACAGCGACCTCGGTGCAAATTTTAGGACTAAAAATAATATTGTGAGGTGTGAGGTATTCAGAATAGACTGAAAATGAGTGTAAATTATGGTTTTTGAGGTTAATAATACTTTGGGATCAAAATGACCCCCAAATTCTATGATTTAAGCTGTTTTTTAGTGTTTTTTGAAAAAAACACCCGAATCCAAAACACACCCGAATCCGACAAAAAAAATTCGGTGAGGTTTTGCCAAAACGCGTTCGAACCCAAAACACGGCCGCGGAACCGAACCCAAAACCAAAACACAAAACCCGAAAAATTTCAGGCGCTCATCTCTATCTGTAACCACACTAAAGAATTCTCCAAGCAAGTCTCATCTTGTTCAGAAAGCACAACGCTGAGGAAGGTGTGACCATATTGCAACATGGGGAACTGACAAGCATGCTGACATTCTCTAGTGGTCTACTCTTAACATTTTACAAAGTGCAATTTAGTAATCTGATTAGGACATAATGGTGAGCTGCCATTAGTGGAATCGCTTGTCCCTGTTGCATGACTTTTGTAGACGGAGATACGCTATTTATACACCAGTGGTCCTGAGGTTAGACTCAATCTAGACTATTATTTTTGCTAGGCAAAATTAAAATAGCCTTTAAGTTTAATTCTAAAAAGGAAGCAAATGCTCCAGCTGTCAATTCAATGTCTAAATGTACAAGAACTGTTAAGTATACTATTTTCTAGCCATCACAATACAATTGGCTACAATAGTATTAGCAGTAACTTTTGTAACAGAGTAGTAACGGATGTAAACACTACAGGATTCCCTCCCTCAGCTCTGGTTTGTGTGTGCCACATGAATAAACACCCTGGAGCTAGATTACCGTTTTAAAATATTTATATCCTCCCCCTTCTTGGATAGATGAGAGTCTGATTATTCTTCAGGTTTGGCTGAAACTTAAGAGCTGTGCGTAGACCAGCTAGCATTACACACACACAGAAAGAAAAAGAAAGACTGCTTATTCAAAGGGCCAGTCAATGAGTAAAGACTTTCTGCTGGGTACATTTGGCTTTGCGCCCTGATGCAGACACTTGCCAAAGTCTAGTGCAGTGTACAAGAACAAGGATTAATTTCAGGCCAGAGAGCATTGTAAGGGTGCAGATCAGATGCAGTTAGTCAACCTTCTCCTACACAAGTATAAATGATAAATACCATTAAGTCCTCAATGCCTTTTGACTACATTAGGTCACAACTGTACATGGTGTTTCCTGGACATACTTCAAAACTAAAAAGCTGATGGTCCAATGTATTCCTTTCCCAGCAAAAATACTATACAAAGAGAAACACCTTGATGCCTGCTCTGTGCATAGGAAGACCCGTACGCACACAGGGTCACAGAATAGCTGGTGTTAACAGAGCATAGAAGTGCACCTGAAATAAGAAAACCATATTCGTTCAAAAGCAACATTCATTCCGTAGACACAAGATTTATGTCATTCTGAAAGAGGCAGCTACCCAATACCCCAATTACATGAATAGCAAGCTGCCATTTGCAAGTCATAGCCACCTATATCTGGGGATCACTGTGTGGCAGAACTGGCTGCCTGTACTGGGACTTTGCCCCAAAAACTCTCTTTAGGCAAGGTATTCCACAGGGGATCAGTACGAGATACCGCCAGACGGGATCCCGGCGGTCGGAATACAGACACCGGGATCCTGACCGTCACAATCCCGACAGGGTAGCGAGCGCAATGCAGCCCCTTGCGGGCTCGCCACGCTGCGGGCACGGTGCCTCGCTACGCTCTGCAAACTAATTTGTTCTCCCTCTATGGGTGTCGTGGACACCCACAGAGGGAGAATGTGTCGGGATTGTGACGATCGGGATCCCGGTGTCTGTATTCTGACCGCCGGGATCTTGACCGCATCGCTTCCACAGCGCACACACAAAAGTTTTTGTTAAGAACTTACCTTTGTTAAAACTCTTTCTGCGAGGTACACTGGGCTCCACAAGGATAGACATTGGGGTGTAGAGTAGGATCTTGATCCGAAGCACCAACAGGCTCAAAAGCTTTGACCTTCTTCCCAAGATGCATAGCACCGCCTCCTATATCACCCCGCCTCCGTGCACAGGAGCTCAGTTTTGTTAACCAGCCCTAATGCAGTAGCAAGTAAAAGACGACAACTGCAAGTTGCCACAAACACCACACTCTCCCGACAGGAGAAGTGTCAGCGGCTAATGCCATACCAACCCAAAGAAGCTAAGTGCGTCAGGGTGTGCGCCTTGTGGAGCCCAGTGTACCTCGCAGAAAGAGTTTTAACAAAGGTAGGTTCTTACCATAAAACTCGTTTTCTGCTGCGGGGGAAAACACTGGGCTCCACAAGTCTGGACATTGGGGATGTCCTAAGGCAGTTCCTTATGGGAGGGGACGTACTGTAGCGGGCACAAGAACCCGGCGTCCAAAGGAAGCATCCTGGGAAGCGGCAGTATCGAAAGCATAGAACCTTATGAACGTGTTTACTGAGGACCACGTAGCCGCCTTGCACAATTGTTCAAGGGCCGCACCACGGCGGGCCGCCCAAGAAGGTCCCACGGACAGAGTAGAATGGGCCGTAATGTGAGCAGGAGCTGATAGACCAGCCTTCACATAAGCATGTGCAATCACCATTCTAATCCATCTGGCCAAAGTCTGCTTGTGAGCAGGCCAGCCCTGTTTGTGAAACCCAAACAGAATAAAGACAGAATCAGATTTCCTAACAGAAGCAGTGCTCTTCACATAGATACGGAGAGCCCTTACCAGATCCAAAGACCGCTCTTTGGAAGACAGATCAGGAGAGACAAAGGCCGGTACCACAATCTCCTGATTAAGGTGGAACGAAAAAAAAAAAACACCGTAGGCAAATAACCGGGACGCGTCCTAAGAACCGCCCGGTCACGTGAAATATCAGATATGGGGAACTACAAGACAAGGCACCCAAATCCGACACTCTTCTAGCTGAAGCAATAGCCAGCAGAAACACCACCTTAAGGAAAAGCCACTTAAGATCGGCTGAACCAAGAGGTTCAAACGGAGACTCTTGTAACGCCTCCAAAACCACCGACAAGTCCCAAGGAGCCACAGGCGGGACATAGGAAGGTTGGATACGCAACACACCCTGAGTGAAGGTATGCACATCAGGTAAGGTCGCAATCTTTCTCTGAAACCACACTGACAAGGCAGATATTTGAACCTTGAGGGAGGCCAGACGCAGGCCTAAGTCCAGGCCCTGCTGAAGAAAGGCCAACAACTTGGCTGTACTAAACTTGGAAGCGTCATAATTGTTAGATGCGCACCAAAGTAAGAATGCCAGACCCTATGGCAAATCCGAGCAGAAGCCGGTTTCCGGGCCTGGAACATAGTTTGAATGACCGCCTCAGAAAACTCTTTAGCCCTCAAGACGGAAGCTTCAAGAGCCACGCCGTCAAAGACAGCCGGGCCGGGTCCTGGTAGACACAGGGGCCCTGAACGAGGAGGTATGGGCGTTGTGGAAGTAGAATTGGACGCTCTGAGGATAGGCCCTGCAGGTCTGAGAACCAGTGCCGTCTGGGCCACGCTGGAGCTATGAGAAGCAAAATTCCTCTTTCTTGCTTGAACTTCCGAATTACCCTGGGCAGGAGTGACACCAGAGGGAACACGTACAGCAGTCGAACCTCCACGGCACCGCCAGCGCATACACGAATGCTGCTTGAGGATCCCTCGTCCTTGCTCCGAAGACCGGAACCTTGTGATTGTGTCGAGACGCCATCAGATCTACGTCTGGAAGGCCCCACTTTTCCACTAGGAGTTGAAACACTTCTGGATGGAAGCCCCACTCTCCGGCATGTACGTCCTGACGACTGAGAAAGTCCGCTTCCCAATTCAGGACTCCCGGAATGAATATTGCCGATATGGCCAGTAGATGGCGTTCCGCCCAATGTAGAATCCGTGAGACTTCCTTCATTGCCAAACGTCTTCGAGTGCCGCCTTGATGATTTATGTAAGCCACTGTGGTGGCGTTGTCCGACTGTACTTGAACAGGACGGTTCTGAATTAAATGCTGGGCTAGGTTCAACGCATTGAAGACTGCCCGCAATTCCAGAATGTTGATCGAGAGGAGAGATTCCTCCTTGGTCCACCGACCCTGAAGGGAGTGTTGCTCTAGCACCGCTCCCCAACCTCTGAGACTGGCATCTGTCGTCAACAGGACCCAGTCGGATATCCAGAAGGGACAGCCCCTGCACAATCGTTGGTCCCGGAGCCACCAGTGCAGCGACAGACGGACCTCCGGAGTCAATGAGATCATGTGAGACCTGTTTCGGTGAGGCAAGCCGTCCCACTTGGCTAGAATCAGCCTCTGGAGGGGGCGAGAATGGAATTGAGCATACTCTATGTCGAACGCTGAGACCATGAGGCCCAGCACATGCATTGCCGAATGTATCGACACTTGCGGACAAGAAAGGAAGCAACGAATCCTGTCCTGAAGCTTCAGGACTTTCTCCTGAGACGAGAACAACCGCTGGTTGTGAGAGTGTCCAATAGCACTCCCAGGTGCACCATGCTCTGAGCAGGGATCAGGGAGGATTTCTTCCAGTTGATGAGCCACCCGTGGGCTTGTAGAAACCGGACAGTCATATCCAGATGACGTAGGAGAAGTTCTGGGGAATTTGCCAGGATTAACAAGTCGTCCAGATACGGCAGGATCCCGACCCCTTGACGGCGGAGTACCACCGTCATCACCGCCATAACTTTGGTGAAGACTCGCAGAGCCGTAGTTAAACCAAAAGGTAAAACTGGTAATGGAGGTTGCCAATCGCAAACCTCAGGTATTGCTGATGTGACACTGCTATAGGAATATGCAGGTAAGCATCCTGTATGTCCAGGGAGACCATGTAATCCCCAGGTTCCAAGGCTGGTTTCGGGACTAGAAACAGCAGAGAATAGTACCCCCGGCCCCTCTGAGCAAGAGACACCTGTACTACGACTCCCGTATCCAGGAGGGTCTGTACCACCGAATGTAGTGTTTGCCTTTGTCTGGTCCAACGGGACGTCTCTCAGGCAAAATCGACGAGGGGGACGGTTTTTGAAGGCTATGGCGTAACCTCGAGTGACGACTTCCCGTACCCAGGAATCTGAAGTGGTCTTCAACCATTCCTGGGTATACCCTAGAAGCCGGCCCCCCACCCTGGGATCCCCCAGGAGGAGGCCCGCCTTGTCATGCGGCAGGCTTATCCGTCTTGTACGCTGGCTGACGGGCATCCCAGGATCTTTTGGGCTTCGGCTTACCAGGTTTGGAAGTGCGGGCCTGCTTGTTGTACGCCTGACCTTTTGCTTTACCTGAAGGACGAAAGGGGCGAAAGGAAGTACCTTTAGCCTTCGACATAGAAGGAGCGGTACTTGGCAGACAGGCAGTTTTGGCAGTAGCCAAGTCAGCCACTATCTTATTTAAGTCTTCCCCAAACAGAATATCTCCCTTGAAAGGGAGTACCTCCAGGGTTTTTCTAGAGTCCAGATCCACAGACCAGGATCTCAGCCACAATAACCGGCGAGCCAGGACTGATGTAGTAGAGCCCTTGGCTGCTATAATACCGGCATCAGAAGCCGCCTCTTTAATAGTGAGAAGCTGTGACAATATATGACAAGCATTGTCTAGCATGGTCAGAAGAGATTTCAGCTTCCAACTCTAGGGCCCATGCTTCAATAGCCCCTGCAGCCCATGTTGCTGCAATAGTGGGCCTTTGTGCAGCACCCGTGAGGGTGTAAATCGCTTTCAGACAACCCTCCACATACCTAGGCACTTTTAGAGACATGACGGTAGTGACAGGTAGAGCTGAGGAAACCACCATCCTAGCCACATGTGAGTCTATTGGAGGAGGCGTTTTCCAATTTTTAGACAGCTCTGGCGCGAGGGGATAGCGAGCCAGCATCTTCTTTTGAGGCACAAACTTCTTTCCCGGGTTTCCCCAGGGTTCCTGACGTATATCCACTAGGTGGTCAGAGTGAGGTAAAACTTGTTTAACCACCTTCTGACGCTTGAACCTATCTGGTTTCTTAAGAGGGACGGATGGCTCGGGATCATCCGTAATCTGTAAAATCAATTTAATAGCCTCCAAAAGATCAGGAACATCCACATGTGAACTACCCTCCCCATCAGCAGTATCTGTGTCAGAATCTGTGGGGCCAGGGTAAGCCCCATCTTCATCAGACGAGGTGTCAGTGACAGCAGTGGATTGTGAGGAGATAAGAGCTCGCTTAGAGGACCCCTAGTTCTTAGGCAAGCGCGGATCAGACTTTTTAGTAGTCAAGGACTGGTTCAACTTCAATTGAGCAGACAAATTATCTGCCCACGGCGGGTTAGCTGCGGGCACCACATACGGTTGCACCGGCATAGGAGGTCCCATAGGGGGTGTTAGTTTAGTAACTAGCGTATGTAGAAGCGTGGAGAAAGTAGCCCACGGTGGGTCATTATGTACCCCCGTCGCTACAGTCCCACTGGCGGGCAAGGAGCCCCCAGAACCAGAGCCCACAGCTGCTATAGTCTCCTCATAGGGATCTGTGGCTTCAGCAACACCGGCAGTGTGTTCAGCCCCAGAACCGTTACCTTCAGAAGCAGATATGATATAACTTGCAGTATCAGGTAACAGTACAATTGTCAGCAGCACAATACCTCTTGCCCAAACCCCTGCGCAGTGTAGTCAGCACAAGTAGAGATACAGAAAAGATATGGTGACTAAAATCACAAAGAAAAATACGTATTAAAGTATATCTTGTGAAAATCCTATATAATTATAAAACCTGACGCACCAAGCCCCCTCAGGTTATAGAATATAGGGATAGCAAGTTGAATGAGAGACACGAAATGGAAACTACTCAAAAAGCTAATGCACACACATATAGTCACAGTTATACAATGCAGAGGTTATTACTAACAATAATACTGCACTGGACCAGCTTATATAGATAGCTATGAAGTCAATAGATATAACACTGCACAGTAAGAACTGGATGTATATCACAGGGTACTTGTACCAGAGAACCCTGACTAAATGCACTCTTTCTTAACTAACACTGTCTAATTGACATGTAGAATACTAAAGTGTCATGTAAAGTCACAGCGCTGTCAACCAGGCGGCTTTACAAAGGAGGATTTGCCAAAGCAGTCCCAGGAACAGTGTAGCTGAGAGAAATGGCGCCCAGACACTGACAGGGAGTGAGGGAGAGACAGATATGCAGCTCCAGGGCGGGAACATTTGCTGGAAATGGCGCCCTGGGGCTGGGGGAGGGGATCCAGGTCTAAGCCTTATCCCCTCTGCTGGCAAAACCACCGGGTACTGCGGGCTACTTGTAAATAAGAATTTACTTACCGATAATTCTATTTCTCGTAGTCCGTAGTGGATGCTGGGGACTCCGTCAGGACCATGGGGAATAGCGGGCTCCGCAGGAGACAGGGCACATCTAAAAAGCTTTTTAGGTCACATGGTGTGTACTGGCTCCTCCCCCCATGACCCTCCTCCAAGCCTCAGTTAGGTACTGTGCCCGGACGAGCGTACACAATAAGGAAGGATCTTGAATCCCGGGTAAGACTCATACCAGCCACACCAATCACACCGTACAACTTGTGATCTGAACCCAGTTAACAGTATGATAACAAAACGAAGTAGCCTCCGAAAAGATGGCTCACAACAATAGTAATAACCCGATTTTTGTAACAATAACTATGTACAAGCATTGCAGACAATCCGCACTTGGGATGGGCGCCCAGCATCCACTACGGACTACGAGAAATAGAATTATCGGTAAGTAAATTCTTATTTTCTCTAACGTCCTAGTGGATGCTGGGGACTCCGTCAGGACCATGGGGATTATACCAAAGCTCCCAAACGGGCGGGAGAGTGCGGATGACTCTGCAGCACCGAATGAGAGAACTCCAGGTCCTCCTTAGCCAGAGTATCAAAATTTGTAAAATTTTACAAACGTGTTCTCCCCTGACCACGTAGCTGCTCGGCAAAGTTGTAATGCCGAGACTCCTCGGGCAGCCGCCCAGGATGAGCCCACCTTCCTTGTGGAATGGGCATCTACATATTTCGTCTGTGGCAGGCCTGCCACAGAATGTGCAAGCTGAATTGTACTACAAATCCAGCGTGCAATAGACTGCTTAGAAGCATGAGCACCCAGCTTGTTGGGTGTATACAGTATAAACAGCAAGTCAGACTTTCTGACTCCAGCCGTCCTAATATATATATATATATATATATATATATATATATATATATATATATATATATATATATATATATATATATATATATATATATATATATATATATATATATTTTTAGGGCCCTGACCACGTCTAGTAACTTGGAGTCCTCCAAGTCCCTAGTAGCCGCAGGCACCACAAGAGGTTGTTTCAGGTGAAAACGCTGACACCCCTTTATGAAGAAACTGGAGAAGAGTCCCAGTTCTGTCCTGTTCAAATGGAAAATTTTAATATGGGCTTTTGTAAGACAAAGCCGCCCATTCTGACAATCGCCTGGCCGAGGCCAGGGCTAACAACATGGTCACTTCCCATGTGAGATATTTGTCAACAGCATGGTCACTTTCCATGTGAGATATTTCAAATCCACAGATTTGAGCGGGTCAAACCAATATGATTTTAAGAAATCCCAACACTATGTTGAGATCTCACGGTGCCCCTAGGGGCACAAAAAAGCTGTATATGCAATACATCCTTTACAATCTGGACTTCAGGAACTGAAGTCAATTCTTTCTGGAAGAAAATCTACAGGGCCGAAATTTAAATGTTAATGAACCCCAGTTTGAGGTCCAAAACACTCCTGTTTTCAGGAAGTGTAGAAATCGACCTAGTTGAATTTCCGTCGTGGAGCCTTCCTGGCCTCACCCACGCAACATATTTTCACCACATGTGGTGATGACGTTGTGCGGTCACCTCCTTCCTGGCTTTGACCAGGGTAGGTATGACCTCTTATGGAATGCCTTTTCCCTTCAGGAACCGGCATTCAACCGCCATGCCGTCAAACGCAGCCGCGGTAAGTCTTGGAATAGACATGGTACTTGCTGAATCAAGTCCCTCTCAGCTCCCCAGGCCCTTAGTCCTCTGTGAGCATTTCTTGAAGTTCAGGGTACCAAGTCCCTCTTGGCCAATCCGGAGCCACTAGTATAGTTCATACTCCTCTATGTCTTATAATTCTCAATACCCTGGTTATGAGAAACAGAGGAGGGAACACATACACAGACTGGTACACCCACGGTGTTACCAGAACATCCACAGCTATCGCCTGAAGGTCTCATGACCTGGCGGAATACCTGTCCCGTTTTTTGTTCGGGCGGGACGCCATCATGTCCACCTTTGGTCTTTGCCAACGGTCCACAATCATGTTGAAAAACTTCCCTATGAAGTTTCCACTCTCCCGGGTGGAGGTCATGCCTGCTGAGGAAGTCTGCTTCCCAGTCGTCCACTCCCGGAAAGAACACTGCTGACAGTGCTATCACATGATTTTCCGCCTAGCGAAAAATCCTTGCAGTTTTCACTGCCCTCCTGCTTCTTGTGCCGCCCTTCTGTTTACGTGGGCGACTGCCGTGATGTTATCCCACTGGATCAATACCGGCTGACCTTGAAGCAGAGGTCTAGCTAAGTTTAGAGCATTATAAATTTGCTCTAAGCTTATTTATGCGGAGAGAATTCTCCAGACTTAATCACACTTCCCTGGAAATTTTTTCCCTGTGTGACTGTTCCCCAGCCTCTCAGGCTGGCCTCCGTGGTCACCGGCATCCAATCCTGAATGCCGAATCTGCGGCCCTCTAGAAGATGAGCACTCTGTAATCACCACAGGAGAGACACCCTTTTCCTTGGATATAGGGTTATCCGCTGATGCATCTGAGGATGCGATCCGGACCATTTGTCCAGCAGATCCCACTGAAGAGTTCTTGCGGGAAATCTGCCGAATGGAATTGCTTCGTAATAAGCCACCATTTTTACCAGGACTCTTGTGCAATGATGCACTGACACTTTTCCTGGTTTTAGGAGGATCCCGATTAGCTCGGATAACTCCCTGGTTTTCTCCACTGGGAGAAACACGTTTTTCTGGACTGTGTCCAGAATCTTCCCTAGGAACAGTAGACGTGTCATCGGAAAAAGCTGCGATTTTGGAATATTTAGAATCCACTCGTGCTGTCGTAGAACTACTTAAGATAGTGCTACTCCGACCTCCAAAATACGCCCTTATCTTACACAAGACACTGCAAAAACTCTAATCCATGCACTCATCATCTCCCGCATTGATTATTGTAATAGTCTCCTTACTGGTCTTCCCAAACATAGGCTATCACCACTTCAATCCATTTTAAATGCAGCTGCGAGGCTAATCTTCCTCGCCAGACGTTCTTCATCTGCTGATCCGCTCTGTCAGTCCCTCCATTGGTTACCGGTATTCTACCGTGTCAAATATAAAATACTTTTACTTACATACAAGGCTATTAACCAAACTGCACCATCATACATCTCCTCACTCATCTCAAAATATCTCCCTACCAGACCTCTCCGCTCTGCACAAGATCTGCGTCTCTCATCCACATGCATTACCTGTTCCCTCTCAAAATTACAGGACTTTACCCGGGCTTCACCCACTCTGTGGAATGCACTCCCACGCACAATAAGACTCTCCTCTAGTCTCCAAACCTTTAAACGTTCTCTGAAAACTCATCTCTTCAGACAAGCCTACCAAATTTCAGACCCACACACATAACCTTCACAGCTTCCCTATCAAGTTACATCCCCTCTGTACAGTCCACATAAACTCACATTTTGTCTTCCAACATTGCTGGGTGATCATATCATATAAGAACCTAGCAACCTGGGGAACCATTATGTGACAGGTAGCATCTATCCTTGTGTATCAATGCCTATTTCCCTATAGATTGTAAGCTTGCGAGCAGGGCCTTCCTACCTCTGTCTGTCTGTCTGTCTGTCTTTGCCCAGTTTTGTTCTATAATTGTTGTTCTAATTGTAAAGCGCAACGGAATATGCTGCGCTATATAAGAAACTGCTAATAAATAAATAAATAAATAAACTGTTCTCTGGACCTTGCCCTTATCAGGAAAGCGTCCATGTTTCTTTTAAGAAAAATCATCATTCCGGCCATTACCTTGGTAAAGACCCGGGGCGCCGTGGACAATCCAAACGGCAGCGTCTGAACTGATAGTGACAGTTCTGTACCAGGAACCTGAAGTACCCTTGGTGAGAAGGGCAAATTTGGACCTGTAGGTAAACGTCCCTGATATCCAGTGACATCATATCGTCCCCTTCTTCCTGGTTCGCTATCACTGCTCCGAGTGACTCCATCTTGATTTGAACGCTTGTATGTAAGTGTTCAAATATTTCAGATCTCACCGAGCCGGTTGGCTTCAGTACCACAATATAGTGTGGAATACTACCCCCTTCCTTGTTGTAAGAAGGGTACTTTGATTATCACCTGCTGGGAATACAGCCTGTGAATTGTGTGAGGGGGAGACGTCTCGAATTTCCAATGTACACCTGGGATATTACATGTAGGATCCCGGAGTTCCCTTGCGTGCTGAAACTCTTGAGATGACCCCCTACCGCACCTGAGTCCGCTTGTACGGCCCCAGCGTTATGCTGCGGACTTGGCAGAAGCCGTGAGGAGCTTCTGTTCCTGGGAATGAGCTGCTTGCTGCAGTCTTCTTCCCTTTCCTCTCCCCCTGGGCAGATATGACTGGCCTTCGCCCGCCTGCCCGTATGGGGACGAAAGGACTGAGACTGAAAAGACTGTGTCCTTTTCTGCCAATATGTGACTCGGGGTAACAAAAAGTGGATTTTTCAGCTGTTGCCATGGCCACCAGGTCCAATGGACCGCCCCTTTATACGGCAATACTTCCATATGCCGTCTGGAATCTGCCTCACCTGACCACTGTCGTGTCTTCGTCTGGCAGATATGTACATCACATTTACTCTTGATGCCAGAATGCAAATATGCCTCTGCGCATCACACATATATAGAAATGCATCCTTAAAATGCTCTATAGACAATAAAATCCTGTCCCTGTCAAGGGTATCAAAATTTTCAGTCAGGAAATCCGACCAAGCCCCCTCAGCGCTGCACATCCAGGCTGAGGCGATTGCTGGTCGTAGTATAACATCAGTATGTGTGTATATACTGTTATGATATTTTCCAGCTTCCTATCAGCTGGCTCCTTGAGGGCGGCCGTATCTGGAAACGGTAACGCCATGTTTTTTATAAGCGTGTGAGCGCCTTGTCCACCCTAAGGTGTGTTTTCCAACTCGCCCTTACTACTGGCGGGAAAAAGGGTATACCGCCCATAACTTTCTGTCGGAGGAACCCCACGTATCATCACACACTTCATTTAATTTATCTGATTCAGGCAAAACTACAAGTAGTTTATTCCCACCCTACAAAATACCCTTATTTGTGGTACTTGTGGTATCAGAAATACGTAACACCTCCTTCATTGCCCTTAACATGTAACTTGTGGCCCTAAAGGAAAAATACGTTTGTTTCTTCACCGTCGACACTGGGGTCAGTGTCCGTGTCAGTGTCTGTCGACCGACTGAGGTAAATGGGCGTTTTTACAAGCCCCTGACGGTGTCTGAGACGCCTGGACCGATACTAATTTGTCCGCCGGCTGTCTCATGTCTTCAACCGGCTTGCAGCGTGTTGACATTATCACGTAATTCCATAAGTAAGCCATCCATTCTGGTGTCGACTCCCTAGAGAGTGACATCACCATTACAGGCAATTTTCTCCGTCTCCTCACCAACATTTTCCTCATACATGTCGACACACACATACAGGGAATGCTCTGATAGAGGACAGGACCCACTAGCCCTTTGGGGAGACAGAGGGAGAGTTTGCCAGCACACACCAAAAGCGCCATAATGTATATAACAACCCTAGAAGGTGTTGTTTCTATATATGGGCTCTTAATATATAATTATATCGCCAATTTATGCCCCCCTTCTCTTTAACCCTGTTTCTGTAGTGCAGGGGAGAGTGGGAGCCTTCCTCACCAGCGGAGCTGGTCAGGAAAATGGCGCTGAGTGCTGAGGAGAATAAGCTCCGCCCCTTTCACGGCGGGCTTTTCTCCCGGTTATTAGGAAAACTGGCCTGGGTTAAATACATACATATAGCCTTAATGGCTATATGTGATGTATTTATTTGCCAAATAGGTATTTATATTGCTGCCCAGGGCGCCCCCAGCAGCGCCCTGCACCCTCCGTGACCGTGTCAGTGAGCCGTGTAGCAACAATGGCGCACAGCTGCAGTGCTGTGCGCTACCTCTCTGAAGACTGTGAAGTCTTCTGCCGCCTGTTTCCGGACCTCCGTTCCGCCGTCTTTCTTCAGCGTCTGTAAGGGGGATCGGCGGCGCGGCTCCGGGACGAACCCCAGGCTGACCTGTGTTCCGACTCCCTCTGGAGCTCAGTGTCCAGTAGCCTAAAACTTCAATCCTCCTGCACGCAGGTGAGTTGCAAGTCTCTCCCCTAAGTCCCTCGTTGCAGTGATCCTGTCGCCAGCAGGAATCACTGATTAGAAACCTAAAAAAAAACTTTACTAAACAGCTCCTTAAGAGAGCCATCCAGTTTGCACCCTTCTCGGACGGGCACAAAAACCTAACTGAGGCTTGGAGGAGGGTCATGGGGGGAGGAGCCAGTACACACCATGTGACCTAAAAAGCTTTTTAGATGTGCCCTGTCTCCTGCGGAGCCCGCTATTCCCCATGGTCCTGACGGAGTCCCCAGCATCCACTAGGACGTTAGAGAAAAAAGGTTTAGAGAGAAAACTTGACCTGCACCCATGCCTTGGTGATCTAGTGGGATCGCCTGTACTGCCACAGTGTCCACCGCCAGCGCGCGCTGCCCGCCACCCACCGGCTGTGCCGTATCGCAATAAAGTGCGATCCCGGAGAGCCCCAGCTGTGTGTGACTAACTTGGAAGAAAACCGGAGCCTCCTGCTGTAGGTACCCAGCAACCTGGGCGCGGGAGTGTACAGCGCCGCTGGGGGAGAGGTGGAGCTGCAGCAGGCAACGTCTACTGACATCTAACACAATCTGTGCCTCTGCTACAGCCCTTGTAGTCTTCTTTTTTCCTCAGAAAAAGCTTTTTCTAGAGCTACTGTGAGCAGCTCTTCCTGTTACATGCTTGCACTGCAAGCACCAACTACAAACTGAGCTCCTGTGCACGGAGGCGGGGTGATATAGGAGGCGGCGCTATGCATCTTGGGAAGAAGGTCAAAGCTTTTGAGCCTGTTGGTGCTTCGGATCAAGATCCTACTCTACACCCCAATGTCTATCCTTGTGGAGCCCAGTGTACCCCGCAGCAGAAAATAAGATTTTACTCACCGGTAAATCTATTTCTCGTAGTCCGTAGTGGATGCTGGGACTCCGTAAGGACCATGGGGAATAGCGGCTCCGCAGGAGACTGGGCACATCTAAAGAAAGCTTTAGGTCTACCTGGTGTGCACTGGCTCCTCCCTCTATGACCCTCCTCCAGACCTCAGTTAGGAAACTGTGCCCGGAAGAGCTGACACAATAAGGAAGGATTTTGAATCCCGGGTAAGACTCATACCAGCCACACCAATCACACCGTATAACTCGTGATACTATACCCAGTTAACAGTATGAACAATAACTGAGCCTCTCAACAGATGGCTCAACACTAACCCTTTAGTTAAACAATAACTATATACAAGTATTGCAGACAATCCGCACTTGGGACGGGCGCCCAGCATCCACTACGGACTACGAGAAATAGATTTACCGGTGAGTAAAATCTTATTTTCTCTGACGTCCTAAGTGGATGCTGGGACTCCGTAAGGACCATGGGGATTATACCAAAGCTCCCAAACGGGCGGGAGAGTGCGGATGACTCTGCAACACCGAATGGGCAAACTCTAGGTCCTCCTCAGCCAGGGTGTCAAACTTGTAGAATTTAGCAAATGTGTTTGACCCCGACCAAGTAGCTGCTCGGCAAAGTTGTAGAGCCGAGACCCCTCGGGCAGCCGCCCAAGAAGAGCCCACCTTCCTCGTGGAATGGGCTTTCACTGATTTAGGATGCGGCAGTCCAGCCGCAGAATGTGCAAGCTGAATCGTACTACAGATCCAGCGAGCAATAGTATGCTTTGAAGCAGGAGCACCCAGCTTGTTGGGTGCATACAGGATAAATAACGAGTCAGTTTTCCTGACTCCAGCTGTCCTGGAAACATAAATTTTCAGGGCCCTGACCACGTCCAACAACTTGGAAGCCTCCAAGTCTTTAGTAGCCGCAGGCACCACGATAGGTTGGTTCAAATGAAAAGCCGATACCACCTTAGGGAAAAACTGGGGACGAGTCCTCAATTCTGCCCTATCCATATGGAAAATCAGATAAGGGCTTTTACAAGACAAAGTCGCCAATTCTGACACACGCCTGGCCGAAGCCAAGGCCAACAGCATGACCACTTTCCACGTGAGATATTATAATTCCACGGTTTTAAGTGGCTCAAACCAATGTGACTTTAGGAAATCCAACACCACATTGAGATCCCAAGGTGCCACTGGAGGCACAAAAGGGGGCTGAATATGCAGCACACCCTTAACAAAAGTCTGAACTTCAGGTAGTGAAGCCAGTTCTCTCTGGAAGAAAATCGATAGAGCCGAAATCTGGACCTTAATGGAACCCAATTTAAGGCCCATAGTCACTCCTGACTGTAGGAAGTGCAGAAATCGACCCAGCTGAAACTCCTCCGTTGGGGCCCTTCTGGCCTCACACCACGCAACATATTTTCGCCATATGCGGTGATAATGGTTTGCGGTCACCTCCTTCCTAGCTTTAATCAGCGTAGGGATGACTTCCTCCGGAATGCCCTTTTCCTTCAGGATCCGGCGTTCAACCGCCATGCCGTCAAACGCAGCCGCGGTAAGTCTTGGAACAGACAGGGCCCCTGCTGCAGCAGGTCCTGTCTGAGCGGCAGAGGCCATGGGTCCTCTGAGATCATTTCTTGAAGTTCCGGGTACCAAGCTCTTCTTGGCCAATCCGGAACAATAAGTATAGTTCTTACTCCTCTTCTCCTTATTATCCTCAGTACCTTGGGTATGAGAGGAAGAGGAGGGAACACATAAACCGACCGGTACACCCACGGTGCCACTAGAGCGTCCACAGCTATCGCCTGAGGGTCTCTTGACCTGGCGCAATATCTTTCTAGCTTTTTGTTTAGGCGGGACGCCATCATGTCCACCTGTGGCCTTTCCCAACGGTTTACAATCAGTTGGAAGACTTCTAGATGAAGTCCCCACTCTCCCGGGTGGAGGTCGTGCCTGCTGAGGAAGTCTGCTTCCCAGTTGTCCACTCCCGGAATGAACACTGCTGACAGTGCTAACACGTGATTTTCCGCCCATCGGAGAATCCTTGTGGCTTCTGGCATCGCCGTCCTGCTTCTTGTGCCGCCCTGTCGGTTTACATGGGCGACTGCCGTGATGTTGTCTGACTGGATCAGTACCAGCTGGTTTTGAAGCAGGGGTTTTGCCAGACTTAGGGCATTGTAAATGGCCCTCAGTTCCAGAATATTTATGTGTAGGGAAGTCTCCTGACTTGACCATAGTCCTTGGAAGTTTCTTCCCTGTGTGACTGCCCCCCAGCCTCGAAGGCTGGCATCGTGGTCACCAGGACCCAGTCCTGTATGCCGAATCTGCGGCCCTCTTGAAGATGAGCACTTTGCAGCCACCACAGCAGAGACACCCTGGTCCTTGGAGACAGGGTTATCAGCCGATGCATCTGAAGATGCGAACCGGACCACTTGTCCAACAGGTCCCACTGAAAAGTTCTCGCATGGAACCTGCCGAATGGAATTGCTTCGTAGGAAGCTACCATTTTTCCCAGGACTCGCGTGCAGTGATGCACCGACACCTGTTTTGGTTTTAAGAGGCCTCTGACTAGAGATGACAGCTCCTTGGCCATCTCCTCCGGGAGAAACACTTTTTTCTGTTCTGTGTCCAGAACCATCCCCAGGAACAGTAGACGTGTCGTAGGAACCAGCTGTGACTTTGGAATATTTAGAATCCAACCGTGCTGTTGTAGCACTTCCCGAGATAGTGCTACCCCGACCAACAACTGCTCCCTGGACCTCGCCTTTATCAGGAGATCGTCCAAGTACGGGATAATTAAAACTCCCTTTTTTCGAAGGAGTATCATCATTTCGGCCATTACCTTGGTAAATACCCTCGGTGCCGTCGACAGACCAAACGGCAACGTCTGGAATTGGTAATGACAATCCTGTACCACAAATCTGAGGTACTCCTGGTGATGATGGTAAATGGGGACATGCAGGTAAGCATCCTTGATGTCCAGTGATACCATGTAATCCCCCTCGTCCAGGCTTGAAATAACCGCCCTGAGCGATTCCATCTTGAACTTGAATTTTTTTATATATGTGTTCAAGGATTTCAAATTTAAAATGGGTCTCACCGAACCGTCCGGTTTCGGAACCACAAACATTGTGGAATAGTAACCCCGTCCTTGTTGAAGAAGGGGCACTTGACTATCACCTGCTGGGAATACAGCTTGTGAATTGCCTCTAGCACTGCCTCCCTGCCTGAGGGAGTTGTTGGCAAGGCAGATTTGAGGAAACGGCGGGGGGGGGGGGGGGGGGGGGGGGGCGGAGACGTCTCGAATTCCAGCTTGTACCCCTGAGATACTACTTGAAGGATCCAGGGATCCACCCGTGAGCGAGCCCACTGATTGCTGAAGTTTTTGAGACGGGCCCCCACCGTACCTGGCTCCGCCTGTGGAGCCCCAGCGTCATGCGATGGACTTTGAGGGAGCGGGGGAGGACTTTTGCTCCTGGGAACTGGCTGTATGCTGCAGCTTTTTCCCTCTGCCTCTGGGCAGTAAGGACGCGCCTTTAACCCGCTTGCCTTTATGGGGCCGAAAGGACTGTACCTGATAATACGGTGCTTTCTTTGGCTGTGAGGGAACATGGGGTAAAAATGCTGACTTCCCAGCTGTTGCTGTGGAAACGAGGTCCGAGAGACCATCCCCGAACAACTCCTCACCCTTATAAGGCAAAACTTCCATGTGCCTTTTAGAATCTGCATCACCCGTCCACTGCCGAGTCCATAATCATCTCCTGGCAGAAATGGACATTGCACTTATTTTAGAAGCCAGCCGGCAAATATCCCTCTGTGCATCTCTCATGTATAAGACTGCGTCTTTAATATGCTCTATGGTTAGCAATATAGTGTCCCTGTCTAGGGTATCAATATTTTCCGACAGGGAATCTGACCACGCAGCTGCAGCACTGCACATCCATGCTGAAGCAATAGCTGGTCTCAGTATAATACCTGTGTGAGTATATACAGACTTCAGGATAGCCTCCTGCTTTCTATCAGCAGGCTCCTTTAGGGCGGCCGTATCCGGAGACGGTAGTGCCACCTTCTTTGACAGGCGTGTGAGCGCTTTATCCACCCTAGGGGATGTTTCCCAACGTGACCTATCCTCTGGAGGGAAAGGGTACGTCATTAGTAACCTTTTAGAAATTACCAGTTTCTTATCGGGGGAAGCCCACGCTTCTTCACACACTTCATTTAATTCCTCAGATGGGGGAAAAACCACTGGTAATTTTTCTCCCCAAACATAATACCCTTTTTTGTGGTACCTGGGGTAACATCAGAAATGTGCAACACATTTTTCATCGCCTCAATCATGTAACGTGTGGCCCTATTGGAAGTTACATTAGTCTCATCGTCGTCGACACTGGATTCAGTATCCGTGTCGACATCTGTGTCTGCCATCTGAGGTAGCGGGCGTTTTAGAGCTCCTGATGGCTTTTGAGACAGTTGGGCAGGCACGAGCTGAGAAGCCGGCTGTCCCACATCTGCTATGTCGTCAAACCTTTTATGTAAGGAGTTGACACTTTCACGTAATTCCTTCCACAAGTCCATCCACTCAGGTGTCGGCCCCGCAGGGGGTGACATCACATTTATCGGCATCTGCTCCGCCTACACATAAGCCTCCTCATCAAACATGTCGACACAGCCGTACCGACACACCGCACACACACAGGGAATGCTCTGACTGAGGACAGGACCCCACAAAGTCCTTTGGGGAGACAGAGAGAGTATGCCAGCACACACCAGAGCGCTATATATACACAGGGATTAACACTATAACTGAGTGATTTTCCCTTATAGCTGCTTATATGTATACTACTGCGCCTAAATTTAGTGCCCCCCTCTCTTTTTTACCCTTTGTAGTCTTGAAACTGCAGGGGAGAGCCTGGGAGCGATCCTTCCAGCGGAGCTGTGAGGGAAAAATGGCGCCAGTGTGCTGAGGGAGATAGCTCCGCCCCTTTTCTGGCAGACTTCTCCCGCTTTTTTATAGATATCTGGCAGGGGTATTTTTCACATATATAGTCTCTAGGACTATATTATGTGATTTTTATGCCAGCAAGGTGTTTAATATTGCTGCTCAGGGCGCCCCCCCCAGCGCCCTGCACCCATCAGTGACCGGAGCGTGAGGTGTGCATGAGGAGCAATGGCGCACAGCTGCAGTGCTGTGCGCTACCTTGTTGAAGACCGAAGTCTTCTGCCGCCGATTTCCAGGACCATCTTCTTGTTTCTGGCTCTGTAAGGGGGACGGCGGCGCGGCTCCGGGACCGGTCGATCGAGGTCGGGCCCTGTGTTCGATCCCTCTGGAGCTAATGGTGTCCAGTAGCCTAAGAAGCCCAAGCTAGCTGCAAGCAGGTAGGTTCGCTTCTTCTCCCCTTAGTCACTCGTAGCAGTGAGTCTGTTGCCAGCAGATCTCACTGAAAATAAAAAACCCTAAAATTATACTTTCTTTTCTAGGAGCTCAGGAGAGCCCCTAGTGTGCATCCAGCTCAGCCGGGCACAAGATTCTAACTGAGGTCTGGAGGAGGGTCATAGAGGGAGGAGCCAGTGCACACCAGGTAGACCTAAAGCTTTCTTTAGTTGTGCCCAGTCTCCTGCGGAGCCGCTATTCCCCATGGTCCTTACGGAGTCCCAGCATCCACTTAGGACGTCAGAGAAACAGAGGCACATGACCCTCTTGTTGGGTCACTATAGGCCCACAAATTTATGTGGGTAGGACTACTAGGCTACTGATTTGTTATGCGGAAAATGGGGGAACAACTAATAATAGATCAACAAACTGAAAAAGCCATGCATGCAACAACATAATAATGTATACTCAATCAATGTCTTTCACCAGGGAACACATTCACAACACACCTGCCCAAAAAACACTCCAGAAGGAAATGCAAATGATTGTGACCTTGTTTGCCCCACCTGCATTTCCCTTGTGTTCGTTTTCATTACCAGTCTACAGAAAACTGAGGTGGAGCAACCGTATCTAAACGGATTATGAAAATTCAGGGTTTACGAGGCAAGAACAAACCTGTCCCAAAATTGCTATCTGGAATTGTTGTTGTTGTTTTTTCCTTTAGGGAGTTCTCACACAGGCGCCTGTAATACTATGGTTAAATCACAGCGTGGAACAGCTCAAAATTATTATAATTCAGGAGCGTAGTACAGAGGGCGTCACTTGAGCATTAATCACTGGAACCGTTTTACACACTAACAGAAGGGTCCAAGACAAACACTCCAACTGAGAACCATTACTTAGGACAGCATTTTAACTGCTCAGTTGAAAGGTGCAAGTTGTAAAAGACATACACAAGAAGGTTTACATACTGTAGGACATTCTGTAAGCCATACAGAACACAGGTACATTTACTTTAAAAACAGAAAAGAGGAGATGTTGCACATAAAGGGGTAATTGTATTGTTTTTGGGTGCCCGGTGGAGCAATTGAATAGTCATCCAATCTGGATTGAGTGCAGGGGGCCCCCATTATTTCTGCTCTCACCCTCCTGAGGTGGCGAGCAGAAATGTGCAAGTAAATGGTGGTGCGCCCAATAGCTTAGTCTGGTTTAGCCAATTTATGCGCCTAAACCAGGTCTATTTGGGTACAACTTGCATAAATAGCAATGTGCACCCAGTTACTTGCAGGTGCAAAAACAACTGAATCACCCCTATAGAAACCAATCTGATTCGCTCTATCATTTTCTAGGAAGCAATAGAGAAATAACAGCTAGAATCTGATTGGTTGCTATGAGCAATAAAATCGCTTTTTATTTTTAGAAGCTTTGGTCAATCAAGAGTCGCTAGTTAAGTTCTCACCTAGCATCTGTAATGTCACTGGTCACTAGTGTCAGCACAGGACATTCACACACACAGAACAAAGGCCACTAGTACTAGTAGATTTTACAAGCAGCACAAGACTATTTAATCTCATCTATCTCCAATACTCATGTTAAAAGGATCAATGATCTAGAGATCAAGAGAAAATAAATGAAATACAAATAGCAGCCACCAACTTCAGAGAATACATGTTCTTACCTGGTCTGACAGTGTTAGCGGAGAGGAGTATCCAATCCTACAGCCATAGGTCACACATGATATCTCTGCAGTCATCTCTAGTACATGTGCTAAAGGCAAGTAGCCAATGTAGGTATCTTTGGGCCTGCAGTAATATGAAGAATATTTTACATTTATGCATTAAAAGAATAAGAAGAGTATAAAAATAGTAAAACAAAGATAGAACGCTGACGGAGCATTTTGTAGAAATGATCCACTATATTGTATAGGTGCCAGGTGAAGCTAAACGAGTACAATAATATATAGTACAGGGGTTGAGTATCCCTTATCCAAAATCATACATTTTTGGTTCCCCTACTGAGATAATGACACATACATACAATATATATATATATACACACATATATATATATATATATATATATATATACATACACACACACACATATATATATATATATACATACACACACACACACACACATACACACACACATACAAACATATATATATATATATACACACACACACACGCACATTATATATATATCTTTATATCAATATACACACACACAGTATATAATACATGTATGTCATTATCTCAGTACGGGACCCGAAAATGCGGGATTTACCCATGATCATGCTACTATATTCTTTATATAAAATGTGTGTGATGTTGGAGTAGTTTTCTGCTTCTATCGTTCTATCACTGCACAGAAACTCTCTGCATATAACTGGACTTTCACGGGTACTTTGAGGGCTAAAGGGAAAAGTAAAAGCTTTGTGGCGAACCACAGTTCTGCAGAATGGTTTGTGCAAAGCACATTCATAGAAATCACATTTAGCCATTCCTAATAGTTTGGAAAAGCAGCTACAATGAAACTGGATATATATTTTTATTTATGAGAAAAAATCCAAATAAACAAAACGCAAACGGAATGCCACACGTAACTATGGTCCTGTATGTTTTCTGCCTCATGTTATTGTCAGCCAAGAACAAAATGGTCTATAGAAACACACATAATATATTTCATTATAATGAAGCAGGCAAGCATAAGTGGAAATTTACCCCAGCCCAGGTATCCGTTCACACTGTCCCGCCATGCCAGAGATTAAATTACTATGAATCATCATCACTCCTTTGGGTCTGCCAGTGGAACCACTGGTGTACATTACAACGGCCAGGTCTGTAGGTAACGGTCTGTTTGGGGGATTGTTCACTGTGGATGATTAAAGTAAATATCGCCAGTTATTGTTAGATGAGCTATTCGGAGATTAAATTTAACGTATTTGGTTATTTATGGTTTATAAGTCACAAAATGGATTAATGAATACATAGCTTTACCAAAAAATAACACTTAAAATAAAACCTGACACAAAAGATCCACATAATTACAAAAATTGCTATTATATAGTACAATGCCACTTTAGGACACTACAAACTAGGTACATGGGTGTCCGTAGTTCACAATTTTAGCAGTCTACCTCCCCCAGCACGTTCATACACACACACTAAAATCACGTGGTCTATGTTTTGTATGGCATGTACACGTGTCTATAGAATACATCAGTCCTCTGGCCTACACTAAACAAAGTGTGCATTTATTAAACCCAGCCACACCTAGCTGATGGCGCACAAAGCAGGAAGTGGGCTGTGAGATGTATGTATGCTTCAGTAAGAATACTCTGCACCTTACATGGACAAAGGTTCACATCATTTACATGCAAAATAAAAAAAGGCTTGGCTATCAATGTCATTATATTTTAAAGGACTATCACTTTCCTACTCCTCATCTGTTAAACTCATGTGTTCCAGTTACAGATTAGTGGCCTGATTCAAAGCCGCTCGCAAAGTGAACGCAGCTACAGACACAGAACAGTATAACCACACTTACAGTTCTCTGGTTTGGCACCCAACTCTTCCACTGCTTCCATGTTATGGATCTCTAAAGCAGCAGGATACTCTGATTTGTCTAGGTTTTTCTTTCCCACATAGATAATGTGCTTAATGTTGCTTATTTGTGACATTACACTCTGTGAATGCAAAAAAAGGACCATTTATTTATTTACAGTTTCTTATATAGCGCAGCATATCCCGTTGCGCTTTACAATTGCAAACAGTGACAAGACAAACTGGGTAGGTGAACTATCTTGCAACATGTCATATGCTTACCCTGTATATTTTGTTTATATGTACTCCTATGCGATGTACAACATCTATTTTGTGTTGTCTTTTTTTCCTATCAATAAACATATTTGAAAAAAAAAAAAAATGTTTTTGGAAAAAAGAAAAAAAAAAGACAAACTGGGTAATAACAGACAGACAAGTATGAAGGCCCTGTTAGCAAGCTTACAATCTATAGAGAATTAGGAAGAATACCAGTGCTGCAAGTATGGCGGTACGGGATGGTACTGCGTACCGGTAAGAAATTTCCGGTCGGGCTGACCGCCATGCTTGTAACCCGCTGCTTTGACAGGGAATGAGAGGAGCGCGCAGTCCCTCAATGCTCGCTCAGACTGTAGTCTCCGGCGGCAGCGTGTATCTTCTCATTGAGGCAACGGTTCGTTAGTCAATCAGAGCTTGCGGACTGGCAGCCGTGGCTCCCGACTGGCTGCTGGTCCGCGAGCTCTGATTGGCTAACGAACCGCCGCCACAATGAGAAGATACACGCCACAGACCAGAATCTGACTGAGCAACACTGAGGGACCGTGCTGCGCTCTCCTCTCCTTAGCCGACATAGCAGCAGCGGAGAGAGGGAGGGGAGGGGGGGGGGGGTTTCGGTATACGGACTTTGATTTCTGTCACTTTGTGGCATATCTGGCACTTTAGGGCATATGTATAACTGACACAGTGGGGCATATCTGCCACTGTGGGACATATGTATAACTGCCACTGTAGGAGCATATCTGCCACTGCAGGAGCATATGTGTATCTGGCAATACTGGGGTCATAAGTGTATCTGGCCCCCACTGTCATTGGCCACACCCCATGTGGCATGTGCCACACCAATTTTTGGCACGTGCGCACACAGTACCACTAAGAATTTTTTTCTACTTACACCACTGAAGGATACACAATGATAGACACTATCTAAAGCATATCGGTCCCCCCAGATTGCAAAGACAGTGCTTAAAGGATGTAATTAAATATGAATGCTTCTAAAAGGTCATGTGGGCGGTTCAGGAATTTGATAGGATTGCCTGAAGAGGTGAGTTTTCAGGGAACGCTTGAAAGTTTGGAGGCTAGAGGAGAGTCTTATCGTGTGCGGGAGGGCATTCTATAGGGTGGGTGCTGCTCGAAGAAAGTCCTGTAATTGTAAATGGGAGAGAGTGATCTGCGCAGATGAGAGACACATATCTTGTGCAGAGTGGAGAGGTCGAGCTGGAAGATATTTTGAGATAAGCAAAGAGATATATGTTGGTGTAGTTTGGTTAATAGCTTTATATGTGAGAAGTATTTTAAACGGAATACAGTAGAATATGGGCAACCAATGGAGGGACTGACAGTAGATCTGCAGACAAATGTCTTGTTTGGAAGATTAGCCTCGCAGCTGCATTCAAAATGGATTGTAGTGGTGAGAGTCTATTCTTGGGAAGACCAGTAAGGAGACTGTTAGAATAATTAATGCGGGAGATAATAAGAGCATGGATTAGAGTTTTTGCAGTGTCTGGTGTAAGATACGGTCATAATTTGGATATGTTTTTTTAAATGCATGTAACATTATTTAGAGACAGATTAAATGTGTGGCACTAATGACAGTTCCGAGTCAAGGATGACACCTAGGCAGCGAGCTTGTAGGGTAGGGTAGATGTCAACAGTTATGGAGATATTAGGTTGGTAACTACTCTTGGCTGGCGGGAATATAATTAACTCTGTTTGGAAATGTTGAGTTTGACGTGGCGAGAGGACTTCAAACATGAAATGGCAGAAAGGCATTCCGCGACATGGACCAATACAGATGGTGACAAATCTGGAGATGATAGATTGGAGTATAATCAGCGTACAAATGATACCGAAGACTGAGCCTTGTGGTACTCCAACTGATAGAGGTAGTGAAGATGAGGTGGAATCAGACAAGTGAACACTGAAAGAGCGATTTGATAGGTAGGATGAAAATCAAGAAACGGCGGTGTCCTGAAGACCTAGGGATTGTAGTGTTTGTACGAAAATAGGATTTTGGTACTTACCAGGTAAATCCTTTTCTTTGAATCCATAGGGGGCACTGGAGTACTCTTGGGATATGGACGGCCTCCATAGGAACCGGGCACTGAATATTTAAATTTAGAACACTCCACCCCTCCATATCCCAGAGTACCTCAGTGTTTTTTACTGAGCCGAACAGGAGCTATAGAGAGGTTGACAATGGAGTATTACATATAACATAACGGACAACTAAACAGTTGACACCATAACCAGCACTTGATAATTTGAACCAGTCGGTGAGAGTGTGTTACCATAAGATCCCCTGAACTTACCACAAACCAGGTAAAACTGCTCTGGGTGGGCGTCCAGTGCCCCCAATGGATTCAAAGAAAAGGATTTACCTGGTAAGTACCAAAATCCTATTTTCTTTTTCATCCACTAGGGGTCACTGGAGTACTCTTGGGACGTACCAAAGCTTCCCCCGTGGGCGGGAGAGCTATTTGGCACCTGCAACACTAGGCGGCCAAAGCTAGATGCTGATGCCGCAAACGTATCAAACTTGTAAAAGCGCACAAACGTGTGCACGGAAGACCATGTAGCCGCACGGCAAAGCTGCATCGTAGAAGCTCCACGACCAGCTGTCCATGAAGTTCCCACAGAACGTGTGGAATGAGCTGTTACTGATGTAGGCGGCTGTAACCTAGCATGAAGGTAAGCCTGACGTATGGTCAGTTTTATCCATCTGGATAAGGTCTGCTTAGAAGCTGGCCAACCCATCTTGGCAGCATCATAGAGAACAAACAACGTATCCGTCTTACGAACTGTAGACGTTCGGGATACATAAACGCGTAATGCGCGTACCACATCCAGAGTTCCAGAATGTGCTGTTAACACAGGAACTACTATTGGTTGATTGATGTGAAAAGATGACACTACCTTTGGTAAGAAAGCGGGATTCGTCCGAAGTTCCGCTCTGTCATCATGAAACACCAAATACGGTGGCTTGCATGACAAGGCACCCAAATCTGAAACACGCCTTGCCGAAGCTAAGGCTAGAAGAAAAATTGTTTTCCAAGTGAGAAACTTTATATCCACTTGCTGTAAGGGTTCAAAATATGAAGATTGTAAGAAATCTAAAACCAGATTCAAGTCCCATGGCGCTGTAGGTGGAATGAATGGAGGCTGTACTCTGAGGACACCTTGCAGAAAGGTGTGTATAGACGGCAATAGAGCCAATCTTCTTTGAAAGTAAATTGACAAAGCAGATACCTGCACCTTTAGTGTAGATAAACGCAGTCCTCCATCTGACCCCGTTTGTAGAAATAACAAAAGACGGGATAACTTGAAAGATGATGTCGGAAACTTCCGAGTTTCACACCAACCTATATAGGCACGCCGTTCTGTAATAATGAGCTGCCGTAACTGGCTTCCTAGCTCGTAACATGGTTGGTATAACCAATTCTGGAATGCCCTCTCTTCTTAAGAGGGCGGTCTCAACAGCCACCCCGTCAAACGCAGCCGCGCTAAATCGGGGTAAAGGAACGGACCCTGTTGTAACAAGTCCGGACGTAGTGGGAGCGGCCAAGGATCGTCTGCGAGTAGTCCGTGGAGATCCGAGAACCAAGCTCTCAGAGGCCAATGAGGTGCCACTAGTTTGACTGTGACAGACTCTCTTTTGATCCGTTTTAGCACCAGAGGGAGCAGCGGAAACGGTGGAAACAGATACACTAGGCTGTACGGCCAAGCGATTGTGAGAGCATCCACCGCCACTGCCTTTGGATCTCTCGTTCTGGACACATACTGGAGCGTTTGGTGATTGTGGCGAGATGCCATTAGGTCCACTTGAGGGTAACCCCACCGCTGAACCAACATGTGAAACACTTCTGGATTTAATGCCCATTCTCTTGGATGAAAATCCCGACGGCTGAGATAATCTGCCTCCCAGTTGTCCACTCCCGGAATGAACACTGCCGACAATATCACCTGGTGGTATTCTGCCCAATTGAGGATTCGAGCTACTTCCCGCATTGCCATGCGGCTTCTCGTTCCTCCTTGTTTGTTGATGTATGCGACTGCCGTTGCGTTGTCTGACTGCACTTGAACAGTCTGAGAGAGAAGCATGTGTACTGCTTGTCGTAGTGCATTGTAAATTGCTGTCTATAAATGTCCTGGAACTCCGCGCAATCTTTCGTGATCCGCCCAGAGACCCTGGAGCTGACAATTTTGAACTACAGCTCCCTAACCTCTGAGACTCGCGTCCGTCGTTAGAATTATCCAATTCCAGCCGCCGAACAGTTTCCATGCGGTTAAATTGTGTACCTTGAGCCACCAGAGTAGAGACACCCTTGCCCTTGGCGACAACCTCACCCTGTGGTGAATCTGCAGATGCGAGCCCGACCACTGTGCGAGCACATCCAGTTGAAATGGACGCGAGTGAAATCTTCCGAACTGAAGCGCTTCGAAAGCCTCCACCATTGTTCCTAAGAGGCGAATGCACAAATGTACCGAGACTGTGCGTGGCTTGAGCACTAATTGTACCAGATGGCGAATAATCTGTACTTTCTGTTGTGGTAGGTAAATTCTTTGATTTACCGTATCGAGAATCATACCTAGGAATTGAAGGCGTTGAGACGGAATGAGATGTGATTTCTTGAAGTTGACAATCCAACCGTGGTGAACCAGTACATTGTACGTTAGCAGCGCATGTTGGAGAAGCATCTGTTGAGACGGGCCTTTGATGAGCAGATCGTCTAAATACGGAACTATTGTCACTCCCCGGGATCTGAGATGAGCTATCATCACAGACATCACTTTGGTGAATACCCAAGGCGCTGACGATAGGCCAAACGGTAGAGCCTGAAACTGGTAATGGTTTTGGCGTATTGCAAACCGCAAGAACCTCTGATGAGGCTGCCAAATCGGTATGTGTAAGTACGCATCCTTGAGATCTAGCGCAATCATGAATTCCTTTGGCTCTAAACCTGCAATCACTGAGCGCAGAGATTCCATCTTGAATCTCTAGTAAGTTACGTACCGATTGAGACCCTTTAAGTTCAATATTGGCCTGTCTGAGCCATCCGGCTTCGGTACCACAAACAGACTGGAATAATAACCCTGACCCTGTTGGTGTACAGGGACCGGAATCAAAACTGCTGAATCCAGTAGGGACTGAATGGCAATTTGCAGAACCGCCCTCTTGTCGTCCGACAGAGGCAGTCCTGTCTTGAAAAACCGCAGTGGCGGAAGACAGTCGAACTCTATTTTGTAACCTCTTAACACTAAATTGCGGATCCACCCATCCGCGGATGTCTGGAACCACACCAAATGGAACGTCTGAAGGCGTGCTCCCACAATCGGAGAACCGAGATGGGCTGGTAGCCCGTCATGCCACTGGCTTGTCGGTGACCTTCGCGTCCTGACGACTTGTGTTGGTTTGTTGGAAACCACAACCACGTCTACCAGGCGTGGCTGTTCCTCTGTCACGTCCGCGAAAGGCCTGAGGTCTAAAGGATTTGAACGCAGGTCCAGAGTACCTCCGTCTTGGTACCGGTGGAGGCAATGGTAAGAAAACCGACTTTCCTCCCGTGGCCTCAGATATCCATTTGTCCAATTCAGGACCAAACAACTTCTCGCCACCGTAAGGTAACGCCTCTATACCTCTTTTGACCTCTGCCTCCGCTTGCCAAGAACGCAGCCAGAGTGCTCGTCGTGCCGTAACTAGCGACGATGAAAGGCGAGAAGTGAGCTGACAGACGTCAGTAGAAGCTGTACATAGATACTCCGCAGCCTCACACATTTGATCAGCAAGAAGTATAAGGTGTTCGTCATGTAGGGCAGACTTGAGTTCTGTTATCCATACTATTAGCGCCTTAGTGACCCAGATGCCAACCAAGCCAGGTCTCAGCAGCACTCCTGCTGCTACATACATGGACTTTAGCATAGTTTCTATTTTGCGATCTGAAGGGTCTTTAAGCGTAGTAGCAGCTGGCACTGGTATGGTTAATTTCTTTGTAAGTTTCGACACTGACGAATCAAGTATTGGTGGATTCTCCCATGTACATGTCACAGAGTCTGGAAACGGGTAACTAGACTTAAATCTGCGAGGTATAGAAAACCGTTTATCTGGAGTCTGTCATGTTTCTACTAACATCTTATTAAGAGACTCCGAAACAGGAAAACACATTGGAGTTCTCTGTTGTTTAGTAAATACGACCTGATCATTTGTCAGAGGCTCCTCAGTTTCTGTAAACTTTAGAGACTGACGCACCGCTCTGATGAGATTATCAATGCCCGAGCTGTTAAAATCCTCACTATCTGACTCCACTTCGCCCTCCTCACCCTCATCTTGTGCCGTGAGGTCTGGCATGGAATCGTCAGAATGCAACATAGCAGAAACTGGTGAATCATAAGACATATGAAATTTATCCCGTCCACCCAAAATGGATTTGGAACTTTCGCAAGGCTGAGACGCCTCCGGTAGTTCTGGCGGTCTCACCCTAGACTCAGATCTTGGCGCTTCCCGCTCTTGTCGAGCGGCGGTCAATTCTGATTGCAACCCAGCTAGTACATTGGCTAGCATTTCCCATGGAGGGTCCGGGGAGGAAACTGGCTTTAAAACCGGAGCAGAAACTGTATTCGGAACTGAATCCACAAAACATACTGTACATGTGGTAGATCCATTCGGTAACACACTGCTACAGACTTTGCAGTGATGCTTTTTAATTTTTGCTGGTGCCTTACTCATTACGGAGACAGACAATACAATACACAAAAAACAGACACTTGCACGACTCCGTAAAATAGTACTAAGGTGTCTCTATATATCTGGCCAAGTGCAGTACACGTGGCCAGTACTATGAAATGTGATCCCAAATTCCCACTAACACCCCTGCGCCTCCGGTGGAGTAGAGATGTAGTACTGGAACGTTCTGGAATCACAGCAGGAAGACACAGGAAGCATGGTTAAAATGGCTGCCATGCTTAAAATTATAGTCACAGTACAGGTTACAAGTCTTTAAACTGATATATAACCCTGTCTACAAATCCTGTGTAAATCATCCCTGCAGCCCAGCATACTGCTGCTGCTGTTTGTCCCCCCTCGTGCCGCTGATTGTACCCTCTGCTTGCAGCCGGAAAATCCCTCCCCCCCCCCCCCCCCCCCTCCCTGTATGCTCCGTTGCAGAGGCAGTATGCGGGGCGGGCAGCGTTAGTGTGGGGCCACCAGCGGGAGCCGGGTAGCGGGACGCGCTGGAAACAGACAGCGGGGAGCGCGTCCTGAAGCGCTCTGAGCAGCGGCGGCGGCCGGAACAGCGGCGGCGGGCTGTATAGGGATGCAAGCGGCCATGCGCCAGCGGCTATCTATGAAAGAAAACATTGTCCCCACACAGCGGGGCGGCAGCGTGAGCTAACCGCCCCGATCAACATACCTGGACTCCTGTGATGAGGCTCCGACGGGGCTTCTCTGTAAGCGCCGGCCAGCCTGTCTGCAGGATGTCTGTATGGCTGTGAGGGTGCTCATTTATTGAGTACCGACACGCCAAAGCTGCTTGTAGCAGCTTGCACTATCCCTGATCCTGCCTTTTGGAAGGGGGAAAGGGATGTGTATGAAAAAGAAAAAATATTAACTTAAGAAATAAAAAATATTCAAAATAATTGTGGACTAAGCCACAGACCTTGTTGCTACTTGAGCACAGAAAAAACACTGAGGTACTCTGGGATATGGAGGGGTGGAGTGTTCTAAATTTAAATATTCAGTGCCCTGTTCCTATGGAGGAAGTCCATATCCCAAGATTACTCCAGTGACCCCTAGTGGATGAAAAAGAAAAGAGGGTGGTCAGCAGTGTTAAAAGCAGCAGAGAGATCTAGAATAAGAAGTGAGTAATGGACTTTAGATCTGGCAGTGACTTTAGTCAGTGCTGTCTCTGTTAAGTGGGGAACGAAAGCCTGACTGAAGTGGGTCCAATAAGTTGTGGGAGTTAAAGTGTGTGAGGCGAGTGTAGGCGAGTCTCATGTAGCTTGGAGGGGCATGGGAGCTGAGAGATGGGACGGTAGTTAGACAGAGTGTTTGGGTCAGAATTGTGTTTTTCCAGAATGGGGGTAATCACTGCATGCTTGAAAAGAGAAGGAAAGATACAAGTAGAGAGAAAGATTACAGATTTTAGTTAAGGTTGGGATAAGCACGGGAGACCGTTTTACTGACTTGTGAGGGTAAAGGATCAAGAGGAGAGGTAGTACAGTAAGAGGATGAGAAGTGTGCAGATACTTCATCTTGACTTGTGGGATCAAATGAAGAGAAAGTACCAGAGAGGGTTCAGATAGGGAATTGAGCAGGTCACTGGCTGAGGACGAGTATACCATTTCATCTCGGATTTAATCAATATTGTCCTTGAAGTTGGAAGCAAGTTCTTGTGCACTGATAGTAGCTAGTGGGGGTGAAGGAGGGTAAAGAAGTCATTTACATTTATTAAAAATTTCTTGGGGTTGGTGGCATAAGAAGAGATGAGAGATTGGAAATATGTTTGTTTGGCAGTGTCCAGGTCATTACGATAAGAGTAGTAGGTGGTCTTAAATGTGAGGAACAGTGAATTTTCAAACCTCTTTACGATATAGGTATTATACCGCGCAGTCTACAGGCTTAAATGTGAGGAAGTCACTTAGATTCCGAGATGTATGCCACCGACGTTCTACTTTTTTTGTAGGTTTCTTGTTGATTAGAGTGCCACGGTTAGGAACTAAGCCTATGTGGAGTGTGATGGCTAGCTGGAGCCACTCCTTCAAGGGCTCTCTCTAGAGTCTGGTTCAGGTGGGATACAGCAGTCTAAGAGGCCCCATACACTAGTACAATTTTACACAATTTCATACAATTCCGATATATCCGTCTAATATATTGTATGAAATGGTGTACAATCGTATGTGTTTTACATCGTATCCAATCTGATGCGCGTCCCTGTGGCTGTCGGATAGGATCCCCTAGGTCGTTGGTGCTGCACTAATGATATATCAGAATTGGATGGAATCGGATGAAAAGAAGTGTGTTTTTTGTGCATGTGATATATTGCATGCGATGTATCACAGGGAAGTTTGACTGGCATTCTCAGGACACTCCCAGCCCCCGTAGCACTCTATCCAGCCCATCAGATATATCTCATGGTACAATTGTATGCCGTACGATATATTGCATGCGATGTATAACGGCTTGATCAATCGCATGCTATATATCTTATGCAAAAATAGCACAAAAGTACCAAATCGTATGGAATCACTCCCGGGGGAGTTCAAGGGAAATTAAAACAGACTTCAGCCTCAGACATATCGTTGTAGTGTATGGGGCCCTTAAGGAGAGGTAAAAATAAGATTTTACTTACCGATAAATCTATTTCTCGTAGTCCGTAGTGGATGCTGGGGACTCCGTCAGGACCATGGGGATTAGCGGCTCCGCAGGAGACAGGGCACAAAAATAAAGCTTTAGGATCAGGTGGTGTGCACTGGCTCCTCCCCCTATGACCCTCCTCCAAGCCTCAGTTAGGATACTGTGCCCGGACGAGCGTACACAATAAGGAAGGATTTTGAATCCCGGGTAAGACTCATACCAGCCACACCAATCACACCGTACAACTTGTGATCTGAACCCAGTTAACAGTATGACAAACGTAGGAGCCTCTGAACAGACGGCTCACAACAATAACAACCCGATTTTTTTGTAACAATAACTATGTACAAGTATTGCAGACAATCCGCACTTAGGATGGGCGCCCAGCATCCACTACGGACTACGAGAAATAGATTTATCGGTAAGTAAAATCTTATTTTCTCTGACGTCCTAGTGGATGCTGGGGACTCCGTCAGGACCATGGGGATTATAGCAAAGCTCCCAAACGGGCGGGAGAGTGCGGATGACTCTGCAGCACCGAATGAGAGAACTCCAGGTCCTCTTTAGCCAGGGTATCAAATTTGTAGAATTTTACAAACGTGTTCTCCCCCGACCACGTAGCTGCTCGGCAGAGTTGTAATGCCGAGACCCCTCGGGCAGCCGCCCAGGATGAGCCCACCTTCCTTGTGGAATGGGCCTTGACAGATTTAGGCTTTGGCAGGCCTGCCACAGAATGTGCAAGTTGAATTGTGCTACAAATCCAACGAGCAATCGTCTGCTTAGAAGCAGGAGCACCCAACTTGTTGGGTGCATACAGTATAAACAGCGAGTCAGATTTTCTGACTCCAGCCGTCCTTGAAATATATATTTTCAATGCCCTGACAACGTCCAGCAACTTGGAATCCTCCAAATCGCTAGTAGCCGCAGGCACCACAATAGGCTGGTTCAGGTGAAACGCTGACACCACCTTAGGCAGAAACTGAGGACGCGTCCGCAGTTCTGCCCTGTCCGAATGGAAAATCAGATATGGGCTTTTATACGATAAAGCCGCCAATTCTGACACTCTCCTGGCTGAAGCCAGGGCCAGTAGCATGGTTACTTTCCATGTAAGATATTTCAAATCCACCGATTTGAGTGGCTCAAACCAATGGGATTTGAGAAAATCCAAAACTACATTAAGGTCCCACAGAGCCACTGGGGGCACAACCGGGGGCTGTATATGTAGTACTCCTTTTACAAAAGTCTGGACTTCAGGAACTGAAGCCAATTCTTTCTGGAAGAAAATCGACAGGGCCGAAATTTGAACCTTAATGGACCCCAATTTGAGGCCCATAGACAATCCTGTTTGCAGGAAATGTAGGAATCGACCCAATTGAAATTCCTCCGTGGGGGCCTTCCTGGCCTCACACCACGCAACATATTTTCTCCAAATGCGGTGATAATGTTGTGCAGTCACCTCCTTCCTGATATTACACATCATTACTGTACGCTGCTTATTACTGTGTGATCCCTGACCAGGGCTGAGGGGAGAGGGGACCGTACAGTGATATATGAGGAGGAATAACACAGCTCCCGGCACACGCTAATATGTACTGGCGCCCAAGATGGCTGCCTCACCTTTTGTATGCTCCTGATCATCTCCATAAAACAGCTTAAATTCACCACAACTGACCTATGAATCATCATAAATATCCAAGGACTTATCTTGAACTTGTACTACTCTACGCGGACATTTCATCAAAACCAACGGATTGCATTCCTGCGCTGAGATACACACTGGATTGAATCCTGGACTGAATCCTCTGCATATCTCCACTGAGAAATCCTTCAGTTTAGCAGCTGCTGTACTCTGCATTGGACATTACCCAGATAAAGTACTGTGGATTACAACCTAACGTTGGCTACATCCAGCCCCTCACTTAGACATCATCCACCTCTGTTCTCTGAGCTACAAATAACTGACTGACTGGCATTAATCTACTAATATCAGTATATTCAGGCTCTGAATTGCTGAAGGCTCACTGTTTAAAATCAGGATCCATTTCCAGGACATGTTATCACTTCTACCCCCACAAAAAAAAAAAATCTACTTCAAAGGCCTCTCACACTGAGACTTTTCACACCTACACAGTAGGAATTGGCTTCTAACACCTTTTCAAAAGGCTGCCTATCCTAGGATAATTGACTAAATCAGCAGTTATTTTATTTATTACTTGCTTCAAATATACACAATAGGTTATAGCAATAACTTTGTTCATAATCCCATTATAATTTTGGATCACATACCGAATTGGGGGAAAACAAAACACAAAAAGGAAAAACAAAAAAACAAAAAACAAACACTGCTTTCTCTCCCTCTCTCATCATCATATGCAGTTCAAATTTATAGTAATCTGTCATTGATGACCAAATGTATACGTATTGCTCCAGCTTCATTCTTTCACTCCGCCCACCACGCTCTGCAGTTCCTATCACACCATCACAGGCTTCTATTCTCCAATCCCTTGGCATTTTAAAAAGAAAACACAGGCGCATTCGTGGGAAGCGAGCAGGCCGGAAATGTATTTCCCCTGGTAACCATCTAAGTCCTTTGACCACCTGCTCACCCCCATACTCAAAGAACAATCAAATAGAAGTGATACCCAAAAGACGGCCCTGTGTTTGGAAGGACAGAACTGTCTACTCTCACTTTGTGACCCCCATACCCAGAGCTCCTGCACTTAACATAAAGAAAACTGAAGGCCCTCTGGTATGCCCAATCAGGTCAGTCCTTTGTAATGCCAGATCTATAAGAAACAAGACTGCAACAATTGCTGACCTTATTGAATCTGCAGATCTAGCCTGTATTACAGAGACCTGGCTAGATGAAAATGCAGCACCTATATTGGAGGCTGCAGTCCCAACAAACTACTCTGTCATCCACAACCCAAGACTGGACCGCAGGGGTGGCGGGGTGGCTATCTGCTTCAAAAAAGAACTTAAACTTAGGGTCCACCCTATTGAAACTACTCGCTCATTTGAGTGCATTGCTGCCCGGAGTTCGACAGGATTAGGTTTCAGACTACTTCTTATTTACCGGCCACCTGGAGATGGACAGATATTTCTACAAGAAATTGCAGACACTGTTGCTGGCCTGGTTCTGGAACATCAAAGATGGCTCATCCTCGGGGATTTCAATGCATGGGTGGATGATGAGCTCTCACGCCTTGGCCAAGACCTCCTGTGCACAATGAATGGTCTGGGCTTCACACAGGTCATTCCCTCTGCCACACATAAAAGTGGTCACACTCTCGACCTCGTCTTTCAGATTGGATTAGAGGTCACTGACCTAAAAATAAACCCAGTCATCTGGTCAGACCACTACTCTCTCTGGTTCTCAGTTGCAACCCCTCAAATAAGATCTCTGCCCGTGGAGTTGACCAGGTATCGTCCAAGGAGGAGTATGACTCCCCAGGCTCTTGCAGCAAATCTGGATCTCTCTGCTATACAGGGTGCCTGTGAAGATCCCTGTTCCCTAGTCCGTTATTATAATAGGGATGTTATGGCTGCAATTGATATTATCGCCCCTGTGCGTTTAAGACCTCGTAAACCACAACGTCAAGCTCCATGGTTCGACAACAGTGTTAGTGAGCTCAAGAAAAGGGGGCGTAGACTGGAAAGACGATGGAGGAAGACTAACCTAGTGGATGACAAAATAAAACTAATAAAGCATAACGAAGAATATCAATCGACAATCACTCGTAAGAAAGCACAGTTCCTGTCAAATGAGATCACAGCAGCAAACAATAGGCCAGCTCAACTTTTCCGCACAGTGGAGATGCTTTGCAAGCCAGCATGCCTGCAGACTGATGAGACCCTCTCCCAGGCAAGATGCAACGAGTTTGCAAACTTCTTTGCAGATAAAATATCCACCATCCGGGCTGGAATCTCCACAGTGCCATCAAAGGAGTGCCAAACTACAAAGCCCGCCAATATAAGCTACCTGCCTTCATGGACCAGCTTTGATCCAGTGGATGTAAAGGACACTGCTGAAATTGCTCGGATTTTGCGTCCCACCACCTGTGATCTGGACCCAGCCTCAACCAAGCTTCTAATAGGTTGTATGGATATAATTGGTCCTGTCTTTACAAAAATTGTTCAATGCTCTTTGCAGACAGGCATTTTTCCTGGACCCCTAAAGGAAGCAATTGTTAGACCGCTTCTTAAAAAACCTAATTTAGATCCCGACTGCATGACCAACTACAGACCGGTATCAAACCTTCCTTTCCTAGGAAAGGTTATTGAGAAAGTCGTTGCAAATCAACTGGAAACCCGCCTGACAACCCATGATATTTATGATCCATTTCAATCAGGATTCAGGAGAAGACATAGCACTGAAACAGCCCTGGTGTGTGTGTTAAATGATCTTCTGATGGCAAAAGACAGAGGTGACTGTTCAATATTAATCCTTCTGGATCTCTCGGCAGCATTTGATACCGTGGACCATGGGCTTCTGATTGAGCGACTGATACATTTCTGTGGTCTGGATGGCACAGTCCTAAGATGGTTCAAATCATTTCTCACAGGCAGGTCACAGAGAGTATCATCTGGATTATACTCATCACCACCAGTGTCATTGCCATGTGGTGTCCCACAAGGTTCTATACTATCCCCCATGCTTTTTGCAGTATACATGCTCCCATTGGGCGAAATAATCAGGCGCCATGGCCTGGTCTACCACTGCTATGCAGATGATACACAACTGTACTTGTCCTTTGCTCCGGGCACTGATAACCCAATAGCAACCCTTAATGGCTGTCTAGCTGAACTACAGGAGTGGATGAGCGCCAGCTGGCTGCGACTGAACCCGGATAAAACAGAGGTCCTTATGATACGACCGCAACATCAAAGGACAAGACTGCAGCATAGCCAACCAACTGGACTTACACTCGGGGATTCAGAATTACAGACCAGTGATCGTGTGCGGAATCTTGGCGTTGTCCTGGATGGTGGCTTGACACTTAAACATCAGATATCAGCCACAATAAAATCCTCATTCTTTCACCTGAGGAACATAGCCAGAATCAAGCACTTAATTCCCTCAGATGATATGCCAAAAGTCATACATGCATTTGTATCATCTCGTTTAGACTACTGTAATGCCCTCTACCTTGGTCTCCCAGCAAAAGAATTGCAGCGCTTACAGCTGGTGCAAAACACAGCTGCCAGGCTATTAACCAACCAGCCCCGTTCTAGCCACATAACACCCATCCTCTACTCCCTTCACTGGCTGCCTGTACGATGGCGAATCATCTTCAAGATTGGCTTACTGAGTTTCAAAGCATTACATGACCAAGGCCCAAGGTACCTGAAACAGCTTCTGACCCCATACTGCCCCACTCGATTACTGCGATCTGTAGATGAAGGACTTTTAGCAGTACCTAGAATCTACCGTAATTCATCTGGGGGTCGAGCTTTTAGTCATGCGGCTCCGACTCTATGGAACTCACTTCCCCGCACAGTGCGAGAGGCCCCAACTATAGAATCCTTCAAAAGTAGACTCAAGACTTTTCTGTTTACTCAAGCATTCCCTTAATTGTCCCTTTTAGTATCTTCATGCTTCTGTATTTTATGAAAATGTACTTCATTATTTTCTGTACTATATTATGCTATGTATCTGTTAAGCGCCTTGAGTCCTATGGGAGAAAGAGCGCTATATAAATAAAAATAAGAATTTACTTACCGATAATTCTATTTCTCGGAGTCCGTAGTGGATGCTGGGGTTCCTGAAAGGACCATGGGGAATAGCGGCTCCGCAGGAGACAGGGCACAAAAAAGTAAAGCTTTACTAGGTCAGGTGGTGTGCACTGGCTCCTCCCCCTATGACCCTCCTCCAGACTCCAGTTAGGTACTGTGCCCGGACGAGCATACACAATAAGGGAGGCATTTTGAATCCCGGGTAAGACTCATACCAGCCACACCAATCACACCGTACAACTTGTGATCTAAACCCAGTTAACAGTATGACAACAGAAAGGGCCTCTTAAAGATGGCTCCTTAACAATAACCCGAATTAGTTAACAATAACTATGTACAAGTATTGCAGATAATCCGCACTTGGGATGGGCGCCCAGCATCCACTACGGACTCCGAGAAATAGAATTATCGGTAAGTAAATTCTTATTTTCTCTATCGTCCTAAGTGGATGCTGGGGTTCCTGAAAGGACCATGGGGATTATACCAAAGCTCCCAAACGGGCGGGAGAGTGCGGATGACTCTGCAGCACCGAATGAGAGAACTCCAGGTCCTCCTTTGCCAGGGTATCAAATTTGTAAAATTTTACAAACGTGTTCTCCCCCGACCACGTAGCTGCTCGGCAGAGTTGTAATGCCGAGACCCCTCGGGCAGCCGCCCAAGATGAGCCCACCTTCCTTGTGGAGTGGGCTTTTACAGTTTTAGGCTGTGGCAGGCCTGCCACAGAATGTGCAAGTTGAATTGTGTTACAAATCCAACGAGCAATCGACTGCTTAGAAGCAGGTGCGCCCAACTTGTTGGGTGCATACAATATAAACAGCGAGTCAGATTTTCTGACTCCAGCCGTCCTTGCAATGTATATTTTTAAGGCTCTGACAACGTCCAACAACTTGGAGTCCTCCAAGTCGCTAGTGGCCGCAGGCACCACAATAGGTTGGTTCAGATGAAATGCTGATACCACTTTAGGGAGAAAATGCGGACGAGTCCGCAGTTCTGCCCTATCCGAATGGAAGATTAGATAAGGACTTTTATAAGATAAAGCCGCCAATTCAGATACTCTCCTGGCAGAGGCCAGGGCTAGTAACATAGTCACTTTCAATGTGAGATATTTCAAATCCACCTTTTTCAATGGTTCAAACCAATGGGATTTGAGGAAATCTAAAACTACATTTAGATCCCACGGTGCCACCGGAGGCACCACAGGAGGCTGTATATGCAGTACTCCCTTGACAAAAGTCTGGACCTCAGGGACAGAGGCCAATTCTTTTTGGAAGAATATTGACAGGGCCGAAATTTGAACCTTAATGGATCCCAATTTGAGACCCATAGATAATCCTGATTGCAGGAAATGTAGGAAACGACCCAGTTGGAATTCCTCCGTCGGAACCCTCCGATCCTCGCACCACGCTACATATTTTCGCCAAATGCGGTGATAATGTTTCACGGTGACTTCCTTCCGTGCCTTAATCAAGGTAGGAATGACTTCTTCTGGAATGCCTTTCCCTTTTAGGATCTGGCGTTCAACCGCCATGCCGTCAAACGCAGCCGCGGTAAGTCTTGAAAAAGACAGGGACCCTGCTGTAGCAGGTCCCTTCTCAGAGGTAGAGGCCACGGTTCGTCCGTGAGCATCTCTTGAAGTTCCGGATACCAAGTCCTTCTCGGCCAATCCGGAACCACTAGTATTGTTCTTACTCTTCTTTGCCGTATGATCTTCAATACCTTTGGTATGAGCGGCAGAGGAGGAAACACATACACTGACTGGTACACCCAAGGAGTTACCAGTGCGTCCACAGCTATTGCCTGTGGATCTCTTGACCTGGCGCAATATTTGTCCAGTTTCTTGTTGAGGCGAGACGCCATCATGTCTACAATTGGTCTTTCCCAACGGTCTATTAACATGTTAAAGACTTCTGGATGTAGACCCCACTCTCCCGGATGAAGATCGTGTCTGCTGAGGAAGTCTGCTTCCCAGTTGTCCACGCCCGGGATGAACACTGCTGACAGTGCTATCACGTGATTCTCCGCCCAGCGAAGAATCTTGGCAGCTTCTGCCATTGCACTCCTGCTTCTTGTGCCGCCCTGCCTGTTTACATGGGCGACCGCCGTGATGTTGTCCGACTGAATCAACACCGGCTTTCCTTGCAGGAGAAGTTCCGCCTGTCTTAGAGCATTGTAGATTGCTCTTAGTTCCAGAATGTTTATGTGAAGAGACTTTTCCAGACTCGTCCATACTCCCTGGAAGTTTCTTCCTTGTGTGACTGCTCCCCAGCCTCTCAGGCTGGCGTCCGTGGTCACCAGGATCCAATCCTGAATGCCGAATCTGCGGCCTTCTAATAGGTGAGCCTTCTGCAACCACCACAGAAGTGACACCCTTGTCTTTGGTGACAGGGTTATTCGCAGGTGCATCTGCAGATGCGACCCTGACCATTTGTCCAACAGATCCCTTTGGAATATTCTTGCATGGAATCTGCCGAATGGAATTGCTTCGTAAGAAGCCACCATTTTTCCCAGGACTCTTGTGCATTGATGTACTGACACTTTTCCTGGTTTTAGGAGGTTCCTGACCAGATCGGATAACTCCTTGGCTTTTTCCTCTGGAAGGAAAACCTTTTTCTGAACCGTGTCCAGAATCATTCCTAGGAACAGCAGACGAGTTGTCGGGATTAAATGGGATTTTGGAATATTCAGAATCCACCCGTGTTGTCTTAGCACCTCTTGAGATAGTGCTAAAGCTGTCTCCAGCTGTTCTCTGGACCTTGCCCTTATTAGGAGATCGTCCAAGTATGGGATAACTAATACGCCTTTTCTTCGAAGAAGAATCATCATCTCGGCCATTACCTTGGTAAAGACCCGAGGCGCCGTGGACAATCCGAACGGCAGCGTCTGAAACTGATAGTGACAGTTTTGAACAATGAACCTGAGGTACCCCTGGTGTGCGGGGTAAATCGGAACGTGTAGATACGCATCCTTGATGTCCAAGGATACCATAAAGTCCCCTTCTTCCAGGTTCGCTATCACTGCTCTGAGTGACTCCATCTTGAACTTGAACTTTTTTATGTAGAGGTTCAAGGACTTCAGATTTAGAATAGGCCTTACCGAGCCATCCGGCTTCGGTACCACAAATAGAGTGGAATAATACCCCTTTCCTTGTTGTAATAGGGGTACTTTGACTATCACCTGCTGAGCGTACAGCTTGTGAATGGCTTCCAACACCCTCTCCCTTTCGGAAGAGACGGTTGGTAAGGCAGACTTCAGGAAACGATGAGGAGGATCCGTCTCTAATTCCAACCTGTACCCCTGAGATATTATCTGCAGGATCCAGGGGTCTACCTGCGAGTGAGCCCACTGCGCGCTGTAATTTTTGAGACGGCCCCCCACTGTCCCCGAGTCCGCTTGAGAGGCCCCAGCGTCATGCTGAGGTTTTTGCAGGAGCCGGGGAGGGCTTCTGTTCCTGGGAAGGAGCTGCCTGTTGGTGTCTCTTCCCTCTTCCTCTGCCTCGTGGCAGGTACGACAAGCCCTTTGCTCTCTTATTTTTGTAGGAGCGAAAAGGCTGCGGTTGAAAGGTCGGTGCCTTTCTCTGTTGGGGAGTGACTTGAGGTAAAAAAGTGGATTTCCCGGCAGTAGCCGTGGCCACCAAGTCTGATAGACCAACTCCAAATAACTCCTCCCCTTTATACGGCAAAACCTCCATGTGATGTTTTGAATCCGCATCGCCTGTCCACTGTCGTGTCCATAAGGCTCTTCTGGCTGAAATGGACATAGCACTCACCCGAGATGCCAGTGTGCAAATATCCCTCTGTGCATCACGCATATAGATAAATGCATCCTTTATTTGTTCTAACGACAGTAAAACATTGTCCCTATCTAGGGTATCAATATTTTCAATCAGGGATTCTGACCAAACTACTCCAGCACTGCACATCCAGGCAGTTGCTATAGCTGGTCGTAGTATAACACCTGCATGTGTGTATATATTCTTTTGAATAACTTCCATCTTTCTATCTGATGGATCCTTAAGTGCGGCCGTCTCAGGAGAGGGTAACGCCACTTGTTTGGATAAGCGTGTGAGCGCCTTGTCCACCTTAGGGGGTGTTTCCCAGCGCGCCCTAACCTCTGGCGGGAAAGGGTATAATGCCAATAACTTTTTTGAAATTATCAACTTTTTATCAGGAGCAACCCACGCTTCATCACACACGTCATTTAATTCTTCTGATTCAGGAAAAACTGTTTGTAGTTTTTTCACACCATACATAATACCCTGTTTTACGGTATCTGTAGTATCAGCTAAATGTAACGTCTCCTTCATTGCCAAAATCATATAACGTGTGGCCCTACTGGAAAATACGTTTGAATTTCTACCGTCGTCACTGGAATCAGTGCCCGTGTCTGGGTCTGTGTCGACCGACTGAGGCAAAGGGCGTTTTACAGCCCCTGACGGTGTTTGAGGCGCCTGGACAGGCATTAATTGATTGTCCGGCCGCCTCATGTCCTCAACTGACTGTTTAAGGGAAGATAAACCATCACGTAATTCCACAAATAAAGGCATCCATTCTGGTGTCGACCCCCTGGGGGGTGACATCTGCATATTTGGCAATTGCTCCGCCTCCACACCAATATCGTCCTCATACATGTCGACACCACGTACCGACACACACCGCAAACTCACAGGGAATGCTCTAATGAAGACAGGACCCACTAGCCCTTTTGGGGAGACAGAGGGAGAGTCTGCCAGCACACACCACAAAGCGCTATATATACAAGGGATATCCTTATATTAAGTGCTCCCTTATAGCTGCTTTAATATATATATATATAGCCATTAATGTGCCCCCCCTCTCTGTTTTACCCTGTTTCTGTAGTGCAGTGCAGGGGAGAGACCTGGGAGCCGTTCTGACCAGCGGAGCTGTGACAGAAAATGGCGCCGTGTGCTGAGGAGATAGGCCCCGCCCCTTTTTCGGCGGGTTCTTCTCCCGCTATTTTTCCAGTCAGGCAGGGGTTAAATATCTCCATATAGCCCCTATGGGCTATATGTGAGGTATTTTTAGCCTTGTATAAGGTTTATATTTGCCTCTCAGAGCGCCCCCCCCCAGCGCTCTGCACCCTCAGTGACTGCCCAGTGAAGTGTGCTGAGAGGAAAATGGCGCACAGCTGCAGTGCTGTGCGCTACCTTATGAAGACTGAGGAGTCTTCAGCCGCCGGTTTCCGGACCTCTTCACGCTTCAGCATCTGCAAGGGGGTCGGCGGCGCGGCTCCGGGACCGGACTCCACGGCTGGGCCTGTGTTCGATCCCTCTGGAGCTAATGGTGTCCAGTAGCCAAGCAGCAAATCCACTCTGCATGCAGGTGAGTTTACTACTTTCCCCCTAAGTCCCACGTTGCAGTGATCCTGTTGCCAGCAGGACTCACTGTAAAGAAAAAAACCTAAACTAAACTTTCTCTAAGCAGCTCTTTAGGAGAGCCACCTAGATTGCACCCTTCTCGTTCGGGCACAAAATCTAACTGGAGTCTGGAGGAGGGTCATAGGGGGAGGAGCCAGTGCACACCACCTGACCTAGTAAAGCTTTACTTTTTTGTGCCCTGTCTCCTGCGGAGCCGCTATTCCCCATGGTCCTTTCAGGAACCCCAGCATCCACTTAGGACGATAGAGAAATTATTATTATTATTATTATTATTCCTGGCTTTTACCAGTGTAGGAATGACCTCTTCCGGAATGCCTTTTTCCCTTAGAATTCGGCGTTCAACCGCCATGCCGTCAAACGCAGCCGCGGTAAGTCTTGGAATAGACACGGTCCCTGCTGAAGCAGGTCCCGTCTTAGAGGTAGAGGCCACGGATCTTCCGTGAGCATCTCCTGAAGTTCCGGGTACCAAGTTCTTCTTGGCCAATCCGGAGCCACGAGTATCGTTCTTACTCCCCTTTGCCGTATAATTCTCAGTACTTTTGGTATGAGAGGCAGAGGAGGAAACACATACACTGACTGGAACACCCACGGTGTTACCAGAGCGTCCACAGCTATTGCCTGAGGGTCTCTTGACCTGGCGCAATACCTGTCCAGTTTTTTGTTGAGGCGAGACGCCATCATATCCACCTTTGGTTTTTCCCAACGGTTCACAATCATGTGGAAGACTTCTGGATGAAGTCCCCACTCTCCCGGGTGTAGATCGTGTCTGCTGAGGAAGTCTGCTTCCCAGTTGTCCACTCCCGGAATGAACACTGCTGACAGTGCTATCACATGATCTTCCGCCCAGCGAAGAATCCTTGCAGCTTCTGCCATTGCTCTCCTACTTCTTGTGCCGCCCTGTCTGTTTACGTGGGCGACTGCCGTGATGTTGTCCGACTGGATCAACACCGGCTGACCCTGAAGCAGGGGTTTTGCCAGGCTTAGAGCATTGTAAATCGCTCTTAGCTCCAGTATATTTATGTGAAGAGACATCTCCAGGCTTGACCATACTCCCTGGAAGTTTCTTCCCTGTGTGACCGCTCCCCAGCCTCTCAGACTGGCATCCGTGGTCACCAGGACCCAGTCCTGTATGCCGAATCTGCGGCCCGCTAACAGATGAGCACTCTGCAACCACCACAGAAGAGACACCCTTGTCCGTGGCGATAAGGTTATCCGCTGATGCATCTGCAGATGCGATCCGGACCATTTGTCCAGCAGATCCCACTGAAAAGTTCGTGCGTGGAATCTGCCGAATGGAATCGCTTCGTAAGAAGCCACCATCTTTCCCAGGACTCTTGTGCATTGATGCACAGACACTTTCCCTGGTTTTAGGAGGTTCCGGACAAGTTCGGATAACTCCCTGGCTTTCTCCTCCGGAAGAAACACCTTTTTCTGAACCGTGTCCAGAATCATTCCCAGGAACAGCAGACGTGTCGTCGGGGTCAATTGAGATTTTGGAAAATTCAGAATCCACCCGTGCTGTTGCAGCACTACTTGGGTTAGTGCTACTACGTCCCCCAGCTGTTCCCTGGACCTTGCCCTTATCAGGAGATCGTCCAAGTAAGGGATAATTAATACGCCTTTTCTTCGCAGAAGAAACATCATTTCGGCCATTACCTTGGTAAAGACCCGAGGTGCCGTGGACAATCCAAACGGCAGCGTCTGAAACTGATAATGACAGTTTTGCACCACGAACCTGAGGTACCCTTGATGTGAAGGGCAAATTGGGACATGCAGGTAAGCATCCTTGATGTCCAGGGACACCATAAAGTCCCCTTCTTCCAGATTCGCTATCACTGCTCTGAGTGACTCCATCTTGAACTTGAATTTTTGTATGTACAGGTTCAAAGATTTCAGATTTAGAATAGGTCTTACCGAGCCGTCCGGCTTCGGTACCACAAATAGTGTGGAATAATACCCCTTTCCCTGTTGTAGGAGGGGTACCTTGACTATCACCTGCTGAGAATACAGCTTGTGAATGGCTTCCAATACCGTCGCCCTGTCTGAGGGAGACGTTGGCAGAGCAGACTTTAGGAACCGGCGAGGGGGAGACTTCTCGAATTCCAACCTGTAACCCTGAGATACTATCTGCAGGATCCAGGGGTCCACCTGTGAGTGAGCCCACTGTGCGCTGAAATTCTTGAGTCGACCCCCCACCGCCCCTGAGTCCGCTTGTAAAGCCCCAACGTCATGCTGAGGGCTTTGCAGAAGCCGGGGGGGGCTTCTGCTCCTGGGAAGAAGCTGCTTGGTGCACTCTCTTACCCTTTCCTTTGCCTCGGGGCAAATATGACTGTCCTTTCGCCCGCTTGTTCCTATAGGAACGAAAGGACTGCGGCTGAAAAGACGGTGTCTTTTTCTGTTGGGAGGGGACCTGAGGTAAAAAGGTGGATTTCCCGGCTGTTGCCGTGGCCACCAAATCCGATAGACCGACCCCAAATAATTCCTCCCCCTTATACGGCAATACTTCCATATGCCGGTTGGAATCCGCATCACCTGACCATTGTCGCGTCCATAAACTTCTTCTGGCAGATATGGACATCGCACTTACTCTCGATGCCAGAGTGCAAATATCCCTCTGAGCATCTCGCATATAAAGAAAAGCATCCTTTAATTGCTCTAAAGTCAATAAAATACTGTCCCTATCTAGGGTATCAATATTTTCAGTCAGGGAATCCGACCAAACCACCCCAGCACTGCACATCCATGCAGAGGCGATGGCTGGTCGCAGTATAACACCAGTATGAGTGTATATACTTTTCAGGGTAGTTTCCAGCCTCCTATCCGCTGGATCCTTGAGGGCGGCCGTTTCAGGAGACGGTAACGCCACTTGTTTTGATAAGCGTGTGAGCGCCTTATCCACCCTAGGGGGTGTTTCCCAGCGCGCCCTAACCTCTGGCGGGAAAGGATATAATGCCAATAACTTCTTTGAAATTAGCAGTTTTCTATCGGGGTTAACCCACGCTTCATCACACACTTCATTCAATTCGTCTGATTCAGGAAAAACTACAGGTAGTTTTTTCAGACCCCACATAATACCCCTTTTTGTGGTACATGCAGTATCAGAGATATGCAAAGCCTCCTTCATTGCCGTGATCATATAACGTGTGGCCCTACTGGAAAATACGTTTGTTTCTTCACCGTCGACACTAGATTCGGTGTCCGTGTCTGGGTCTGTGTCGACCGACTGAAGTAAAGGGCGTTTTACAGCCCCTGACGGTGTCTGAGACGCCTGTACAGGTACTAACTGGTTTGCCGGCCGTCTCATGTCGTCAACTGATTTTTGTAATGTGCTGACATTATCACGTAATTCCATAAACAAAGCCATCCATTCCGGTGTCGACTCCCTAGGGGGTGACATCACCATTACCGGCAATTGCTCCGCCTCCACACCAACATCGTCCTCATACATGTCGACACACACGTACCGACACACAGCAGACACACAGGGAATGCTCTTATCGAAGACAGGACCCCACTAGCCCTTTGGGGAGACAGAGGGAGAGTTTGCCAGCACACACCCAAGCGCTATAAATATATAGGAACAACCCTATAGAAGTGTTGTCTCCCTTATAGCAGCTTAATATATCAAAAAACGCCAAAAAAGTGCCCCCCCCCTCTCTGTTTTACCCTGTTTCTGTAGTGCAGTGCAGGGGAGAGTCCTGGGAGCCTTCCTCGCAGCGGAGCTGAGCAGGAAAATGGCGCTGTGTGCTGAGGAGATAGGCCCCGCCCCCTATTTCGGCGGGCTCTTCTCCGGTGTTTGTGAGACCTGGCAGGGGTTAAATACATCCATATAGCCCCAGGGGCTATATGTGATGTATTTTTTAGCCAGAACAAGGTATTCTCATTGCTGCCCAGGGCGCCCCCCGCAGCGCCCTGCACCCTCCGTGACCGCTGGTGTGAAGTGTGTGACAACAATGGCGCACAGCTGCAGTGCTGTGCGCTACCTCATGAAGACTGAAAAGTCTTCTGCCGCCGGTTTCTGGACCTCTTCACTTTTCGGCATCTGCAAGGGGGTCGGCGGCGCGGCTCCGGGACCGGACTCCATGGCTGGGCCTGTGTTCGATCCCTCTGGAGCTAATGGTGTCCAGTAGCCTAAGAAGCCAATCCATCCTGCACGCAGGTGAGTTCACTTCTTCTCCCCTAAGTCCCTCGTTGCAGTGAGCCTGTTGCCAGCAGGACTCACTGTAAAATAAAAAACCTAAAAACTTTTTCTAAGCAGCTCTTTAGGAGAGCCACCTAGATTGCACCCTGCTCAGACGGGCACAAAAACCTAACTGAGGCTTGGAGGAGGGTCATAGGGGGAGGAGCCAGTGCACACCACCTGATCCTAAAGCTTTATTTTTGTGCCCTGTCTCCTGCGGAGCCGCTAATCCCCATGGTCCTGACGGAGTCCCCAGCATCCACTAGGACGTCAGAGAAATGTATAAATTGGTGAGAGCAGTTGTTGCAGAGAGGTTGAAAATTAATAGTCAAAAATCCAAAAGACTGATGTATCTTTGCGCCTTGACACAAACTGCAGCTGAGGTGCCAACTCTCAAGGGTACCAACACTTGACAAACTTTAGAACAAAAGCAAAAAGGAGTGGACCACCAGCGCTGTTTCTCTAACACTATACACGAAGGATGTCTTCAAATCTAGATCAACAGATTTCACTCTTCAATTGACCATCAACAGGTGATTTTAGATAAATTGCTGCTTAGTTGGATATACCTTACTCACCGACGCACAGTGAGATTTCCCCATATAAAAGGTATCTTTGCTTATAACATAGAAATCAGCATCACAAGGGCATATGGAAATTAACTCACCATTAGCCTGAGCCCTATGTTCATCAAAAGGTTTCTTTATAGTTGCACCACCAGTCTCTTCCAACAATGATACCAAATTTGTTTGGTATCATTGTTTTATGAATAAAACATTTTTTATGAAGACCTAGTATCCCAATTATAAATATCTTGGAGGAGAAAACTCGTGTTATTGTTGGAAGAGACTGGTGGTGCAGCTATAAAGAAACCTTTTGATGAACATAGGGCTCAGGATAATGGCGAGTTAATTTCCATATGCCCTTGTGATGCCTTTTTCTATGTTATAAGCAAAGATAGCTTTATATGGGGAAATCTCACTATGCGTCGGTTAGTAAGGTATATCCAACTAAGCAGCAATTTATCTAAAATCACCTGTTGATGGTCAATTGAAGAGTGAAATCTGTTGATCTAGATTTGAAGACATCCTTCGTGTATAGTGTTAGAGAAACAGCGCTGGTGGTCCACTCCTTTTTGTTTTTGTTCTGAAAATTAATAGTTAGTATTTCTGTGGTTTAGAGGAGGCTTGCTTGATTTCAGTGTCATAGCGTTAGGAGAAATGGAAAAGATTGAGAAGGTGATAAAGTTGTGATCAGAGAGAGGGAAAGGAGTGTTAATGAATTCAGAAACTGAGCATAGCCTGGTGAATACAAGATCAAGGCATTGAAGCATAAAGTACAGTACCTGGTATACATGAGATTGAGTAATGCAGACTAGTATTGTTACACACCTTCAGCTTTGTTTCTAGCAGCTCGGCACTGGTAATGAGGTGTGTGGCTCCAGATTCGTTCAGGCCATAAGTCACTGCTTCCTCGCCAAGTGTAGCGTATAAAGTAACCACTATAGATAAAGAAAAAGATTGAATTTCAGTTAGATGCTATTCCTAAAATACAAATTTGCATAATGCCACTGGGTAAGTCATTTCCTACAGCTGTCAAATATACAGTATAACCAATAACTTGTAGCACTTCAAAAGGGATGCAGTTACATTGCCGGCAGTTGGGATCCCGGCGTTCAGGATACAGACGCCGGAAATCCCGACCACTGACAATGCAGAGAACTAACAGGGGCTATACCCACTCATGGGTGCCCACAACACCCATAGAGTGGGAATAGAACCTGTGACGAGCGCCACCTGCCGGCATTCTGGCATCGGTATGCTGACCGTCGGCATACCATACCCAATGCCTTCAACATACATAAACTTTTAGCAAGATAAATGATTAGTTTAGTTTGGGATATAGGAAGACAAAAGACAGGTAGGTAACATTTCATTGCATTTGAATGCACATAAAATTTGAGACCTGTGATTTCTATTCCACCCAAGTGGAACTTATTAAGGAAACAAAATTGCTTGCTGAGGCAGCACTTTTATATATATTATAGAACAACACAGAACACGGGCAATGTGAAATATTACACTATTTTTTCCCTATGGATCAGGCAGGGATTGTCCTGCAAGGTAGAGTAAACAGGAATAGGTTAGGTGGGGAAATTATGAAAACATACGTAAGAGGTGTTTTGTCATTTTCCAGGTCAGCAGTGGCACCAGTAAAAGTCCATGCCTGTTAAGATACTTATTCGACTTCTAACATGTGTAGGAGGGATATAGTAAGTGAAGCAGAATCTTGAGTGCTGTTGAAATTTATCAGTCTGAATAGTTTAGTATTGCATCATTTTTCCATGATTAGTCATGCTAGACTACATCAGTCTGATCAGAATTCCAAGACTGTTAATCTTAAAACAAATCAGCAGCTGTAGCTCTTACAAAAAGGAGTCACCCGGAATTTTTACAGTTGCTATATGTAACCATGCATGTAGATGTACACTTTACTGAGAGTCTAATTTAAAGCATCTAAAAAGGGAACTGAAGACCGACAGTGACGCCGCTTTCTTTGAAAAAGAATGAGGAAATCAGTGGAAAGTTCCACAAGTACAGGAATGACACACACACACACACACATATATATATATATACCGATACAGCCCGGCACTCAAAGGGACAGCGTCACCCTCATATACCTTACTGTGGTGCCCTCCATGAGATAATCAATCCCCAATGTATACAAGAAAGAAGAGGCGGCACTCCCAGCGTTTTTAAAGTGCAAAAAAATCTTTAGTCTTGACTAAAGATTTTTTTGCACTTTAAAAACGCTGGGAGTGCTGCCTCTTCTTTTGTGTGTGTGTGCGTGTGTGTGTGTGTGTGTGTGTGTGTGTGTGTGTGTGTGTGAATATATATATAAATATATATAAACTAAAGTCATTATGTTTCCACAATGTGCCTTGCCGCTGTTGGGGATGAATTGTCGCAGAGAACTTTGGTTTTGTGTGCCATTCCCATACGTTTTTTCTACACACACACATACATATGTAGACTACAGAGTATGAAGCATCTGTCCTCAGAAAGGACAGCTACTGTACAAAGGTAGCAACTCTACACAGGTCTGCCAGTGTTCTGACCTCAGAGGTACTGTAGTTTATGGCCACGTTTGACACTTGTATCACATGCAGCAACACACTGGTCATTATGAACGCTTAGCAGTAGACGGTTGTTTCATTACTTCACTAATCAAATTTAAGACCAATAAATATTTCTGCAAAACGTATCAGGCTGGTTTTAATTTTATGTAAAAAGTGAATATATCAGCAGTTTAAAATGTGTATGTATGAATACAGGACAGGACCACTAAAATGGGGGAAAAAAAAAAAAGTTACCTTAATTAATATATTAGATAGATTTTCTACTTTAAAATACATTTTACTAAATACCCTCCTTTCACAATAAAAAACACTTGGCTAGTGTCTCTTCCTTGGATTCCCTATAGCTCACTATGTTTGATGATCATAAAACCATGACTGCCGTTGATCACCTTTAGAACCGCTTTGCTCTCTGTATTATTGGAGATCTGGCACAGGGTCTCCCTATGGTTTTCAATTAGAGCTGCTATGGGGAATCTCAATTGTTACAAGATAGGTGAGCAATCCATCAAGTGTTTTGCAAGAGCAAGGACCCTGCTAAACAGGGATTCTCCCGCTATTCCACCATTGCAAGTATAAAAGCTAGGTACACACTGGCAGATTTTTTTTGGTCTGCCCGAGAATCTGAAGATTTTTCACTGGTAATTGTAGGTATCAATATCTGAGCTAAACACTTAAGATTTTTTATTTCAGTTACCAATTTTCTGCCACATCACACTGCATTTGCATATGTCCACCCACAAGGCGGATGACCTAGTGACAGAAACATAGGAAATATGGGCAGAGTATTGAGAATGCACACACACTGCTAGATATCGGGAGATTGTGGCAAAGATTTTTGGTTTAGGACAATAGATCACAAAATCGATCGCTCGTGTGTGTGGGCAAGATTTTCCAGAATTAATCGCCGAAACGATTGTTCATACACACTATATGATAAATCAGGCCAATGTCCCAATTATTGGCAAATCAGTTCAATAATTGTATAGTGTGTACTTAGCTTTAGGCTTCATAATAGAAAGGATTTAGACAAACTGTTTATTTAAAAGTAGAAAGCCCCTTTAAGTATTACAAATTTAAAAATACGATTTTAATTACCTACTGGTAAATCCTTTTCTCGTAGTCCGTAGAGGATACTGGGAATCCATTTAGTACCATGGGGTATAGGCGGGTCCACTAGAAGCCTTGGGCACTTAAAGAATTTGATCGTGTGCGCTGGCTCCTCCCTCTATGCCCCTCCTACCAGACTCAGTCTAGGAAACTGTGCCCGAGGAGACGGACATACTTTGAGAGAAGGATATATAAGGAAAGTGGTGAGATTACGAACCAGCACACAGAACAATAGGAAAGACATGCTAACCATACTTGAAACATGAACAGCAACAGCTGAACAAACCAGAATACTTAACCAAGTAACAGTGCAGGAAGAACGAAGCACCGGGGGCGGGCGCCCAGTATCCTCTACGGACTACGAGAAAATTTTTTACCAGTAGGTAATTAAAATCCTATTTTCTCTTACGTCCTACAGGATACTGGGTATCCATTTAGTACCATGGGGAAGTACCAAAGCTTCCAAACTGGGTGGGAGAGTGCGGAGGTTCCTGCAGAACTGATTGACCAAATTGAAGGTCCTCAGAGGCCAAAGTATCGAACTTGTAAAACTTTGCAAACGTGTTAGAACCTGACCAAGTAACTGCTCGGCAGAGCTGTAAAGCCGAGACTCCCCAGGCAGACGCCCAAGAAGAACCCACCGACCTGGTAGAGTGGGCCTGTACAGATTTTGGAACCAGAAATCCTGTCGTGGAATAAGTATGCTGGATAGTGAGCCTGATCCAGCGTGCAATGGACTGCTTTGAAGCAGAACACCCAATTTTATTGGGATCATAGAGAACGAACAGGGAGTCAGATTTTCTGTGAAGAGCTGTTCTCTTTACATACACCTGCAAAGCCCTCACAACATCCAAAGACTTTGAAGTAGCAGAGGTGTCCGTCACAGCCGGAACCACAATTGGTTGGTTGATGTGAAAAGCAGACACCACCTTAGGAAGAAATTGCTGACGAGTTCTGAGTTCAGCTCTGTCCTCATGGAAAATTAAGTAGGGACTCTTGTGAGACAACACCGCTAGCTCCAACACACGTCTTGCTGAGGCCAAGGCCAACAGTGTGACGGTCTTCCACGTAAGGTACTTTACGTCAACCTCCTGTAACGGTTCAAACCAGCCCGCTTGGAGGGACTGCAACACCAAATTGAGATCCCAAAGTGCCGTGGGAGGCACAAAGGAAGGCTAGATGTGCAGAACACCTTTCAAGAACGTCTGGACCTCAGAGAGAGAAGCCAACTGTTTCTGAAAGAAAATAGACAAAGCTGAAATCTGGACTTTAATGGAATCTAGGCGTAGGCCCACATCCACTCCTGACTGCAGAAAAAGCAGGAGACGTCCCAGATGAAATTCCACAGCGGAATATTGTCTGCTTTCATACTAAGACATATTTCTGCCATATACGGTGGTAATGTTTAGACGTTACCCGTTTCCTGGCTTGGATCATAGTCTGGATGACCTTGTCAGGAGATCCCTCTCCTGGCTAGAATCAGCCGTTCAACCTCCATGCTGTTAAACATAGCTGCAGTAAGTTTTGATAGACGGGCCCTGTTGCAGAAGATCCTCGCGAATAGGCAGAGGCCACGGATCTTCGAGGAGCATCTCCAGAAGGTCCGTGTACCAGGCCCCTCTTGGCCAGTCCGGAGCAATGAGTATTGCTTGAACCTTTTCCCTTTTTATTCTTTTTAGAATTCTTGGTATCCGAGGACGTGGAGGAAACATGTACACCATCTGGTAGACCCATGGAGTCGTAGGAGTGTCTACCGACAGTGCATGTGGGTCTATGGACGTGGAAGAATACTGCTTGAGCCTCTAGTTGAGATGAAAGGCCATTATGTCGATTTGTGGATATCCCCACCGACGTGTTAAGCACCTGAACACTTCCGGGTGAAGGCTCCACTCCACCGGGTGCAGGTTTTGTCTGCTGAGGAAGTCTGCTTCCCAGTTGTCTACTCCCGGAATGAAGACCACCGACAACGCCACGGCGGGTTTTGCCCCCCCAGAGGAGAATTCCTGACAACCCTGACATTGCTGCTATGCTTTTCGTTCCGCCCTGTCAGTTTATGTACGTTACCGCCGTTACATTGTCCGACTGGACTTGAATGGCCTGATTCCGAAGTAGAGATAAGGCCTGCAGAAGGGCATTGTACATTGCCCTGAATTCCAAGATGTTTATTGGAAGCACGACTTTCTGACTTGACCATCTTCCTTGAAACTGCACCCCCTGGGTGGTTGCTCCCCAACCTCTGAGGCTTGCATCGGTGGTTAGCAGAATCCAATTCTGAATCCAGAACCTCCGACCCTCGACGAGGTGAGAAGTCTGTAGCCATCACAGAAGTGAGATTCTGGCTTTTGGCGACAGAGATCCACTGATGCATGTGAAGATGTGATCCGGACCACTTGTCCAACAGATCCAATTGGAAGGGCCTCGCAAGAAACCTTCCGTACTGAAGCGCCTCGTGAGGGGCTACCATTTTTCCCAGAAGGCGAATGCACAGAGATCCGGGTTGGCTTCAGGACAGCCCAACCCATAGACTGGATTTCCATAGCTTTCTCCAAGGGAAGGAACACTCTCTGAGATTCCGTGTCCAGTATCATTCCCAGGAAGGAAAGCCTCTGCGTCGGTTCCAGGTGAGATTTTGTTAAGTTCAGAATCCACCCATGATCCAGGAGTAGTCTGGTTGAGAGTCCAATGCTGTCCAACAACCGCTTCCTGGATGATGCCTTTATCAGAAGATCGCCAGGTACGGAATTATGTTCACTCCCTGTTTGCGGAGTAGAAACATCTCTGACATGGCCTTGGTGAACACTCTCTGTGCCGTGGAGAGACCAAATGGCAGGGCCTGGAACTGGTAGTGGCAGTCCTGCAGTGCAAACCGTAGATAAGCCTGATGAGGTGGCCAGATCGGAATGTGAAGGTACACATCCTTCATATCCAGAGACACTAGGAATTACCCCTCCTCCAGACCTGAGATCACCGCTCTCCAGAGACTCCATCTTGAATTTGAACACTCGTAAGTATGAGTTCAACGATTTGAGATTCAAAATTGGTCTTACCGAGCCGTCCTGTTTCGGTACTACAAACAAGTTGGAATAATGGGGGGGGGGTCATACCGACCAGTTCGCTCGCTGCGTTTTCACGCAGCAGAGAGAACGGGTCCCTGCTGCGCATGCGCCGGCGCCTTTGTGCGCCTGTGGGGACAGCCGTAGCAGGACAGCGATCGCCTCTGCCTGATTGACAGGCCGAGGCAATCGATGGGCGGGAGGTTGCGAAAAGGCGGCGTTTGGCCGCAGTTTCGTAGTCATGGCCGGACCGAACGGGGGGCTGGCCGCAGCGGCTGCGTGACATCATACGCAAGCTGCTGCGGGCCAGGGATCGAGGAGTAGCTCTCGGCCACGTCGCTAAAGCTGCGCTGGGAGTTACTCCTGAAGTGCAAATGCATCGCCGCTGTGCGATGCCTTTGCACTTCTGCGAGGGGGGCCGGACTGACATGCGGGGTGGACTAGCCCCCGTGCTGGGCGTCCCCCCCGCATGTCAGGAAAGTTGATCGTAGCTGTGCAAAATTTTGCAAAGCTATGATCAACTCGGAATGACCCACAATATCCCTTGTTTTGCAGATGAGGTGGAACTGCAACAATGACCTAAGTCTGTACCAGTTTTTGAATGGCGTCCTGTAAGGTTATACTTGCTTCCTGTGAGACTGGTAAGCCTGATTTGAAGACTCTGAAGTGGGAGCTCCTGAAACTCCAGTCTGGCATCTATGACCCAGGGATCCTGGCATGATGTTGTCCAGATGTGACTTGAAAATCTTAGTTGGGCTCCCACCTGCCAGTCTTCCAGGCATCGCGGACCACCCTCATGCTGAAGGCTTTGAGGAAGCAGAACTTGAGCTCTATTCCTGTGAACCGGCAGTTGCTGTTTTTTGTGGTTTACCTCTAGTGCCTCTGGTGGCTGTAGAAGAACGTCTGGTTTTGCCCTTAAACTTAGCAGTCCGAAAGGACTGTAGATTAGGTACTGAGTAGACTTGCTGGCTGGGGGAGCTGCAGAGGGATGATACGTGGACTTACCCTCAGTAGATTTGGATATCCATTTGTCTAGTTCATCTCCAAATAAGGCCTCTCCTGTGAAGGGTAGGCCTTCCACGCCTTTCCTGGAGTCCGCGTCAGCTGTCCATTGGCGTAGCCATAAGCCTCTGCGTGCTGACACTGCCATAGCAATGGTGTGTGCATTAAGCAAGCCTATTTCTTTTATGGCTTCCACCATAAAATTTGCAAAGTCCTGTGTATGTTACAGGAGTAAAATAATTTCCCCCTTAGGCAAGGTACCTAACCCCTCAATTAAATTACCCGACCATTTGGTGATGGCCTTAGTAATCCACCCACATGCTATAGTGGGTCTCTGGGCCTCCCCAGCAGCTGTATATAAAGATTTGAGTGTATTCTCAATTCTACGATCAGCAGTGTCTTTTAGGGAGGCTGCACCCGGGACAGGCAATACAATTTTCCGTGACAGCCTGAATATTGGTGCATCCACTATCGGTAGATTTTCCCATTTTTTCCTATCCTCAGGAGGAAAGGGAAAACATATCATCAATCTTTTAGGGATTTGAAATTTCCTATCAGGATTAGCAGACAGTCCTTCAAACAGGGTATTTAGTTCCTTTGACACAAGAAAAGTGGCTGAGGATTTCTTTTTTATATCAAAATAAGATTCCTCAGTCTTCTCTGTTACGTTATCAGGGATATGCATTACTTCTCTGATAGCTTCTATGAGAGCCTTTATTTCCTGTGACAAGAGTAGCTTCCCCCACGTCTGAGTCCACCTCCCCCTCCTCCATGTCTGACCCCTTATCATCAGAGTCAGACTGCAGGATATGGGCCAAAAGAAGTTTTTGCGGACAAATGGTAGGGGACTGAGACGCTGGTTTGGGTACTCAGTCATTGATTGTCTTGTATTGATTCTCTTTCTTATTGCGGGACAATTTAGAAGAAATATTGGAAATCATTCTGCTAATGGAATCCAGCCAAGCTGGCTCTGCCCCGCTAGCCTGGGAGGATGCAGTGCACTGAGTACACTGCAGTGAACCCCCTGGAGAAGAGGAATACTGTGCCTTACAGTACATGAAACACATTCTTTGTCTGACGTACTGTGACAGTGACAGCACACACACACAGGAACAGGTTAAAAGCACAATTAACCGACAAAGAGCCCTCAAGAGAGAGACAGGGATAGCCTGGAGCCAGCACACAGCGCCCTTACTGCTAATGCCAAGCTTAGCCGGGTCGCAGACTAAGTACCCACATTGGGTACTTAGTACACTAGTAAGCGCTCCTCACCTGGTACCACTGAGGTAATCTGGAGTCTCTCCGGAGGAGCTGCTCGTCCCCGTCAGTCAGCGTCTGTGTCCACTGCAGAGGGAAAATGGCGCTGGTCAGCTGCTGGATCCGCTTATAGTGAAGCCCCGCCCCTTCAATGGCACACGGTCTTCCCGCTTTTTTATACTGGCTGAGGTAATTTTAGTGCCTAAAATGGAGTCAGCCCCCTTTTAAGTCTGTAATGCCAGTCTGGGTACTGTGTACACACAGTGTACTGAGAGTCCGTTCGCTCCCTCAGAAGCGGTGCGTCTGCACTGTGTACGGAGTCTGGAGATTCATCCGCCCCCTGTAGAAGCCGTGCGTCTCTGTACCCTCATGCCGTCATAATGGCCAGCGACCCGCTAACCGGGACGCCGGCTTAGTACTCACCACTCTTCTATCTTCTGGCGACATGATCGGCTCCTCCTGGCACATTTTCTAAACTGAGTCTGGTAGGAGGGGCGTAGAAAGAGGAGCCAGCGCACACTATCAAATTCTTTAAGTGCCCAAGGCTCCTAGTGGACCCTGCTATACCCCATAGTAATAAATGGATTCCCAGTATCCTCTACCACGTAAGAGAAATTGGATATAATCTAATAGGTTTAGTAATCATTTGGAATTTCAGTTGAAGCCGAGTAAAGGTTTGAAGGGAGGTTGTGTTTGGGTTGGGGACACCCAGCTGGGAATGGTAATGTTATGTAGAACTAGCCAGAGTAACGGGAATCTTGGGATATTACAAATTGCAGAAAGACACACAAGTTAATTGATGAGGTAGGCAAGCATTATTTATTTATCGGTGCGGATTTAATTACAAACATCCGAGATGGAAGGGTTGAGAACTTCCCCTGAACATCACAAAGCTCTTGGAACCATGTGAGTCACAGCCAGTGTAGGCAATAGCCAGCGATTCTGGAAGCAGAGTTTAATAAACTGCTTGAGGACATACATCAGCACATGCATCATCTGCTAGTAAATGAACCTTAGAAATGAACTAATACAGGAATCACTTTCTGGTAACGTTATTCAAGAGATTTCAGATTATCAGCTACAGTGGGGATTAATGCACAATATACCATTTAATTTAGAGTTTTAGAATTCTATATATAGCACTTTCATATGTACAAGTCGGGTAGGAGGGAAAATTGTACGAAAAATCAAAGCAAATACAAAAGCGAAGGCTCTTGCTACAAATTGGGCCATAAAATGTATCGATATTGAGAAGCAAACACAATGTTAGATAAGACTAAGGGGGAAATTTACTAAGCTCCCGATTTTGACCGAGATGCCGTTTTTTCATCAAAGTGTCATCTCGGTAATTTACTAAACACTAATCACGGCAGAGATGAGGGCATTCGTAATTTTTTGCAAGTCCAAGTAAAAAATTACGAATGAATACACCATCGGTCAAAACGCGGCTGTTTAAGTATGAATCTCTGTAATTTACTAAGAAGTGCAAAGCAAAAAACAAACAAACACTGCCGTGAAAAATTACAACTCGTAAAAAAGTGCTAAAAAAAAACAGACCTGCTTTTTTTTTCCGTGATTGGATTGGCATGCAGGGATCCATGAGATCCGTGCATGTATATCAGTGGGAAGGGGTGGGAAAGTTGTTATTTTATTAAAAAAAATTGCGTGGGGTCCCCCCTCCTAAGCATAACCAGCATCGGGCTCTTTGAGCCGATCCTGGTTGCAGAAATATGGGTAAAAAATTGACAGGGGTTCCCCCATATTTAAGCAACCAGCATCGGGCTCTGCGCCTGGTCCTGGTTCCAAAAATACGGGGGACAAAAAGAGTAGGGGTCCCCCGTATTTTTAAAACCAGCACCGGGCTCCACTAGCTGGACAGATAATGCCACAGCCGGGGGTCACTTTGATATAGTGCCCTGCGGCCGTGGCATCAAAAATCCAACTAGTCACCCCTGGCCGGGGTACCCTGGGGGAGTGGGGACCCCTTCAATCAAGGGGTCCCCCCCCCCCCAGCCACCCAAGGGCCAGGGGTGAAGCCCGAGGCTGTCCCCCCCCATCCAATGGGCTGCGGATGGGGAGGCTGATAGCCTTTTGTGATAATGAAAAGATATTGTTTTTAGTAGCAGTACTGCAAGGCCCAGCAAGCCTCCCCCGCATGCTGGTACTTGGAGAACCACAAGTACCAGCATGCGACGGAAAAACGGGCCCGCTGGTACCTGTAGTACTACTACTAAAAAAATACCCCAAAAAAGACAAGACACACACACCGTGAAAGTATAATTTTATTACATACATACACACATACATACATACTTACCTTAAGTTCCCACGCAGGTCGGTCCTCTTCTCCAGTAGAATCCAAGGGGTACCTGTTGAAGAAATTATACTCACGAGATCCAGGGGTCCAGGCTCCTCGGGAAATCCAGGGGTAATCCACGTACTTGAAAAAAATAACAAAACGGTGTCCCGACCACGAACTGAAAGGGGACCCATGTTTGCACATGGGTCACCTTTCCACGAATGCCAGAAACCCACTTTGACTTCTGTCTAAGTGGGTTTCTTCAGCCAATCAGGGAGCGCCACGTTGTAGCACTCTCCTGATCAGCTGTGTGCTCCTGTCCTCACTGACAGGCAGCACACGGCAGTGTTACAATGTAGCGCCTATGCGCTACATTGTAACCAATGATGGGAACTTTCTGCCCTGCGGTTGACCTAAAGTGACGTCACCGCTGAGCAGAAAGTTCCCATCATTGGTTACAATGTAGCGCATAGGCGCTACATTGTAACACTGCCGTGTGCTGCCTGTCAGTGAGGACAGGAGCACACAGCTGATCAGATACAACGTGGCGCTCCCTGATTGGCTGAAGAAACCCACTTAGACAGAAGTCAAAGTGGGTTTCTGGCATTCGTGGAAAGGTGACCCATGTGCAAACATGGGTCCCCTTTCAGTTCGTGGTCGGGACACCGTTTTGTTATTTTTTTCAAGTACGTGGATTACCCCTGGATTTCCCGAGGAGCCTGGACCCCTGGATCTCGTGAGTATAATTTCTTCAACAGGTACCCCTTGGATACTACTGGAGAAGAGGACCGACCTGCGTGGGAACTTAAGGTAAGTATGTATGTATGTATGTGTGTATGTATGTAATAAAATTATACTTTCACGGTGTGTGTGTCTTGTCTTTTTTTGGGTATTTTTTTAGTAGTAGTACTACAGGTACCAGCGGGCCCGTTTTTCCGTCGCATGCTGGTACTTGTGGTTCTCCAAGTACCAGCATGCGGGGGAGGCTTGCTGGGCCTTGTAGTACTGCTACTAAAAACAATATCTTTTCTTTTACAACAAAGGCTATCAGCCTCCCCATCCGCAGCCCATTGGATGGGGGGGGGACAGCCTCGGGCTTCACCCCTGGCCCTTGGGTGGCTGGGGGGGGGGGGACCCCTTGATTGAAGGGGTCCCCACTCCCCCAGGGTACCCCGGCCAGGGGTGACTAGTTGGATTTTTGATGCCACGGCCGCAGGGCACTATATAAAAGTGACTCCCGGCTGTGGCATTATCTGTCCAGCTAGTGGAGCCCGGTGCTGGTTTTAAAAATACGGGGGACCCCTACTCTTTTTGTCCCCCGTATTTTTGGGACCAGGACCAGGCGCAGAGCCCGATGCTGGTTGCTTAAATATGGGGGAACCCCTGTCATTTTTTCCCCCATATTTTTGCAACCAGGATCGGCTCAAAGAGCCCGAGGCTGGTTATGCTTAGGAGGGGGGACCCCACGCATTTTTTTTTATTATTTTACAGTGTTTAATTAAAAAAAAAAATAAATAAACCCCAGCACGGATCACACAGATCCGGCCGAGATTAATTGTAAAAAAAGTCGGCAGTGTTTTGCTAATCACTGCCGTAAAAAACAAAACAAAAAAACACGAATGACATCGGACATCGGAAGAAAAGAAAAACCCGAATACGACAGCTTAGTAAATCCATCGTAACAAATTCAAAAAGTTGCAGTTTTACACTTTCGATGTCATTCGTGATTGAACTTTGACCTGAAACGGGAAAACACGAATCTTAGTAAATTTACCCCTAACTATGAGAACACGTGCATCTCTTGTGTCTGGAGAAGGTGCGCCACGAGTCCGAACTGGGTGGAGTGAAATAAAATCAGTACCTTTTACCCAAGTAGTATTTCTTTACTTTAAGACAAAATAATTAGTAGGTTATCTTATTCAAACCTAATAAATGACAGGGAGTGAGGTGAAGGATTAAACAAATACAAAACGAGAGAGCATAAATGTGCTACTTGAAGAAGTGTTCCTAATGTGTTAGTGGCGTTTCAGCAGACAAGCTGTTCTAGCACATGCACACATATAACGGTACCAGACTGCCCTTGGTCTTGGTAGTATTACTAAAGGAGGAACAATTACCAAAACTGGTGACCACAGGTGGCACTGGAACAAAGAAGTGGTATAATAGTGTGCATGTCGTCTTGTGAAACTTTTACATCCTTATTTTGGGTGCTCTAGATATGTCTAGAGCTTTTTTTTGTCTGTTTTAAATGTGCTTTCCTGCAAATTGCATTTGTCAGCTGAATGACCCATTTCTAAATAATGCCCTCTCAGTGCAACAACATACACAAATAAAAGGTCAGAGCAGATCCCAATATAAAACAGGTCATCGCATTAAGATGCCGATGAATGCTGACAAGACTGCAGTAGCTTGCTCACTTGTAAAAGACAACCGTGGAAGGGATAGATTTTATTCATAATTGATAAATAAGTTCAAGCATGGGCTCTGTGCTACTTACAAGGAAAATTGTATTTAAAACAGGCTTGTGCGGTTATCATCCACTCTGCTCTGGTCTCACAGAATATGGCAATGGTGCTCCTCGGTTTCAGGCCCAGTGCAGCCAGACCACTGCCAAGATGGTTGACTCTTGTGTTAACTTCTTCATAATTCAACCATTTATACTCCCCTAATATTAACTGAAAGAAAGAACATTATGACAATTGTTTAGACACACCAAATAAATGCTTTTGGGTCATTCATTAGCTTGCATTATTGGAAAAAAAAAAAACACACACATTCTCCACACACCGCTGCACGTCTGGAAACACTGCACACTTGTTTTTTTATTTATATAATAATATAGATACAAATATTCTATGGAAAGGTGTTGCTGTAATATGGTTACGGTTATTATCCTTTCTATCCAGAGTTAGGATGAGGCATGTCTATGCCTGAGACTACTACTCCATTACCCAACCCCAAAGGAAAAAAAAATTTAATCCAATTAAACACCAAATCAAAACTAGTACAGCGTAACATTCCTACGAGCAATCTACTCTTTTATAAATGCAAACTGTACTTTGCCAATATAAGTCACTTTGTACAAGCTCACATTTGTTATTAAACACCGCTCCAAGGTATTGTTGATGCCATGTAACACCCAGGTCCTCAAAAACATACAACTGACAGCATGAAGATTGCAGCTATTACTGAGCAGAGGTTTTGTTACAAACCATTAATAGAGCAAACATTAATTTGTGTTGCAGCCTCCTACTCTATACACTTCTTACTCTGTTCCCTTCTCAGCAAATAGTGGACAGTGGTTCAGTTTGGCCTTAAATCATCGCTAAACCATGAACCACATGACTGTTTCAACATGAAGCAATAACTGGGCAAGTCCTTCCATAGAAAGCACATCACATATTTGGAACAAGATCTCTCTCTCCAGTGGGTGACTCTCTGGCATGCAGGCCACAAAGACTCTTTATCCAGGGGAGCCTCATGATTCAGCCATAAGCTAACTGGTAGTCATGTGGATGAAATCATTGAGAAAACCATTTAATAGCTATACCATAAAACATGTCCTTTTTTGTAAATACCATGACAGCTTAAATGATTTATTTCTCTCTTAAGGTATTTAAATGTGGTCAGACATTAGGTTTAAAGACCAGTACTACACGATTTTGCTATGAAATGACATGTTGAAAGTAGCTGAATGACAGTAACTATTTAGCTACAGGTTACTTATCAACTGTAAAGTGTTAGCACCTAGTAGACACATTACCAAAGTTCTATTATGTGATCACTTCTGCACCTTTTCCTCCAAAGCATGAGGTCATCCAGCTGTGAATGCAAAGGAAATCAGGAACAATTACCTTCTTAAACACTTTGCCATTTGGCTGCTTCTCATTTTCCTCACTCAGCAGCTCCCGGGTGCCCAGACAATCTTTTGTGCCAAACTTGGATACAGCATGTTGAAACAGTTTGTCCAGTGTGTCCGCTCCTGGAATGTCTATCGTGGCCAGTGAGTCGAAGTGGCTTACAGCCCGGTAAGGGCTTCCAGGTGTGTCCAAGACAGGTTTTGCTTTTACTCTTTTTGCCATAGCCTTTCTCTTCTTTGCATTAGTGAGAAAATACCATGGTATAAATGTGAGAGTGCTGTACACAAACATTAACAGGTAGATAGGCAGCAATACAAAGGTGTACACTTCTGCTTTAAGCTTCATGATGGTGGTGGTGGTGATGGTGGTATTAAATATGGGGTCTGTGCTTGCCTCCACCGAATATTCTTTGGATTCGTAAGGCAATACTGTAAAGCAGCGGCAGTAGTTTATCAAAGGTAGCAGTACAAAAATAAAAGCATTACTTATCACTCTGCATGAGCGGCAAAACTACGGTGTTAGTTTTTGGAAGCCAAGAGTGTCTGTGCAGTCAGCCAGAAAGCGGAAAAGAAGAGAGGGGAGAAATTAGTAAAACTTTGTGCCCGTTAATGATCAAACATAAAGGTGAGGGATGTCAACATAACCAGGCTGTGTTTCTAAAGCAGAGGTGTCCTTATTTTTTCTCCAAACCTCTGCATATATTTACACTCACTGGTGCTGTCCCATTTCTCATACGGATGCTTTATAAAGCTCCTGTAAATGGTGGAGGAGGCAAAACGGATGTGGTCATGAACTCCAGGCAGGGATAAATACTGACAATATGGTTAATATTAAGTTAAATATTTACTCTAATCACAAAATCATGTGCTAAAGTTGGAAATCCAGTTTAACTCATCCTCAAAAGGAACATTTGTTCGCTGAAACACACACACGTCTGAAGCTGTACTAAGCCAAGGTACAGAGGGAGTTAACAGCCTCCTCCAGCTTTGCATGTGCAGTAATACTAAACAGGACAGCAGATGTACTTCCACCCTGCATTGTATAAACAAATTCCCCATTTGCAGTTTACTAACTATACACTAGCACATCTGGACGCTTAACCCCTGATTTTAGTTACACAGCTTATGTGCCCCAGTCACGGCAGGACAAGCACAATGTCATGCAGCCCTCATTACAGCGTTCTCAATCTTATACAGATAGAGGAGCCAGCATTTAGAAAGACTGAGGGGCAGATGTATTAACCTGGAGAAGGCATAAGGAAGTGATGAACCAGTGATATGTGCAAGGTGATAAAAGGCACCAGCCAATCAGCTTCAATATGTAAATTAACAGTTAGGATCTGATTGGCTGGTGCCTTTATCACCTTGCACATATCACTGGTTCATCACTTCCTTATATCTTCTCCAGGTTAATACATCTGCCCCTGAGACTCTTATAACCCTTTTCCACTACCTTTAAAAACACTGGTAAATGCGCGGAGGCGCACATTTACCCGTGTTTTTCCCTAGTGGAAATGCCGCCCCCCCCCCCCAGCAAATTCAACCCGGCAAGCTGTGTAGTGTGAACGGGAGCCGTGTCGCCGTTCACAGTGTATGGAAGGGCGGCGCTGGGAGATCATGTGATCTCCCAGCGCCGCCCTGCCGCATCAGTGTCAGCAACCCGGCAATATGCCGGGTTGGTGAGCGCTGTGGGAAAGGGGGCTGCAGCACGGGTCGCAGCAGTGTCAGGTTCCTGGCTGCGACCCGTGCTACAGATGGAAAATAATCAAAATATTCTAAGCCACATAAAAATACCCTACTCTCCCCCCACACATAATGAGAAGAATATCAGGCAGGGTATAGCACTGCTCCTTACGGACCACTGATTAGGTCTATATTACAAAGGGGTCTATTCAATGCATGTCGGATCCTCCCTGACGGAGAGAATCCGACAATGCAGTATTTAATTTGCGGGCAATCCAGCTTTTTTAAAGTCAGACTGACATTGTCGAAAACGGTACTAAAACCTGTCAGATTTGGCAGCAAATCCAACAGAACACGTGGATCCGCGGCTAATCCGCCGATCCACACATTTTCCGAGAAGTCGGAATTGCCAACAAGTCGGAAGAACGGCAGTACCATTGAATAGGTCAAATCACGATTCGACCTAAAAAAGTCGGAAACTGCCGTCTTTCCGACTAGACGGCAGTTCCGACTTCAGTTGAATAGACCCCATAGTCACTAAGCAGCAATTATTAAACTATTTTCCCATTTCTCACTTTGAATAACTGGTTTCTGGAGATCTCATACCTGTAGATAGAAGTATAAACTTCTAATATCCATACATGCAAAGATCGGACAAAATACGCCACGCCTCCAGTTCATCTAAAATCACCAACGTTATGGTGAAACTCTGACCATTTCTGAACAAGCCCTGCTCCTTTTATAGTCTGCACAAATTGGGACAGTTGGGAGGTATGGAAAATATGCCTTAAAGTTACAAGCACAGAGCATGCAGCTCTCCACCTTCCATAAAGGAAACACATTTATCCTTTTACATTGGGAAATAGCTAAAGCTGCATACACACGGTGAGATATTGACTATGCGATTTCCCTTGAACTCCCACGAAGCCCAGAAGCACCAATATTGTCTATACAAACGGTGCGATTTTGGCTATGGCCATTTTTGACTATACTTTGTACTAGATTATACAAATTATAGTCAAAATTGCCTTCCCTGTACAGTCTTTTTCGTGCAATACCAATCCCGCATCAGTATCTCAAGCTGGGTACACACGGTGCGATAGATGCTAACTTTTCTGCACCGTGTGTATGCACCTTTAGTTTAGTTTAAATGTACTTTAGACTATTTTCCTACTTAGAACATGTACACTCTGTCAGAGTCAGCAGCAATTCAACAGGTTAGATTTTAGGGATATCCTAAAGTGTTTCAAGAAAACTCCATTCAAAAGAAAATGACTACACACCAAAAATGATTTTAAAGACACACTACAGACAAAAATCTATCAAAACCAATCCCACAGCAAAATTACAAACATTTAAATTACACCATGGGACATGCTTAAACCACATGCTAGACTTTTCATCAAATCAAAATCCCCTTGAAACAGAGGAGGCGAATGTTTAATTTTGTACAATGTAAGAACTGACACATTACAAAACCTAAAAGTGGTTTTTATATCTGTAATTAAATAGAATTGGCTGGTTGGTTTATTCCAATTAAGAGAATGTCCAAAAAAGTGTTACTAGTAAAATTACACACAACAGTTTATCTACTCTCATTATTTATGAAAAGCAGCTTCTGGTGAAAACATTGAATAAATTAATGACAGGCTGTAAGCTAGTTCTACATCTGCGGAATGTTGTGTGGCTAACCTACTTTTGCACATCTTAAGCTGGCCACAGATTGCATGATAGTGCAGCCGACCAGCAGACACGGAGGAGGGCAAGATACTGTAGACTGTATGATAATTGGATACACGGAGGTGTGGCTATTAAATAATGAGACTCCTACAGATATGTCCTCTTACAACTTTGCTCCATGCGATACAACTTGCGTTACACATAACAGCTCAGTGTCGTGTGACACGGTAGGGCTGAGCATCTTTCTTCGCATCTTTTTGCAGAGAAAATGCGTCTTAGACGCAATGTAATGCAATAGGACGCAGGAACAGCTTCTGCGGATTAAAATGATATGCAGTATGCCTATATTTGTGTGAAAATAAGAATTTACTTACCGATAATTCTATTTCTCGGAGTCCGTAGTGGATGCTGGGGTTCCTGAAAGGACCATGGGGAATAGCGGCTCCGCAGGAGACAGGGCACAAAAAGTAAAGCTTTCCGATCAGGTGGTGTGCACTGGCTCCTCCCCCTATGACCCTCCTCCAAGCCTCAGTTAGGTACTGTGCCCGGACGAGCGTACACAATAAGGGAGGAATTTTGAATCCCGGGTAAGACTCATACCAGCCACACCAATCACACCGTACAACTTGTGATCAAACCCAGTTAACAGTATGATAACAGAGGAGCCTCTGAAAGATGGCTTCCTAAACAATAACCCGAATTAGTTAACAATAACTATGTACAATTATTGCAGATAATCCGCACTTGGGATGGGCGCCCAGCATCCACTACGGACTCCGAGAAATAGAATTATCGGTAAGTAAATTCTTATTTTCTCTATCGTCCTAGTGGATGCTGGGGTTCCTGAAAGGACCATGGGGATTATACCAAAGCTCCCAAACGGGCGGGAGAGTGCGGATGACTCTGCAGCACCGAATGAGAGAACTCCAGGTCCTCCTTAGCCAGAGTATCAAATTTGTAAAATTTTACAAACGTGTTCTCCCCTGACCACGTAGCTGCTCGGCAAAGTTGTAATGCCGAGACCCCTCGGGCAGCCGCCCAAGATGAGCCCACCTTCCTTGTGGAGTGGGCCTTTACAGATTTAGGCTGTGGCAGGCCTGCCACAGAATGTGCAAGTTGGATTGTGCTACAGATCCAACGAGCAATCGTCTGCTTAGACGCAGGAGCACCCATCTTGTTGGGTGCATACAATATAAACAACGAGTCAGATTTTCTGACTCCAGCTGTCCTTGCAATATATATTTTTAATGCTCTGACCACGTCCAGTAACTTGGAGTCCTCCAAGTCACTTGTAGCCGCAGGCACTACAATAGGCTGGTTCAGATGAAATGCTGACACCACCTTAGGGAGAAAATGCGGACGAGTCCGCAGTTCTGCCCTGTCCGAATGGAAAATCAGATATGGGCTTTTGTAAGATAAAGCTGCCAGTTCTGACACTCTCCTGGCCGAAGCCAGGGCTAGTAACATGGTCACTTTCCATGTGAGATATTTTAAATCCACCTTTTTTAGTGGTTCAAACCAATGAGATTTTAGAAATTCCAAAACCACATTGAGATCCCACGGTGCCACTGGAGGCACCACAGGAGGCTGTATATGCAGCACTCCCTTAACAAAAGTCTGGACTTCAGGAACTGAAGCCAATTCTTTTTGAAAGAAAATCGACAGGGCCGAAATTTGAACCTTAATAGATCCCAATTTGAGACCCATAGACAATCCTGATTGCAGGAAATGTAGGAATCGACCCAGTTGAAATTCCTCCGTCGGAGCACTCCGATCCTCGCACCACGCAACATATCTTCGCCAAATGCGGTGATAGTGTTGCACGGTTACTTCCTTCCTTGCTTTAATCAAAGTAGGAATGAGTTCTTCCGGCATGCCTTTTTCCTTTAGGATCCGGCGTTCAACCGCCATGCCGTCAAACGCAGCCGCGGTAAGTCTTGAAACAGACAGGGACCCTGCTGAAGCAAGTCCCTCCTTAGAGGTAGAGGCCACGGATCTTCCGTGATCATCTCTTGAAGTTCCGGGTACCAAGTCCTTCTTGGCCAATCCGGAACCACTAGTATCGTTCTTACGCCTCTTTGCCGTATAATTCTCAATACTTTTGGTATGAGAGGCAGAGGAGGAAACACATACACCGACTGGTACACCCAAGGCGTTACCAGCGCGTCCACAGCTATTGCCTGCGGATCTCTTGACCTGGCGCAATACCTGTCCAGTTTTTTGTTGAGGCGAGACGCCATCATGTCCACCATTGGTCTTTCCCAACGGGTTACCAGCATGTGGAAGACTTCCGGATGAAGTCCCCACTCTCCCGGGTGGGGGTCGTGTCTGCTGAGGAAGTCTGCTTCCCAGTTGTCCACTCCCGGGATGAACACTGCTGACAGTGCTATCACATGATTCTCTGCCCAGCGAAGAATCCTTGCAGCTTCTGCCATTGCACTCCTGCTTCTTGTGCCGCCCTGTCTGTTTACATGGGCGACTGCCGTGATGTTGTCCGACTGGATCAACACCGGTTTTCCTTGAAGCAGAGGTTCTGCCTGGCTTAGAGCATTGTAGATTGCTCTTAGTTCCAGAATGTTTATGTGAAGAGACGTTTCCAGGCTCGTCCACACTCCCTGGAAGTTTCTTCCTTGTGTGACTGCTCCCCAGCCTCTCAGGCTGGCGTCCGTGGTCACCAGGATCCAATCCTGTATGCCGAATCTGCGGCCCTCCAATAGATGAGCACTCTGCAACCACCACAGAAGAGATACCCTTGTCCTTGGAGACAGGGTTATCCGCTGGTGCATCTGAAGATGCGACCCTGACCATTTGTCCAACAGATCCCTCTGGAAAATTCGTGCATGGAATCTGCCGAATGGAATTGCTTCGTAAGAAGCCACCATTTTTCCCAGGACTCTTGTGCATTGATGTACAGACACCTTTCCTGGTTTTAGGAGGTTCCTGACAAGCTCGGATAACTCCTTGGCTTTTTCCTCCGGGAGAAAAACCTTTTTCTGAACCGTGTCCAGAATCATCCCTAGGAACAGCAGACGAGTTGTCGGCATTAACTGGGATTTTGGAATATTCAGAATCCAGCCGTGCTGTTTTAGCACTTCTTGAGACAGTGCTAATCCCCTCTCTAGCTGTTCTCTGGACCTTGCCCTTATTAGGAGATCGTCCAAGTATGGGATAATAAGAATTTACTTACCGATAATTCTATTTCTCGGAGTCCGTAGTGGATGCTGGGGTTCCTGAAAGGACCATGGGGAATAGCGGCTCCGCAGGAGACAGGGCACAAAAAAGTAAAGCTTTTACCAGATCAGGTGGTGTGCACTGGCTCCTCCCCCTATGACCCTCCTCCAGACTCCAGTTAGGTACTGTGCCCGGACGAGCGTACACAATAAGGGAGGCAATTTGAATCCCGGGTAAGACTCATACCAGCCACACCAATCACACCGTACAACTTGTGATCTAAACCCAGTTAACAGTATGATAACAGAAAGAGCCTCTTAAAGATGGCTCCTTAACAATATAACCCGAATTTGTTAACAATAACTATGTACAGTATTGCAGATAATCCGCACTTGGGATGGGCGCCCAGCATCCACTACGGACTCCGAGAAATAGAATTATCGGTAAGTAAATTCTTATTTTCTCTATCGTCCTAAGTGGATGCTGGGGTTCCTGAAAGGACCATGGGGATTATACCAAAGCTCCCAAACGGGCGGGAGAGTGCGGATGACTCTGCAGCACCGAATGAGAGAATTCCAAGTCCTCTTTTGCCAGGGTATCAAATTTGTAGAATTTTACAAACGTGTTTTCCCCCGACCACGTAGCTGCTCGGCAGAATTGTAATGCCGAGACCCCTCGGGCAGCCGCCCAAGATGAGCCCACCTTCCTTGTGGAATGGGCCTTAACAGATTTAGGCTGTGGCAGGCCTGCCACAGAATGAGCAAGTTGAATTGTGTTACAAATCCAACGAGCAATCGTCTGCTTAGAAGCAGGGGCACCCAACTTGTTGGGTGCATATAGTATCAACAGCGAGTCAGATTTTCTGACTTCAGCCGTCCTTGAAATGTATATTTTTAAGGCTCTGACAACGTCCAACAACTTGGAGTCCTCCAAGTCGCCAGTGGCCGCAGGCACCACAATAGGTTGGTTCAGGTGAAACGCTGATACCACCTTAGGGAGAAAATGCGGACGAGTCCTCAGTTCTGCCCTATCCGAATGGAAGATTAGATAAGGGCTTTTATAAGATAAAGCCGCCAATTCAGATACTCTCCTGGCGGAAGCCAGGGCCAGTAACATAGTCACTTTCCATGTGAGATATTTAAAATCCACCTTTTTCAATGGTTCAAACCAATGGGATTTGAGGAAATCTAAAACTACATTTAGATCCCACGGTGCCACCGGAGGCACCACAGGAGGCTGTATATGCAGTACTCCTTTAACAAAAGTCTGTACCTCAGGAACTGAGGCCAATTCTTTTTGGAAGAATATTGACAGGGCCGAAATTTGAACCTTAATAGATCTCAATTTGAGACCCCTAGACAATCCTGATTGTAGGAAATGTAGGAAACGACCCAGTTGAAATTCCTCCGTCGGAACACTCCGATCCTCGCACCACGCGACATATTTTCGCCAAATGCGGTGATAATGTTTCGCGGTGACTTCCTTCCTTGCCTTAATCAAGGTAGGAATGACTTCTTCTGGAATGCCTTTCCCTTTTAGGATCTGGCGTTCAACCGCCATGCCGTCAAACGCAGCCGCGGTAAGTCTTGAAAGAGACAGGGACCCTGTTGTAGCAGGTCCCTTCTCAGAAGTAGAGGGCACGGGTCGTCCGTGACCAACTCTTGAAGTTCCGGGTACCAAGTCCTTCTTGGCCAATCCGGAGCCACTATTATTTCTTACTCCTCCTCACTGTATAATCTTCAATACCTTTGGTATGAGAGGCAGAGGAGGAAACACATATACTGATTTGTACACCCAAGGTGTTACCAGTGCGTCCACAGCTATTGCCTGTGGATCTCTTGACCTGGCGCAATACTTGTCCAGTTTCTTGTTGAGGCGAGACGCCATCATGTCTACCATTGGTCTTTCCCAACAGTTTATTAGCATGTGGAAGACTTCTGGATGAAGACCCCCCTCTCCCGGGTGTATATCGTGTCTGCTGAGGAAGTCTGCTTCCCAGTTGTCCACGCCCGGGAAGAACACTGCTGACAGTGCTATTACGTGATTCTCCGCCCAGCGAAGAATCTTGGCAGCTTCTGCCATTGCACTCCTGCTTCTTGTGCCGCCCTGTCTGTTTACATGGGCGACCGCCGTGATGTTGTCCGACTGAATCAACACCGGTTTTCCTTGCAGGAGTGGTTCTGTGAATAGACTTTTCCAGGTTCGTCCATACCCCCTGGAAGTTTCTTCCTTGTGTGACTGCTCCCCAACCTCTCAGGCTGGCGTCCGTGGTCACCAGGATCAAATCCTGTATGCCGAATCTGCGGCCCTCCAATAGATGAGCCTTTTGCAACCACCACAGAAGATATACCCTTGTCCTTGGCGACAGGGTTATTCGCAGGTGCATCTGAGGATGCGACCCTGACCATTTGTCCAACAGATCCCTTTGGAAAATTCTTGCATGGAATCTGCCGAATGGAATTGCTTCGTAAAAAGCCACCATTTTTCCCAGGACTCTTGTGCATTGATGTACAGACACCTTTCCTGGTTTTAGGAGGTTCCTGACAGGTCGGATAACTCCTTGGCTTTTTCCTCGGGAAGAAAAACCTTTTTCTGAACCGTGTCCAGAATCATCCCTAGGAACAGCAGACGTATCGTCGGAAAACAGCTGCGATTCTTGGAATATTTAGAATCCAGTCGTGCCGTCGAAGAACTACTTTAGATAGTGCTCTTCCGACCTCCAACTGTTCTCTGGAACTTGCCCTTTTTAGGTCGTGCAAGTAAGGGATAATTTAGATGCCTTTTTTCTTTGAAGAAACATCTCTTCGGCCATTACCTTGGTAAAAAGGCCCGGGGTGCCGTGGATAATTCAAACGGCATCGTCTGAAACTGATATTGACAGTTCTGTACCACGAACCAGAGGTACCCTTGATGAGAAGGACAAATTTTGGACATGGAGGTAATCCTTGATGTCCAGGGACACCATATAGTCCCCTTTTTTCCGGTTCGCTATCACTGCTCTGAGTGACTTTATCTCGATTTGAACCTTTTATGTAAGTGTTCAAAACATTTTAGATTTAGACTATGTGTCACCAAGCCGTCTGGCTTCAGTACCACAATATAGTGTGGAAAAATAATACCCTTTTCCTTGTCGTAGGAGGGGTACTTTGATTATCACCTGCTGGATATACAGCTTGTGAATTGTTTCCAATGCTGCCTCCCTGTCGGAGGGAGCCGTTGGTAAAGCAGACTTCAGGAAGCTGCGAGGAGAAGATGTCTCGACTCTCCAATCTTTACCCCTGGGATAATACTCGTACGATCTAGGGGTCAACTTGCGAGTGATCCCACTGCGCCCTGAGACTCTTGAGACTACCCCCCCACCTTGAGTCCGCTTGCACGGCCCCAGCGTCATGCTGAGGACTTGGCAGACGCGGTGGAGGGCTTCTTTTCCTGGGAAAGGGCTGCCTGCTGCAGTCTACTTCCCTTACCTCTATGTCTGGGCAGATATGACTGGCCTTTTGCCTGCATGCCCTCATGGGAAAGGAAAGATTGAGGCTGAAAAGACGGTGTCTTTTTTAGCTGAGATGTAACTTGGGGTAAAAAAGGTTGGATTTCCCAGCTGTTGCTGTGGTCCCCAGGTCCGATGGACCGACCCCCAAATAACTCCTTCCCTTTATACAGCAATACTTCCATCTGCCGTATGGGATCTGTATCACCTGACCACTGTCGTGTCCCTGACATCTTCTGGGAGATATGGACAACGCACTTATCTTGATGCCAGAGAGCAAATATCCCTCTGTGCATCTCACATACATATATATAGAATGCATCCTATTAAATGCTCTACATGAATAAAATATTTTCAGTCAGGGAATCCGACCAAGCCAACCCAGCACTGCATCTCCAGGCTGATGGCGATCGCTGGTCGCAGTATAACCACCGTATGTGTGTATATACTTTTTAGGATATTTTTCCAGCTTCCTATCAGCTGGCTCCTTGAGGGCGGCCGTATCTGGAGACGGTAACGCCACTTGATAAGCGTGTGAGCGCCTTATCACCCTAAGGGGTGTTTTTTCTGGCGGGAAAGGGTATAACGCCAATATTTGCTATCGGGGTAACCCTACGCATCATTTTATCTGATTCAGGAAAAACTACAGGTAGTTTTTTCACTCCCACATAATACCCTTTCTTGTGGTACTTGTAGTATCAGAAACACGTAACACCTCCTTCATTGCCCTTAACGTGTGGCCCTAATGAGAAATACGTTTGTTTATTCACCGTCGACACTGTATTCAGTGTCCGTGTCTGTGTCTGTGTCGACCGACTGAGGTAAATGGGCGTTTTTAAAAACCCCTGACGGTGTTTCTGAGACGCCTGGACCGGTCCTAATAGATTGTCGGCCGTCTCATGTCGTCAACCGACCTTGCAGCGTGTTGACATTCTCACGTAATTCTCTAAATAAGCCATCCATTCCGGTGTCGACTCCCTAGAGAGTGACATCACCATTACAGGCAATTTCTCCGCCTCCTCACCAACATCGTCCTCATACATGTCGACACACACGTACCGACACACAGCACACACACCGGGAATGCTCTGACAGAGGACAGGACCCACTAGCCCTTTGGGGAGACAGAGGGAGAGTCTGCCAGCACACACCAAAAACGCTATAATTATATAGGGACAACCTTATATAAGTGTTTCTCCCTTATAGCATCTTTTATATATATACAATATCGCCAAAATCAGTGCCCCCCCTCTCTGTTTTAACCCTGTTTCTGTAGTGCAGTGCAGGGGAGAGCCTGGGAGCCTTCTCTCCAGCTTTTCTGTGAGAGAAAATGGCGCTGTGTGCTGAGGAGATAGGCCCCGCCCCTTTTTCGGCGGCCTCGTCTCCCGCTATTTTTGAAGTTAGGCAGGGGTTAAATATCTCCATATAGCCTCTGTGGGCTATATGTGAGGTATTTTTTGCCTCTAATAAGGTTTTTATTTGCCTCTCAGAGCGCCCCCCCCAGCGCTCTGCACCCTCAGTGACTGTTGTGTGAAGTGTGCTGAGAGGAAAATGGCGCACAGCTGCAGTGCTGTGCGCTACCTTTATGAAGACTCAGGAGTCTTCAGCCGCCGAATTTGGACCTCTTCTCTCTTCAGCGTCTGCAAGGGGGCCGGCGGCGCGGCTCCGGTGACCATCCAGGCTGTACCTGTGATCGTCCCTCTGGAGCTAGTGTCCAGTAGCCAAGCAGCAAATCCACTCTGCACGCAGGTGAGTTCACTACTTCTCCCCTAAGTCCCTCGTTGCAGTGATCCTGTTGCCAGCAGGACTCACTGTAAAGTAAAAAACCTAAGCTAAACTTTCTCTAAGCAGCTCTTTAGGAGAGCCACCTAGATTGCACCCTTCTCGTTCGGGCACAAAATCTAACTGGAGTCTGGAGGAGGGTCATAGGGGGAGGAGCCAGTGCACACCACCTGATCTGGTAAAAGCTTTACTTTTTTGTGCCCTGTCTCCTGCGGAGCCGCTATTCCCCATGGTCCTTTCAGGAACCCCAGCATCCACTTAGGACGATAGAGAAAATTAATACGCCTTTTCTTCGAAGAAGAATCATCATCTCGGCCATTACCTTTGTAAAGACCCGAGGTGCCGTGGACAATCCGAACGGCAGCGTCTGAAACTGATAGTGACAGTTTTGTACAACGAACCTGAGGTACCCCTGGTGTGAGGGGTAAATTGGAACGTGGAGGTACGCATCCTTGATGTCCAAGGACACCATAAAGTCCCCTTCTTCCAGGTTCGCTATCACTGCTCTGAGTGACTCCATTTTGAACTTGAACTTCTTTATGTACAGGTTCAAGGACTTCAGATTTAGAATAGGTCTTACCGAGCCGTCCGGCTTCGGTACCACAAATAGAGTGGAATAATACCCCTTTCCCTGTTGTAGAAGAGGTACCTTGACTATCACCTGCTGAGAGTACAGCTTGTGAATGGCTTCCAAAACCGTCTCCCTTTCGGAGGGGGACGTTGGTAAAGCAGACTTCAGGAAACGGCGAGGCGGATCTGTCTCTAGTTCCAACCTGTACCCCTGAGATATTATCTGCAGGATCCAGGGATCTACCTGCGAGTGAGCCCACTGCGCGCTGAAATTCTTGAGACGACCGCCCACCGCCCCCGAGTCCGCTTGAGAAGCCCCAGCGTCATGCTGAGGCTTTTGTAGAAGCGGGGGAGGGCTTCTGTTCCTGGGAAGGAGCTGCCTGTTGGTGTCTCTTCCCCCTTCCTCTGCCTCGTGGCAGATATGAATATCCCTTTGCTCTCTTGTTTTTAAAGGAACGAAAGGGCTGCGGTTGAAAAGTCGGTGTCTTTTTCTGTTGGGGAGTAGCTTGAGGTAAAAAGGTGGATTTCCCGGCTGTAGCCGTGGCCACCAAATCTGATAGACCGACTCCAAATAACTCCTCCCCTTTATACGGCAAAACTTCCATATGCCGTTTTGAGTCCGCATCGCCTGACCACTGTCGCGTCCATAAACTTCTTCTGGCCGAAATGGACATAGCACTTACCCGTGATGCCAGTGTGCAGATATCCCTCTGTGCATCACGCATATAAAGAAATGCATCCTTTATTTGCTCTGAAGACAGTAAAACATTGTCCCTATCCAGGGTATCAATATTTTCAATCAGGGACTCTGACCAAGCTACTCCAGCACTGCACATCCAGGCTGTCGCTATAGCTGGTCGTAGTATAACACCTGTATGTGTGTATATACTTTTTTGGATATTTTCCATCCTCCTATCTGCTGGATCTTTAAGTGCGGCCGTCTCAGGAGAGGGTAACGCCACTTGTTTAGATAAGCGTGTGAGCGCCTTGTCCACCCTAGGAGGTGTTTCCCAGCGCGCCCTAACCTCTGACGGGAAAGGGTATAAAGCTAATAACTTCTTTGAAATTAGCATCTTTTTATCGGGGGCAACCCACGCTTCATCACATACATCATTTAGTTCTTCTGATTCAGGAAAAACTATAGGTAGTTTTTTCACACCCCACATAATACCCTGTTTAGTGGTACCTGTAGTATCAGCTAAATGTAACGCCTCCTTCATTGCCAAAATCATATAACGTGTGGCCCTACTGGAAAATACGGTTGATTCGTCACCGTCGCCACTGGAATCAGTGCCTGTGTCTGGGTCTGTGTCGACCGACTGAGGCAAAGGGCGTTTTACAGCCCCTGACGGTGTTTGAGGCGCCTGGACAGGCACTAACTGATTGTCCGGCCGTCTCATGTCGTCAAACGACTGCTTTAGCGTGTTGACACTATCCCGTAATTCCATAAATAAAGGCATCCATTCTGGTGTCGACCCCCTAGGAGGTGACATCCCCATATTTGGCAATTGCTCCGCCTCCACACCAATATCGTCCTCATACATGTCGACACACACGTACCGACACACAGGGAATGCTCTTAACGAAGACAGGACCCCACTAGCCCTTTGGGGAGACAGAGGGAGAGTTTGCCAGCACACACCAAAAGCGCTATATATGACAGGGATAGCCTTATAATAAGTGCTCCCTGTATAGCTGCTTTTATAATATAATTTTTGCCACTATTTTGCCCCCCCTCTCTTGTTTTACCCTGTTTCTGTAGTGCAGTGCAGGGGAGAGACCTGGGAGCCGTCCTGACCAGCGGAGCTGTGTAAGGAAAATGGCGCTGTGTGCTGAGGAGATAAGCCCCGCCCCATTTCCGGCGGGCTCGTCTCCCGCTCTTTAGTGTATTCTGGCAGGGGTTAAATATCTCCATATAGCCCCCGGAGGCTATATGTGAGGTATTTTTTAGCCAAATAGGTTTTCATTTGCCTCCCAGGGCGCTCCCCTCCCAGCGCCCTGCACCCTCAGTGACTGCCGTGTGAAGTGTGCTGAGAGGAAAATGGCGCACAGCTGCAGTGCTGTGCGCTACCTTTAGAAGACTGAGGAGTCTTCTGCCGCCGATTCTGGACCTCTTCATGTTTCAGCATCTGCAAGGGGGCCGGCGGCGAGGCTCCGGTGACCATCCAGGCTGTACCTGTGATCGTCCCTCTGGAGCGGATGTCCAGTAGCCAAGAAGCCAATCCATCCTGCACGCAGGTGAGTTCACTTCTTCTCCCCTAAGTCCCTCGTTGCAGTGATCCTGTTGCCAGCAGGACTCACTGTAAAATAAAAAACCTAAGCTAAACTTTCTCTAAGCAGCTCTTTAGGAGAGCCACCTAGATTGCACCCTTCTCGGCCGGGCACAAAAATCTAACTGAGGCTTGGAGGAGGGTCATAGGGGGAGGAGCCAGTGCACACCACCTGATCGGAAAGCTTTACTTTTTGTGCCCTGTCTCCTGCGGAGCCGCTATTCCCCATGGTCCTTTCAGGAACCCCAGCATCCACTAGGACGATAGAGAAATAGCGGCTCTATCTGCATCCGAAATGAAACGTTACAGTATTTGAGGAAAACACTGCAGCATAGCATTTTATATGCAAATACAGTCGCAGTCATACACAGAATATAGGCATGCTGCATATAACTGTGATCAGAAGCTTCTTCTGCGTCCTATTGCATAACATTGTGTCTAAGATGCATTTTTGCAAAAAAAGGCGGAAAAAAAAAAACCGCTCAGCGCTACAGAGTGCCGCGACCTGAATGGCTGTTTAGCATGACTGTAGCAAAGATGCAAGAGGACACATCGGTACTTGGGGAAAGAATAAACCATACTACACCAGTTGAGAGAGAGAGAGAAGGTGGGGGTACGGGGGGGGGGAGACATTGACCTTAGACTATCCTAAAACGGCTTTACAAGTTTCACGCCTCTCGCACAATAGTTTACAGTCACACAGCGTTTGGAGAAGTTGTGTTTTTTTCTGGGCGTCGCTAAAATACTTAGCTCAAAAGTAGAGCAATGTGTTAAAAGTTTTAGTTAAACTGATCAAAATGGCCACAGAATGTTTCCGTATGCTAACTGAGGCTTACGGGCAGATTGTATGTTACATGCGCGTGTATTTGAGAGGTACAAAAGATTTAGTGGTACAAAAGGACGGTGGTGAGGATGTTGAACTACACAATGGAAAAAAAGGGGGGTTTTGTTCAGTGCTCACCTTCCACCCTGTTGATGTATTCATAGATCAGTATAGAAAATGGACTATATAATTTTATTAAAATATTAAAATAATCAATGGAGTAGGGATTATTTATTAGATATTTAACAGTATGTTTGTCTTGTCCTGTTTAGGTTTTATGTGGCTATTTATGCTAAATTATTTTTGTTCTATATGTTGTTTTCTCACATAAGAGATATAATCTACTAAGTAGCAGTAATAACGTATGGGACAATATATGGATGTATATCCTACATATAATGCACTCTAAAACAGGTCAAAGATATCACTATGTGCCTATTTTATATGTGAGGGCAAGAAGCCCATTCTATGAAAGGAAAAAACAGTGTGGCCAACTTGGATGAGGGCAGAACAAATTGTAGCACCACAGCAGCTATAAGAAGAATGGGTATCTGTGAATCGGTAATCCAGCCATCCTGACGAAGCCTGGTATCAGGCGAAACGCGTCGATTGCGGAAAAAATCGATCCCTGCACGGAGTCCGGAAGCACAGGGACACGGAGCAGTGGGTGTCTGCCGGCAGACCACAGAAGGTCCATACTTCACCTACAGAAACCGGACTTTGAGGAGGAATTCCCTGCAAGGAATATCTACACCGGCACCCAGGTGATTCTAGACTGTCTGTAAAAGAACTTTACATTGTATCAGAGACTACTTACTAAAGCGATCAGGAACCCATCCTGTATGGAAGCCGCATACCACACTTGAATATAGCAAGTAGACTGAGCATACTACACCTAGTGGGGTAAAACGCTGATTAGTGTACCCACAGGTGGGAGACCTATATGTGTTTGTATTGTGATAAGCGTTTGTCTTTGTATACCGGTATTAGGTAGTGTCCAGTATCAATTTTGTCCAGTAGAGGGTGTAAATATGAGATATATAGAATAAGAGATTTATAGATATCTATACCTTTTAATATATGTACACATAATATTCATAATATAGTGTATATATATACATTTTATCATATTATATTATATTGCATAAAGACTTTTTAAAGATACTTAATAAATATTCTTTGAATTCAGTATAATTGATTGAGGTGTCTATTTATTTATTTTTTCCATGAGGATGATTAGGATTATGAATTTTCTATACTGATATATGAATACATCAACAGGGAGGAAGGTGAGCGCTGAACAAAACCCCCCCTTTTTTTCCATATTACGCAACATAGAGTGGGCGTTTATAGTGCACCCACCATTTGTTCATAGCTGCCACAAAACTCTTACAGCTATACATAGGATTGGCGCAGTTCCTCATCCAAAAACCTATTGAACTACACAATGCATGAAGGCAATCTCCATTCACTGCTTAGACTTGGCTGAACTATGGTTCGTGCAGTGCAGGCCCGATGTCGGAAACAGTGGAGCGTTTCTTTCTTCTGTGCATTCATCTATGTGGTACTGTACATGCATCCAAACAGCGTACAGAGTCAGAGTTGCAACTGAAGCACATGGAAGATGCACGGTCTCAGAGAAGTGTTGAAAATGTAGTGGGCGTTATAGGGCGATGACAGGGAGGTGGCTTAATGCATGCACGGAGATGGTCCGTATCATGGGCGTATTGATAAGCTGCTCGCATTGGAGGCCATCTTGGATGGAGAAACCGCACCTGCAATAGAGCTGGGGCAAGTTTCAAGGGTGCAACCATTGGTGTGTAAAAAAACGTGCGCCAATCTGTATTTCAGCATCTACAGACGCTGACAGTGAAAATCTCAGTCATAGCACATACGGACGCACGGATGTAAAAACAGGGAAGTTTGTAGCGGCATCTCCATAAAGTCGCAGTTGGACCGTCGCCCATAGACTGAAGGTGGCTGTGGGAATCAGCCCCTGTACAGTAACTTTTATCTGCAATTTTGTCTTTATGACCAGCATTTCATTTAGGTTTTCTAGTGAAAAATGTTCTAGATCATGCTACCTGAATCTGACTGTATATTAATTCTTCTCAGGTATATACATCAATAATAGGACCTCTGAAAGATTTATCTATATTTACAAGAACGTATGTAAAATAGCAGTATTTTGGGATATTGAAGTCCCATGACTCATACTTCTTAAGATGATCTCATTTGTATTCAAACTGAATTATGTTACAATGAATAGTCTATCCCCTTATTGCACTAAAAGCATTTTCAACTTCACATTGTAGTGCCGGGACCAATGCTTGCTGGCTTCTAATATTCTTGTTTTACAATAGGGGGCATATAATTCCTATGAAATGCATTAAGATCTACGGCTTCAAATTTCTACACATACTGTAATCCCAATATTTCATGGATAAAAGTGCACCTCGCAGTGGGAAGAGATTACTTGTACAGTATAATACATTGAGCATTTCCAGTCCTGGTTATGTTGGTCATCCCATCAAGTACAATAAAGTAAGCACATAACTATTTAACTCTCAAAATGTTTCAAATTAACCCAACAAAAAAACAAGCACACCAGTGTAACATGTATTCGTTTATACGGTATACAACACAAGCAGATAGCCCAAAGCCCAGTCATGTAACAGGTAGCAGTCACTCAGCAAAAGAAGACCTTGTGGAATACTAGGAATCAGTGAATGGGAAGAGTGTCTGGAAAGGGCCCATAGAGGCTGTGACACTGCATTATGTTTGGGACAAAAACGACTACAGTCTATGACAAGTACCAGTTTTGGTTATAGTGTAAAATGCAGTTAGAAGATGACCACTGATATCCCCCATTGGCTGTGTGTATGCTCATCTTCTGAGTGCACACGGGCAGCAAAGGAGCCAATCACATCAAATTCCCCACCCATATGTTTGGCCAAATGAAACTATAATCTTGTTACCTAACGCTCAGATAGTCCCAAGTGTGGCAAGCTATAGTTAAAAAAAACAAACAAAGCTAATTAAGCTCGTTAAATGCAGGTTTCCTTTAAGATCTAGTGAAACAATCAACAAGTCCTGTTCCTCCAAGTTATATTTTTCTGTTACACAGTTTAAAAAAACGAGTTTTATGGTAAGAACTTACCCTTGTTAAAACTTTCTGCGAGGTACACTGGGCTCCACAAGTCTGGACAATGGGGTGTAGAGTAGGATCTTGATCCGAGGCACCAACAGGCTCAAAGCTTTGACTGTTCCCAGAATGCAGAGTGCCGCCTCCTCTATAACCCCGCCTCCGAGCACAGGAGCTCAGTTTAGTTAACCAGCCCAATGCAGTAGCAGGAAAAGAGACAACGGTTAGTAGCCACATACACCACACTCTCACGACAAGAGAAGTGTCAGCGGCTAATGCCATATCAACCCAAAGAAGCTAAGTGCGTCAGGGTGGGCGCCTTGTGGAGCCCAGTGTACCTCGCAGAAAGATTTAACAAGGGTAAGTTCTTACCATAAAACTTGTTTACTGCTGTGGGGTACACTGGGCTCCACAAGTCTGGACAATGGGGATGTCCTAAAGCAGTTCCTTATGGGAGGGGACGCACTGTAGCGGGCACAAGAACCCGGCGTCCAAAGGAAGCATCCTGGGAAGCGGCAGTATCGAAGGCATAGAACCTTCTGAACGTGTTCCCGGAGGACCACGTAGCCGCCTTGCACAATTGGTCAAGGGTCGCACCACGTTGGGCCGCCCAAGAAGGTCCAACAGACCGAGTAGAATGGGCCGTAATGTGAACAGGAGCTGACAGACCAGCCTTCACATAAGCATGCACAATCACCATTCTAATCCACCTGGCCAGGGTCAGCTTGTGAGCAGGCCAGCCACGTTTGTGAAATCCAAACAAAACAGAGAGACTCAGACTTTTGAATAGAAGCAGTTCTCTTCACATAGGTACGGAGAGCCCGTACCACATCCAAAGACCGCTCTTTGGGAGACAAATCAGGAGAGACAAAAGCTGGAACCACAATCTCCTGATTAAGGTGGAACGAAGAAACCACCTTAGGTAAATATCCGGACGAGTCCTAAGAACCGCCCGGTCATGGTGAAAAATCAGATATGGGGAACTACAAGACAAGGCACCCAAATCCGACACTCTTCTAGCAGAGGCAATAGCCAGCAAGAACACCACCTTAAGGGAAAGCCACTTAAGGTCAGCTTGAACCAATAGGTTCAAATGGAGACTCCTGCAACGCCTCCAAAACCACCGACAAGTCCCAAGGAGCCACAGGCGGGACATAGGGAGGTTGGATACGCAACACACCCTGAGTGAAAGTATGAACATCAGGTAAAGTCGCAATTTTTCTCTGAAACCACACCGACAAGGCAGAAATATGAACCTTGAGGGAGGCCTAAATCTAGGCCCTGCTGTAGAAAAGCCAAAAGTTTGGCTGTACTAAACTTGGAAGCGTCATAATGGTTAGATGCGCACCAAACAAAGTTAGAATGCCAGACCCGATGGTAAATCCGAGCAGAGGCCGGTTTCCGGGCCACCAACATAGTTTTAATGACCTCTTCAGAAAAACCCTTAGCTCTTAAGACGGAAGCTTCAAGAGCCATGCCGTCAAAGACAGCCGGGCTAGGTCCTGGTAGACACAGGGGCCCTGAACGAGGAGGTCTGGGCGTTGTGGAAGTAGAAGTGGACGCTCTGACGATAGGCCTTGCAGGTCTGAGAACCAGTGCCGTCTGGGCCACGCCGGAGCTATGAGAAGCAGATTTCCTTTTTCTTGCTTGAACTTCCGAATTACCCTGGGCAGGAGCGACACCGGAGGGAACACGTACGGCAACCGAAACCTCAACGGCACTGCCAGCGCATCCACGAATGCTGCTTGAGGATCCCTTGTCCTTGCTCCGAAGACCGGAACCTTGTGATTGTGTCGAGACGCCATCAGATCCACATCTGGAAGACCCCACCTTTCCACGAGGAGTTGAAACACTTCTGGATGGAGGCCCCACTCGCCGGCATGCACGTCCTGACGACTGAGAAAGTCCGCTTCCCAATTCAGGACTCACGGAATGAATATTGCCGATATTGCCGGTAGATGGCGTTCTGCCCAAAGTAGAATCCGTGAGGCTTCCTTCATTGCCAAACGGCTTCGAGTGCCGCCTTGATGATTTATATAAGCCACTGTGGTGGCGTTGTCAGACTGTACTTGAACAGGATGGTTCTGAAATCAAATGCTGGGCTAGGTTCAACGCATTGAAGACCGCCCGCAATTCCAGAATGTTGATCGAGAGGAGAGATTCCTCCTTGGTCCACCGACCCTGCAAGGAGTGCTGCTCCAGCACCGCGCCCCAACCTCTTAGACTGGCATCTGTCGTCAACAGGACCCAGTTGGATATCCAGAAGGGACAGCCTTTGCACAATTGTCGGTCCAGGAGCCACCAGAGCAGCGACAGACGGACCTCCGGAGTCAAAGAGATCATGTGAGACCTGATCCGGTGAGGTAGGCCGTCCCACTTGGCTAGAATCAGCTTCTGGAGGGCGCGAGAATGGAATTGAGCATACTCCACCATGTCAAATGCGGACACCATGAGGCCAATAACCTGCATTGCCGAATGTATCGACACTTGCAGATGAGAAAGGAAGCAACGAATCCTGTCCTGAAGTTTCAGGACTTTCTCCTGGGACAAGAACAACCTCTGGTTGTGAGTGTCCAACAGTGCTCCCAGATGCACCATGCTCTGAGCAGGGACCAGGGAGGATTTCTTCCAGTTGATGAGCCACCCGTGGGCTTGTAGAAACCGGACCGTCATATCCAGATGACGCAGGAGAAGATCTGGGGAATTTGCCAGGATTAACAAGTCGTCCAGATAAGGCAGTATCCTGACCCCTTGACGGCGGAGTACCACCGTCATCACCGCCATAACTTTGGTGAAGACTTGCGGAGCCGTTGTTAAACCAAAAGGTAATACCCGAAACTGGTAATGGAGGTTGCCAATAGCGAACCTCAGGTATTGTTGATGTGACACTGCTATAGGAATATGCAGGTAAGCATCCTTTATGTCCAGGGAGACCATGTAGTCCCCAGGTTCCAAGGCCAGAACTATAGAGCGAAAGGTTTCCATATGGAACTTGGAAACCTTCACAAATTTGTTCAGTGCCTTGAGGTTGAGAATGGGCCAGGAGGACCCATTCGGTTTCGGGACTAGAAACAGCGGAGAATAGTACCCCCGGCCCCTCTGAGCAAGAGGCACCTGTACTACGACTCCTGTATCCAGGAGGGTCTGTACCACCGAATGCAGAGTGTTTGCCTTTGTCTGGTCCGACGGGACGTCTGTCTGGCAAAATCGATGAGGGGGTCGGTTTTTGAAGGCTATGGCGTAACCTCGAGTGACGACTTCCCGTACCCAGGCATCTGGGTATACCCTAGAAGCCGGCCCCCCACCCTGGGATCCCCCAGGAGGAGGCCCGCCCCGTCATGCGGCAGGCTTATCGGTCTTGGCTGCTGGCTGACGGGCAGCCCAGGATCTTTTGGGCTTTGGCTTACCAGGTTTGGAAGTGCGGGCCTGCTTATGGTACGTCTGACCTTTTGCTTTACCTGAAGGACGAAAGGGGCGAAAGGACGTGCCTTTGGCCTTCGACAAAGAAGGAGCTGTATTAGGCAGACAGGCAGTTTTGGCAGTAGCCAAGTCAGCCACTATCTTATTTAAGTCCTCCCCAAACAGAATATCCCCCTTGAAAGGGAGTACCTCCAGGGTTTTTCTAGAGTCCAGATCCACAGACCAGGATCTCAGCCACAATATCCTGCGAGCCAGGACTGACGTAGTAGAGGCCTTGGCTGCTAGGATACCAGCATCAGAAGCCGCCTCTTTAATATAGCGAGAAGCTGTGACAATATATGACAAGCATTGTCTAGCATGGTCAGAGGAGATTTCAGCTTCTAACTCCAAGGCCCATGCTTCAATAGCCTCTTCCACCCATGTAGCTGCAAAAGTGGGCCTTTGTGCAGCCCCCGTGAGGGTGTAAATCGCTTTTAGACAACCCTCGACATGTTTATCCGTAGGCTCTTTTAGAGACGTGACGGTAGTGACAGGTAGAGCTGAGGAAACCACCATCCTAGCCACATGTGAGTCTACTGGAGGAGGCGTTTCCCAATTCTTAGACAGCTCTGGCGCGAGGGGATAGCGAGCCAGCATCTTCTTTTGAGGCACAAACTTCGTACCCCGGCTTTGCCAGGGTTCCTGACGTATATCCACTAGGTGGTCAGAGTGAGGTAAAACTTGTTTAATCACCTTCTGACGCTTGAACCTATCTGGATTCTTAGGAGGAACGGATGGCTCGGGTTCATCTGTAATCTGCAGAATTAACTTAATAGCCTCCAAAAGATCAGGAACATCCACATGTGAAAAACCCTTCCCATCAGCCGTATCAGAGTCAGAACCTGTGGGGTCAGTGTATGTGCTGTCTTCATCAGACGAGGTGTCAGTGACAGCAGTGGATTGTGAGGAGACGAGCACTCGCTTAGAGGACCTCTTGGACTTAGGCGAGCGTTGATCAGACTTTTTAGTAGTCAGGGACTGATTCAACTTCTTTAATTGAGCAGATAAATCGTCCGCCCACGGCGGGTTAGCTGCAGGGACCACATACGGTTGTACCGGCATTGGGGGTCCCATAGGGGGTGTTAGTTTATGAACTAGCGTATGCAGAAGCGTGGAAAAAGCGGCCCACGCAGGGTCAGTATGTGGCTCCGTTGCCACAGTCCCACTGAGGGGCAAGGAGCCCCCAGAACCAGAGCCCACAGCTGCTATATTCTCCCCATATGTGCCTGTGGCTTCAGCAACACCAGCAGTGTGTTCCGCCCCAGAATCGTTACCCTCAGAAGCAGACATGATATAACTTGCAGTATGAGGTAACACAGTACAATTATTAGCAGCACTATATCCCTAAACCCAAACCCCTGCGCAGTGTAGTCAGCACCAGCAGAGATAAAGGAGATATGGTGACTAAATCACAGAGAAAAATACGTAATACAGTATATCTTTGTGAAAATCCTATATTAAATAACACCTGACACACCAAGCCCCCTCAGGTTATAGAATATAGGGATAGCAAGTTGAGTGAAAGACACGAGATGGACACCACTCAGCTATTAATGCACACACAAATAGTCACAGTTTGTACAATGCAGAGGTTATTACAGACAATAATACTGCACTGGACTAGCTTACACAGCTATATAGACAATAGATATAACACTACACAGTAAGAAACTGGATGTATATCACAGGGTAATTGCACTATAAACCCCTGACTAAATGCACTCTTTCTTAACTAACAGTGACTAAAAAGGCAGGTAGAATACTTAAGTGTCATGTAAAGTCACAGCACTGACAACCAGGCGACTTTACACATGAGGATTTGCCCACGCAGTCCCAGGAACAGTGAGCTGAGGAGTAATGGCGCCGCAGACACTGACAGGGAGTGAGGAAAGACAGATGCAGCTCCAGGGCGGGAACACTTGCTGGAAATGGCGCCCTGGGGCTGGGGGAGGGGCTTCAGGTCTAAGCCTTATCCCCCTTGCTGGCAAAACCACGGGGTACTGTGGGCGATATTAAAATCGGTTTTAAGAGAAAACCTGACCTGTGCCCATGCCCTGGTGATCTAGTGGGATCGCCTGTATCCACCGCCAGCGCGCGCGGCCCGCCTCCCACTGACCGCGCCGGATCGCGATAAAGACCGGGTCCCGCGAGCGGGACCCACTTACCACCTCCCGAAGCGATGCCACGTGATCCTGGACAGCCCCAGCCGTGTGTGCCTAACATGAAGTAAACAGGAGCCTCCGCTGTAGGTACCCGGCAACCAGGGCTCGGGAGTGTACAGCACCGCTGGGGAGAGCTGGAGCTGCAGCAGAGAATGTCAGAAGACATTTACCACCGCTGCTGCCCTTGAAGTCTTCACTTTTTACCTCATAAAAAGCTTTTCTTAGGGCTGCTTGGAGCAGCCCCTCTGTTTAGTGCCTGCTTACTGCAGCACCAACTGACAAACTGTGCTGGGAGGCGGGGTTATAGAGGAGGCGGCGCTGTGCATTCTGGGAACAGTCAAAGCTTTGAGCCTGTTGGTGCCTCGGATCAAGATCCTACTCTACACCCCACTGTCCAGACTTGTGGAGCCCAGTGTACCCCGCAGCAGAAAAATATATATTTCAAAAACTATTCTTCTGTTACCACAGCTTCCATTGTTCTATTTCTCCCCCCAAATAGTACTACACATAATAATAAAGGCCCAATAAACCATGTTAATAAAATAATTTTCACAAGGCATTACCAATTCCCAATAGATAATTTGCCATTTCAACAAGAGACATGCATGTAACAGGGGGGGGGGGGGGGGGGGGGGGAACCCAACCTCCACCAATACTGACCTGGCAAGACAAAAAAAACATGCTTTGCCACGAGACCAAATCCAGCGTTCTTTGATGGGGACTTGCCTAACACTTCAAGTAACTAAATTACAACATTCTTTCATAATAAGGGACACAAATTTCATGTCATTGAGCATGGCACATTCCCCATGACTAGTATTCTGCCAGTATCAAGTCAAGCAAAGTAGACACAATGGATAAGATTTACTTACAGAATTGTCTGCAGAGTACTGGAACCTGAAAACAAAAAGATACATTTCAGATATTTATAGAGAACACATTTCAGCTGAAAACACCAACTAGTACTTGTATCAAAGACATTTATTGGAAGACTTGTGTACTATTATTTACAATGTCAGGTCAATTAGTCCTAGCATACTTATCTTTGCAAATACTCAGTATCACAAAGGCTGTACAGCCTAAGCTTCTAATCAGTGTAGTGTGACAGCAGGGTACTGTGCGTGGATTATTACTGCACTGTATATAAACATTATATATATAAAACATAATATTCCATTAACAATCATACTTCATTGGAGTACTTGTGCACAAAGAAGGTATAGATTAAATCCATCTAGATATCAAAAATTATACATATATCTCAAGCAAAGCGATTCCGTCTGCGCAATGTCTCAAGTCTTTTTATATATAAAAACGTCCTGCACTCCACGGCGCTCCAGTAAAGTGCTGCACCCCTAGTATGCCCTTATCTACTGGGCTGTGCCTACAGAGCAAGAAGGAATAAGGAGGCGCACAATAGTGAAGCAAGTCTTCCAAAAAAATAAATAAATAATTATATATTTTATATATATATATATATATATATATATATATATATATATATATTGCTGTGGGGGGTACACACGGAGAGATCATGCTTAAAATCTAAGCAATCTAGTCAAATTGCTTAGATTTTAAGATGGGATCGCTCCGTGAGTACCCCCCTTAACACTCTGGGAACAAACACTGTGGGGGTAACACACCACTAGCACCCCTGGGGGTGGGCCAGCAGCACAGACTATATCAGGACATGCATAATATGTCAGTGATAACAGGGATGCATGCGACAGGGCCAGTGACACAATGCGAGAAGGGGAATGCAGGTAGCACAAACCCACACACTGAGAGTTATATAGTGGAAGTAGCACGGTCCCCCAGCAGCACAGAGTATATCAGGAGATACATAATGTGCTGCGCTATATAAGAAACTGTAAAAAAACGATAATTTCACTGGGCCAGTGACATGATGTGAGAAGGGGAATGGAGGCAGCAGGAAGCCACAGACAGAGTTGTATAGTGGGAAGAGCAGGGTCCCTTGGGGGACAAAAACGGGGTCCGGCCACTACACAGTGCATCAGGGAAGCAAGATATGCCTATAGACAGAGGCGGAACTACCGCCAGTGCAACCAGTGCGTTGCACTGGGGCCCGCCTCTGTCCAGGGGCCCAAAGCATGTAATGAGTCAAACTGACTCATTACATGCCGCTGTGTGCTGCGGGCAATCGCTGCCCGCAGCACACAGCCGCCCAGAGAGGAGAGGAGCGCACTGCAGCAGTACGGGGGAGAAGGAGGGAGGTGGAGGAGGGAGCCGCAGCAGCGCTTTGTTACTGGTTGAGGCTCTGCTGCTGCTGTCCCTCTGCTTCACTATAGGCCGTTTTCCGAGAACAGCCTATAGTGAAGCAGAGGGGCAGCAGCAGCTGCGCCTCAACCAATAACACAGCGCTGCTGCGGCTCCCTCCTCCACCTTCTCTCCTGCCCGGGAATCGTCAGAAGCTGCACCGAGGAGCCTGAGCCAGCAGAGAGGGTAAGTATAATTAATTCATTCTCTTTCTTTCTTACTTTCTTTGGACTGTCTGCCGCAATGTGTAAAAAGGGGGAATCTGCCTGCCGCAATGTGTAAAAAGGGGGAATCTGCCTGCCGCAATGTGTAAAAAGGGGGAATCTGCCTGCCGCAATGTGTAAAAAGGGGGAATCTGCCTGCCGCAATGTGTAAAAAGGGGGAATCTGCCTGCCGCAATGTGTAAAAAGGGGGAATCTTTGCCGTAATGTGTAAAAAGGGGGAAGCTGCCTGCCGCAATGTGTAAAAAGGGAGAATCTGCCTGCCGCAATGTGTAAAAAGGGGGAATCTGCCTGCCGCAATGTGTAAAAAGGGGGAATCTGCCTGCCGCAATGTGTAAAAAGGGGGAATCTGCCTGCCGCAATGTGTAAAAAGGGGGACGCTGCCTGCCGCAATGTGTAAAAAGGGGGACGCTGTCTGCCGTAATGTGTAAAAAGGGCACGCTGTCTGCCTGCCGCAATGTGTAAAAAGGGGGAATCTGCCTGCCGCAATGTGTAAAAAGGGGGACGCTGCCTGCCGCAATGTGTAAAAAGGGGGACGCTGCCTGCCGCAATGTGTAAAAAGGGGGACGCTGCCTGCCGCAATGTGTAAAAAGGGGGACGCTGTCTGCCGTAATGTGTAAAAAGGGCACGCTGTCTGCCGTAATGTGTAAAAAGGGCACGCTGTCTGCCGTAATGTGTAAAAAGGGCACGCTGTCTGCCGTAATGTGTAAAAAGGGCACGCTGTCTGCCGTAATGTGTAAAAAGGGCACGCTGTCTGCCGTAATGTGTAAAAAGGGCACGCTGTCTGCCGCAATGTGTAAAAAGGGCACGCTGTCTGCAGTTATGTGTAAAAAGTGTACGCTGTCTGCCGCTATGTTTAACAAGGGCACGCTATCTGCAGTTGTGTAAAGTGTACTCTGTCTGCCGCTATGTGTAACAAGGGCACGCTGTCTGCCGCTATGTGTAAAAAGGGGACGCTGTCTTCCGTTATGTGTAAAAAGGGGACGCTGTCTTCCGTTATGTGTAAAAAGGGGACGCTGTCTGCCGTAATGTGTAAAAAGGGGGACGCTGTCTGCCGTAATGTGTAAAAAGAGGAATCTGTCCGCCGTAAGGTGTAAAAGGGTCTCTACCTGGTGTAGTGGTGCTACTGTGCGGCGTAATTTGAATAATGGAGACTACTGTGCACCGTTTTATGAATTGGTATTATTTTGTGGCCACACCCCTTCCCCACGAAGCCTCGCCACTATGTATTTTTTACGCGCGCCTACTGCCCGTTTTGCATGCAGGGGTGGGGCTCCGATGCCATTTCTTGCACACAGTGCTAAAATGTCTAGTTACGGCACTGTTGCTAGGTCTCCATTTCTCTAGCCCTGAGCAGGTCCCCCTCACCAGATCCTCTCCAGGGGTGAGGAGGTGGACTTGGATAGGATGGGGGGGGGGGGGCAAAGCATTTTGTCGCACCTGGGCCCACCGCTCGCTAGTTCCGCCACTGCCTATATACTAGATCTCCAACCAACGTAAATTAACAAACAACTATCATTCTAATGTACCATCCTCATCCCGTAGTGAAGCACGGGTATTCAGCTCTCTACAATGTTATTTATACTGTGTGTTTAATATTTAAATGTATTTTTGTAAAACAGACATACTTAAAATCCCGGCCACCACCGGGTACTCCATATAGCCTATTAAGTCAAAGCTCACATTGGCCATGTCCTGCATGGTTTGCTGTACAAATCATCTGGACACTTCTCATCTTTGATGGTGAATGTGATTAGAACATGTGAAAGGGTACACAGTGACAGTTATGCTCTAAATCAAGCAGAATCACATCTGATAGAAGGGCCAAGGAGCAGTTCAATGCCAGCCAAACACAGATGACAAATGTAAGCCACAGGTCAAGTGTTTCAAGAACAACTATTTAGTCACTGTCATTTATCCCTGTATTAAACTAGAAACTTTAAAAATAACCCTGAACGTATTTGCCATGGTCAGGTCTGGATAACCATATTGTTCATAGAAGTGTTTGTTTAGGGATACAAGTTTTCATTAGATGAAACAACGGATGTATTTTGAACTTAAGTAGTTTTGTGGCGACTTTGAATTTGACCAAACACTGAACATCAGAGTAATTTAAAATGTGTAGTTGTCCCAAGAGCAAAACTAATTTTGGTCATTGACCTGAAAAAATAAATAAATAAAAAGAATAAACAGCGCAATGAGTGTGTTATTCAATCTTCATAAACGGAGTGGGATTACAATTTTTTTAATTATAATTATTATGGAAGATTTTTTTCTCTTACAAAATAGCATATGCTTAAAAAATACAGAAGCTGAATTAAATGTAAATAAAACATATAGGAAATATACTAATAAAATATAAAAAGTCTCCTTTAATTTAACTCTGAGAAGCGTTGCAGAAATCAGGATTGCTTAACTGTGTGGGAGCACCACATGCTTTCAGGTGGGTGGTAATGTGCTATAAACATGGACCGCAAAATAAGATAAAAATTAATTCAGTTTTGGATGTTTTTAATCAAGCATGAAAAAGTGAACAGCTTCCAGGCCAGCAATGGTTATTCTGATGCGCTCTTCTATCACACAATGGAAGTAACTGCTCAGATCACTCCAAGAATCTCGCCAATTATTTCAGACTGTAAGCCAGATATAACTGAAACTTCCCACACAAAGGGGTATATTTACAAAGTGTGGATTTTTAGAAGGGGATATCAATCAGATTCTACTTATCATTTATCTAGCACCTGCTAGAAAATAACAGAATCCGATTGGTTGCTATGGGCAACATCTCCACTTCTAAAAACCTGCACTGTAGTAAATATACTCCAAAAAGAGCAAGACGTGGGCCCTCCCCTTCAGATTGTAAACTCTCACGGGCAGGGCCATCTCCCCTCATGTGCTTTTCACTCTTAGACTATTTTCTACTCCACACTCTCTACAATGGCACCGAACCCTCGGTTTCTGCCACCCCGATGCTTATTTCAGTGATGCAGAATGATTATATACCATGTACTTGTCCTATAATTGATTATATACCATGTACTTGTCCTCTGATGCAGAAATGTTTAAATACCATGTACTTGTCCTAGTTTTCATGTACTGTAAGTCACTGTTTACTTGTTTTGCTAATTTGTTTACATACTGTGTTAGGTCCTGCGTTGTGTTGCCCTTGTGGCACTACATATAAACGATAATACTAATATTGTATTTATGTCCATTTATGACTCTGAACACATGTAGGTGTATCACTGGAAGCAATCTGGTTACATGAACCACTTGACCCTTACTATAGACCAGGCATGTCCAAACTGCGGCCCTCCAGCTGTTGAGAAACGACACAACCATGCATGCCCTGACACAGCTTTAGCATTCTCTGACAGCAAAACTGTGTCAGGGCATGCTGGGATATGTAGTTTCACAACAGCTGGAGGGCCGCAGTTTGGACATGCCTGCCATAGACTGTAAGGGGTATATTTACAAAGATGCGAGTTTATAAAAAGTGGAGCTGTTGCCCATAGTAACCAGATTCTACTTCTAATTTATCTAGCATCTTCTAGCAGATAATAGCTGGAATCTAATTGGTTGCCATGGGCAACATCTTCACTTCTATAAACCTGCACCTTAGTAAACATACAGTATACCTAAGAGATAATTGGAGGTACAGTAGCATAAGGGCTTGGATGTATTGGTTTCCGGACCAAATGAAAAAAAAAAAAAAAATGCTTATATTCATGTGCTGATTGGCACATACATGACAGCCAGCCGAGACCCTTACTGCATGGAGACAGGTTTCAGGTCTTACTTCTGCTCACTGCATACCTTGACTAACTATTAAAAACAAAAACAAATTCTTAACCAATATCTACTCTGATGTTGATGTGGTGGCTGTCATAAGGTAACGCAGTCAGCGTGTTTTGGCCAGACCTTTGCACAGTACCACATTCGTCCCCCTTAGGCACATACCAGTCTGCTGCTAGTTCTTTTTGCAAATATTAGATAAGTCATGTGAACATACAAGTGACAGTAGTGTATTAAAGCCTAACTGACCATTTATGCTTTATGTACAATAAAGGGTATGCAGTCATAAGAGCAACCCTTACTCTGTATACAGTGAAAATGCAGGGACATCGTAACAGCAGTGTAGGCCCCTGGGCAAAGCAATGCACTGGGGCCTCTACCCATCTTCCAGCATTAGGGGTGGAGGGTTCCATCAGCGGCAGCTTTGATGTCCCGCTGGTGGAAGGGGGTGTTCTATCTTCCGTTCAGCATGTAGGACCTGGAGCAGTAATTTAATTACTCCTTTACTTTACGCAGGGAAGGGGTGGATAGTGGAGTGGGCTTAATAGTCATGATTTTCTGGTGGGAGGGCAGCTTGCTTGACAGCATCTCAGTTTCCTTGAATCAGTTAGTTTTCAATGGGATAAAAAACTACAGCGATTTCAGGAGCCAGAGCAATCCACAGATAAAAATATAAAACTGCATAGCAGGCGTGTGGAGCTGGAGCAGGGACCAGCTGCTGGAAGGCTGGTATCTCTGGTTCTGGGCACAGTAGAGACAAGCTGCCAGTGTCCCAGCTTTTGGAGTAAACCCTCAGAAAAACTCAAAGTCAGACAGAACCCGAGATATCTGGCTGGGAAGAGCAATGAACAGGCTCAGATGGGGACCACTGCTTTGAAGACGTCGGATAGTTCCGGTTCCCCTGGGCAGATTTCAAAACAATCTGGTACCCCCCTGAAAAAGGGGACCCTCAGCTATCAGCGTAGGGCCCTTATACCTCTGGAGCCTTTGGACAACTGCCCATTGAGCCCATACGAAAAGACAGCCCTGTGGATATGCTGACCTCACAATGCCGCTGCTGAGATTCTGACACTGGCTTAATGCTCCTTACAGCATTTAACCTGTGCAAGTGTTAGGACTTTAAATATGCCGCTTACCAGCATGTCTAAGGTTATAACAACCTGCAACTATAATATGCCCTAAGGAGCCTGAAATGCATTTTGGGGTTCCTGGCGCTCACATTGCGAGGTCAACATATTCAGTGTACACATAGTGAGAGTCCCCCTCTCACAATCAATATGAATAAAGATTTTGAAGCACTTAATACAAAATGAAACAAAACTGAAATCAAAATGTAGTCTGGTCCAAAGACATTACATGCAGAGGTTTAGTAAATCTGTGGCTCACCAGCCTGCCATGCATCTAAATGCTGGGACTCGGGGCTCTCCACCTGTGGAACGAGCAGCAGCACACCTAACACTTGTTCTACTGGACTACAATGAATGGGCCTGAAAGGAAATGCTACACTTTCCTTACTGCCCAAAGGCACAATATACTTCGCATAACTGTAACAGACGAGAAGCCAGACTGACATTTTAATTGCTCCTTTGATTTGGTCCCACATAGACAAGTAACGCTGGAAAACAGGTTATTCTGAAGTCTCCCCCTCTAACCAGCCCACATGGAAGATGACGCAAGTGTCACAGTGTTAGAGGTCAGACATACTTTTGTAGTTACAAGTGCTATACTGGATACAATGTTGGGACCAAGATTTGTGCTATTGCAGTTTAAACTGTGAAGCAAATTAAACAGTTGAGAGATGGACATGGACACACACACACACTACAAAAACAAGAGACTGAAATCTTAGTATATGCCTTTAGTGCTGTCTCATGTATCTTTCTCATCTCCGAGTCCCTCCTCTAATGAACTGATAAAGTTAAGCAAATCATGATAAAACAAGAAGGCTGAAACCAAAGTTTGTAGACAACATATATCTGCAACAGTCTCAAGCTTAGAGGCAGCAGGGAGAGAGAGCAGCAGAGTCTACTCACCGATCTCCGGGTACTGTGTGTGAGCTGACAGTGACCAGCCTCTGACATAGAAAGACTTATAAGGGAAGGGGGCCGCCCACTTCTGAACAAACTCGTAAGAGTGTTTAAAGCAACATCACCCCAACTAGGTGAAAGGCCAGAAGCGGAAAGTGTTACAGGAAATGATTCACTTTTTACCCGTGACGTCAAAGTGCAGAGGAGAAGGGATTACCAGTCACAGAATGTGCATTGGCCCCTCAGTAACCGTGCTTTTATTAGTTTACTCTATTTAGCAACATGTACTACTATTTTGTCAAATTAACCCTTTATTTTGCAGGCATTACAAAATTCCAAGAACATAATTTTTTCCCATTATATATTTACCCAATTCTGAATTATGGATCTTCTGAAACAGCCGACTGCTAAAAAGTGCAAAGTTAGCTTAAATGAATCACTGCCACAAAAAAACATTTAAAAAAAAACAATGGATGATGGGGGTCATTCAGAGTTGATCGTGGCTGTGCTAAATTTAGCACAGCTACGATCATGAACACAGACATGCAGGGGGACGCCCAGCACAGGGCTAGTCCGCCCCGCATGTCAGTGCCGCCGCGCCGCCCCCCCCCCCCCCCCCCCTCCCCAGAAGTGCAAGATGCCTTTGTACTTCAAGAGTAGCTCCCGGCCAGCGCTGCTTTAGCGTGCTGGCCGGGAGCTACTCTTCGCTCTTCGGCCCGCAGTGGCTGCGTCTGACATCACGCAGCGGGCCACTCCCCGCACGGTCCGGCCACGCCTGTGGTGGCCGGACCGCGCTCACGAAACGGCGGCAAAATGCAGCCGTTTCGCCCCCCTCCTGCCCATTGACCGCCTCTGCCTGTCAATCAGGCAGAGGTGATCGTGGAGCAGCGACGGGTGGCTCCGGCGCATGCGCAGTTCTGACTCAATCGCTATGCTGTGAAAAACTGCAGCGTGCGATCAGGTCAGAATGGCCCCTGATAATCGGCTTTCAGGCTAAGGGCAGCAGTATTTCTGAAACAGCGCAGTTTGTGAACTGTTTACATGCTGTTGTGGTGAAGGTGTATCGTGAATGGACAAATGGTACCATTACAAATAACCAACGTGGAAACAGCGATGCACCATGTGCCATTGATGTGAGAGGCAACGTCTGCTACGAAGGTCAGTGATTGCAAAAATGCGCTATAGCGCATATTTTACACGCTATAGGCAGTGAGGGACTCAGTTTTGATATACTCCACCAACCACCAAATCCTCAACCAATCACCGCCCGCAGCGTCCCAAGTCTTCAGAACCAATCACTGTCGGCAGCGTCTCCCATCTCCCCATTCAATCGCAGCCTGAGACGTTTGTCCTTCCATCCCTGCCCACCAGCACACACCCAGCGTACCACTGTGCAGCTTCAATCTGCATTGGGCATCTTCCTCCACAAGCTCTGGGTAACAGGATCCTCTAGCTTTTGCAGTCAGCAGCTGCTCTGTGCCGGCTGCAGTGCGGACTCCCATGCTGCTTTAGAAGACTGAGGCTCCCTCTCACCAGAACTGAGCAGCAGCAACTGGCGAATTTGGGCTGGGTGGGTTTGGGGGGCGTACTTCCTTGCTACACCCAACACTGCCCCTAACCCACTCCTTGCCCCCCAGTACTGCCCCAGCTGCAATCTATCCCTATTCCCAGTACTGCCCCCTGTAGCTACCTTCACTTACACCCTTCCTACCTCCAGCATTGCCCCAGTACTGAAACAAAAAACGGAATTGTATTGCTGAATACACTATAGGGTGCGCAATATGAATCTGTTTTTTTGTTTCATGTTTATTTTGGGGTAAGGGACCACCTCTGATTGTTGCTTCACCTATTATTGAAGCGCTGGCTAATCACCTTTTTGTATTGCCACAGTACTGCCCCAACTGCTGTCTTTCCTTACCGCCTCCCTACCCCAACTGCTGCATGCCGTCATATCTCTCTACCTCCAGCACTGCCTGCCCTTAATCCCCTGGACCCCCTCCCTGCCCCAAGTGTTCCCTGCCTCTATCCCCAGCTCTACCCCAATGGGGTGAACTGCATCATTATACATATACAGAGAAAAGGGACAACACTCAGGACATTTAAAGTGATAAAATATATTGTAAACAAGTCACAAAATTTTGTGCGCTTGCCACAGGATCTATTCCCACTATATGGGTATCGTGGACACCCACTAGTGGGAATAGCCCTGGTGTGCCAGGATTTTGCATCGGTATGCTGAACGCCGGCAAATTGACTGCACTCAGTCTATTCTTTATATACTGTATAATACGGAATATGGGGTCTGGTGAGGATATGTAATTGGGGTTGGGAACAGGAGGCTGTTGGTCAGAATAAGGGCAACGGCATCCCGACCACCATAATACGGACATGTTGAATTAAATGAACAAACCTTACCCCTTACACTAATCCTTCCTAGCATACTAACATTCAGGATGTCGGCTGTCGGGATTCCGGCGCTGGTATTTGGAACACATCGTCTCATCCGCTGGGATGCCAACTAAATTGTATGCGTAGACATACATATATTTGTATGTTCCTTATTGTGTTCCATCCCCCCCCCCCCCCCCAACTGTAAAATTCATTCCTATCCCGCATACAGAGACATAGTTCAGTTTTTTGGTAGATGAATTCAATGGTGCTCCTAAGTAGCCATCTAAAGCCGCCTAATGGAAGAGCCGGCCCTGACTAAGCTTAGCAGAGAAGCTTCTCTATAGGGGAACTATATATTAAGAATCCTCTGATTAGATTTTCTCACACTGCTCATCACAGCAATCGAAATCCTTTTCAGGTATTGATCAAGATAATTACCAGGGCACCCGGGTACTGGTCGGCAGAAGTAAGGGTAGTCTTACCAGACTACTCAGTGGCTAAGGAATGCATACGTTAGCCATCATTTTGGCTAATGTTTCTGCACTGAAACTGGAACCCTGAACTTGGGCTTGTAACACCAGACTCCACAAAACAAAAAATAAAAGGCTATCTATCTTTGGACAACTTGGGACCAATGACAGGGTGCATAATCCTGCTGAAATACTTCATCATTGTGTGGGTACATGAAGTCCATGAAGGGCTGTGAATGGTCACCAAAAACTGTAACGTAGCGGTTACTGGTCAATGATGTGTTCAGGCAGACCAGTGGACCCAGCCCATGCCAGGTAAACACACCCTACACTATTTTGGAACCACCAACAGCCTGCACTGTGCCTTGGTGACAACTACACCCAAACCCTACCATCAGCCCTAAAGAACTGGAACCATGACTCAACGGACCACGCCATATGTTGCCAGTCCTCCTGGGTCCAATTGGCACTGTGTCCGATGTAGAGTAATGACAGGGGTACTCGTGGGTCTTCTGCTCCCATATCCCATGGAAGCTAAAGAACGCTGCACTGACCTGTTGGATATGCATCTGGTACCTCCTGCATTGAATGTGGATGTGATTTGAGCCAGTGTTGCTTGCCTGTTACAACTAACTATTCTGGCCAGACGCTGCTGGTCTCAATCATTAAGCACCGTGGTCGGCTACAGCGCTGCCCATGGTGGGTGCTAATGCCTTCTATGAAGTATTCTCAGTACACACGTGACACTGTATACTGAAGAATGTCCGCACAAAGCTTTGGAATTGGGATGTCCCATCTGACCTGTATCCACTATCATGCCCGGTTCAAACTCCAATAATTTACATCATCTCGCCATGATCAGCCTAACCGGTGTTCAAAGTTACTCACGAGATACCAGTCTAGGAATTTCCAAGAAGTCACAGTATGGTGGCATCACCTATCATTATCTTTACATAGTGCTATCCCATGACTTTTTGCACTTCCAAAAAATAAAATTATATTATATATTATAGTAAGAATCTGCTACAAATGAATGACTCTTCACACCAGTTAACTTAGAAAGAGGGCTTCTTTACTCATAACAAATGTAATAACAGCAAGTTTGTATCCATGAGATGACTTCCTGACACCAGCAGCATAAAGCAGGTAAACCCGACCAAAATGCTGGGCGCGATAGCAAAAAAGTGTCATTTGGGCAGCCAAACAGGTCACTTTTTCGCGCATTTCAGCTCGCCACCCCCAGGGGGTGCAAGCTAAAGACAGACGTTGGCAGCCATTGCGCCCGAACGGAGCTACAACTGAATAGCTTTGTTGGGCGCCATCTGCTGGCTGCAGGAACAATTGAATCTCACCCTGTGGGCCTAATTCAGACCTGGTCGCAAACAGGCGATTTTTGCACTGCTGAGACCAGGTAGTCGCCGGCTAGAGGGGGAGGGGATATTCGCTGTGCAGGGGTGCGATCGGATGTGCAGAGAGCTGCACAAAAAAAAGAGTATGTGCAGTCTCAGCACAGCCCAGGACTTCCTCTTGCCCTGCGTTGATCAGGGCAGACGTCAGAAACCCTCCTTCTAAACGGGTGGACACGCCTGCGTTTTCCTGGACACTCCCTGGAAACGGTCAGTTGCCACCCTCAAATGGCCTCTCCCTGTCAATCTTCTTGCGATCGCTTTCTTTGTTCATCCTGTCGCTGTCCGGCGATCCCCGTCGTCGGGGGGGAGACACGCCTGTGCATTGCGGTGCATACGCAGTTCACACCCGATCGCACAAATGCACAGCAGCGATCGGGTCTGAATGACTCCCTATATATCTATGGGAAACATAGGATTTATTGCTGTGGTCATCCCTAGATAACACAATCCTGAGATGACAGTAGCAATGAGAGGATTGAGGAGTGTGGAAGTATCACATAATGCTCCAAATGCACCCTGGAGAAATGTTTTGATAAACAGGCAAAAGCCCTAAATATCTAATTTTCACGGGATAGAGTGGCCTATGTTTTAGTAAACATGGCAGTGCCAGGATTATTTACAGTCTATTTAGGGTCATAATATTTACATAGTAGGGATAGCTATGTACTAAAGATGTATAAAGGGACATTGTTAGCGAGATCCTCCCTCTGTTCCTGCGCAATATATCCTGGAACAAAACGAGACTCTTCCTCACCATCTGACACTGTGCAACACACTTTTGCGCAAGATGGAGACTGAGGGAGAGGAACTGCATGATCTTTCTTCTGAATACATGCCTCCATAGGTACAAAGCAGCTACCACTCATCTGAGAATGTAGTCTGTCTTCAGAGCTTTTTGGAGATTGGTAACTAGAGTTATACTGCAGTTCTCATTGAGTATAACGGGAACAGCAGTCTGAAGCACTAATTAGCCTTTTGCAGGATATATCTCCTGCATTAGGCTGATGCTACATAGCCCCGATACTTATACTGTATATCATGTAGAAAGAGCAGGTAACACAGATTTTACAGTTAAAAAGGGCTTACCACATATGCCCCTTAGGGCTTAGGCTGTTGATAAAGAGACACATACATTAGATTTCAGTGATGAGTGGGAAAACACTACTTAAGCTGTATGAACTCTCAAACCTACACAGGGGTGCGGCTTCATGGGTAATGCAGTGTTTGAACATAATAAAGTCTACATGTGCTGCATTGGGAGATGGTACTTGCTTTAAGGGGCTGCAAATAATCAACTTGCTTAAACATGTGAACTGCATAAAATACAGTACAAACGTACAAGGAAGTTGGAACCTGTGTGCATTTTATGCTATACTAGACAAGAGTGTAAAAAAGTGCCCAGGGAACCAGTGTGCATTAGAGGGGACATGGTCATACCAAATAGATGAAGTGGTCACGTGACATTGGGAGCAAGTAATAGCCCTACCTCTAGGGCAGCACATTCCTCCCTATGTCACTTACACAAGCACATAAGCCACTCCCCATCCCACAACTCTTACCAGTATTACTTGGCTCCTCTGACCAGACTAAACTCCACAGCTGTCTTGGCAGTCACAGTGAAGCTCATTCATATTCTGATTCACAGCCAGAGAGACCGCACAAATGCTGGGTCTCACTATGGGTGGAGGAATGCAGTAAGAGCATGTATTCCAGTACAATTGGTCACAGTTGTGCATGTCCTGGGTCTCCTTGTATCCATAGTACTTCCCAGGGGATGTACTGTAGGTTGTGCATCATCTCTTTAAAAGGTTAGACATTGGTCTGCACACATTACTGCACATCAAAAGCTGAAAAGTTTAGGCTCTTGCATGACAAGCATTAAGCAAATAAATGACAAATATACTACACAGGGTCCACATATGAGCTTCACGAAAAGACTGCGAGAGGACAGATTCAGATGGTTTGCACAAAACTCAGGGTGAGAAATTTGCACGTGCTGCGTCCGTTTGAAGGTGTAGTGGAGAGCGTTGCAAAAAAAATAAGATTTTACTTACCGGTAAATCTATTTCTCGTAGTCCGCAGTGGATGCTGGGGACTCCGTAAGGACCATGGGGAATAGACGGGCTCCGCAGGAGACAGGGCACTTTAAGAAAGAATTTGGATACTGGTGTGCTCTGGCTCCTCCCTCTATGTCCCTCCTCCAGACCTCCGTTAGAGAAACTGTGCCCGGAAGAGCTGACAGTACAAGGAAAGGATTTTGGAATCCAGAGTAAGACTCATACCAGCCACACCGTATAACTTGTGATAAACTTACCCAGTTAACAGTATGAACAACAACGGAGCATCAGATCAACCCTGATGCAACCACAACATAACCCTTATTTAAGCAATAACTATATACAAGTATTGCAGAAGAAGTCCGCACTCGGGACGGGCGCCCAGCATCCACTACGGACTACGAGAAATAGATTTAACGGTAAGTAAAATCTTATTTTCTCTAACGTCCTAGTGGATGCTGGGGACTCCGTAAGGACCATGGGGATTATACCAAAGCTCCCAAACGGGCGGGAGAGTGCGGATGACTCTGCAGCACCGAATGAGCAAACACAAGGTCCTCCTCAGCCAGGGTATCAAACTTGTAAAACTTTGCAATAGTGTTCGAACCTGACCAAGTAGCTGCTCGGCAAAGCTGTAATGCCGAGACCCCTCGGGCAGCCGCCCAAGAAGAGCCCACCTTCCTTGTGGAGTGGGCTTTTACTGATTTTGGAAGCGGCAATCCAGCCGCAGAATGAGCCTGCTGAATCGTGTTACAGATCCAGCGAGCAATAGTTTGCTTTGAAGCAGGAGCACCCAGCTTGTTGGATGCATACAGGATAAACAGCGACTCAGTTTTCCTGACTCTAGCCGTTCTGGCTACATAAACCTTCAAAGCCCTGACCACATCTAGTAACTCTGAATCCCCCAAGTCACGAGTAGCCACAGGCACCACAATAGGTTGGTTCATATGAAAAGATGACACCACTTTTGGCAGAAATTGTGGACTGGTCCGCAATTCTGCCCTGTCCATATGGAAAACCAGATAGGGGCTTTTATGTGACAAAGCCGCTAATTCGGACACACGCCTAGCTGAAGCCAAGGCTAATAGCATGACCACCTTCCACGTGAGAAATTTAAACTACACGGTTTTGAGTGGCTCAAACCAGTGTGACTTCAGGAAACTCAACACCACGTTAAGATCCCAAGGTGCCACTGGAGGCACAAAAGGGGGCTCAATATGCAGCACTCCCTTTACAAACGTCTGAACTGCAGGTAGAGAAGCCAGTTCTTTTTGAAAGAAAATGGATAGGGCCGAAATCTGGACCTTAATGGAACCCATTCCTGGCCTCACACCAAGCAACATATTTTCGCCATATACGGTGATAATGTTTAGCCGTCACGTCCTTCCTAGCCTTTATCAGCGTAGGAATGACTTCAACTGGAATGCCTTTTTCTGCTAGGATCCGGCGTTCAACCGCCATGCCGTCAAACGCAGCTGCGATAAGTCTTGAAACAGACAGGGCCCCTGTTGCAACAAGTCCTGTCTTAGAGGCAGAGGCCACGGGTCCTCTGTGAGCATTTCTTGAAGATCTGGATACCAAGTCCTTCTTGGCCAATCCGGAACAATGAGTATTGTTCTCACTCCTCTTTTTCTTATGATTCTCAGGACCTTGGGTATGAGAGGAAGAGGAGGAAATACATAAACCGACTGGAACACCCACGGTGTCACTAGTGAATCTACAGCTATCGCCTGAGGGTCTCTTGACCTGGCGCAATACCTCTGTAGCTTTTTGTTGAGGCGGGATGCCATCATGTCCACCTGTGGCAGTTCCCACCGACTTGCAATCTGCGTGAAGACTTCTTGATGAAGTCCCCACTCTCCCGGGTGGAGGTCGTGCCTGCTGAGGAAGTCTGCTTCCCAATTGTCCACTCCCGGAATGAACACTGCTGACAGTGCTCTTACGTGATTCTCCGCCCAGCAAAGAATTCTGGTGACTTCCGCCATCGCCACCCTGCTCCTTGTGCCGCCTTGGCGGTTTACATGAGCCACTGCGGTCATGTTGTCTGACTGAATCAGCACCGATTGGTCGCGAAGCCGGATCTCCGCTTGACTTAGGGGATGTATATGGCCCTTAGTTCCAGGATATTGATGTGAAGGCAAGTCTCCTGACTTGACCACAGCCCTTGGAAATTTCTTCCCTGTGTGACTGCCCCCCCCCCACCCTCGGAGGCTTGCATCCGTGGTCACCAGGACCCAGTCCTGAATGCCGAATCTGCGGCCCTCGAGAAGGTGAGCACTCTGCAGCCACCACAGGAGACACACCCTGGCCCTGGGGGATAGGGTGTCTTCTGGTCTGTGTCCAGAATCATGCCCAGGAAGGGCAGAAGAGTCGTAGGAATCAACTGCGACTTTGGAATATTTAGAATCCAGCCGTGCTGTTGTAACACTTCCCGAGAGCGTGCTACGCTGATCAGCAACTGCTCTCTGGACCTCGCCTTTATGAGTAAATCGTACAAGTATGGGATAATTGTGACCCCTTGCTTTCGCAGGAGCACCCTTATTTCCGCCATTACCTTGGTAAATATTCTCGGTGCCGTGGAGAGACCAAACGGCAACGTCTGGAATTGGTAATGACAATCCTGTACCACAAATCTGAGGTACGCCTGATGAGGTGGATAAAAAGGGACATGAAGGTATGCATCCTTTATGTCCAGAGACACCATAAAATCCCCCCTTCCAGGCTTGCGATGACCGCTCTGAGCGATTCCATCTTGAACTTGAACCTTTTCAGGTATATGTTCAGGGATTTTAAATTCAATATGGGTCTGACCAAACCGTCCGGTTTCGGTACCACAAACATGGTCGAATAATAACCCTTTCCCTGTTGAAGGAGGGGAACCTTGACCACCACCTGCTGAAGATACAATTTGTGAATTGCAGCTAACACTATTTCCCTCTCTAAGGGGGAAGCTGGCAGGGCCGATTTGAGGTATCGGTGAGGGGGCATCTCTTCGAATTCCAGCTTTTATCCCTGAGACACAATCTCTAGTGCCCAGGGATCCACCTGGGAGTGAACCCACTTGTGGCTGAAATTTCGGAGACGCGCCCCCACCGGGCCTAGCTCCGCCTGTGAAGCCCCAGCGTCATGCGGTGGATTTAGTGGAAGCCGGGGAGGACTTCTGTTCATGGGAACTAGCTGTGTTGTGCAGCTTCTTTCCTCTGCCCCTGCCTCTGGCAAGAAAGGACGCACCTTGGACTTTCTTGTCTTTTTGTGATCGAAAGGACTGCATTTGGTAATACGGTGCTTTCTTAGGTTGTGAGGGAACATATGGCAAAAAATTTGACTTTCCAGCAGTAGCTGTGGAGACCAGGTCCGAGAGACCCTCCCCAAACAACTCCTCACCCTTGTAAGGTAAAACCTCCATGTGCCTTTTTGAGTCGGCATCGCCTGTCCATTGCAGAGTCCACAGGACCCTTCTGGCAGAAATCGACATTGCATTTATTCTAGAGCCCAGAAGGCTAATGTCTCTTTGAGCATCTCTCATATATATGACAGCGTCTTTTATATGCCCCAGGGTCATTAATATAGTATCCTTGTCCAAGGTATCAAGTTCCTCAGATAAGGTATCCGTCCATGCTGCTACAGCACTACACACCCAGGCCGACGCAATTGCCGGCCTTAGTAAGGTACCTGAATGTATATAAATGGACTTCAGGGTACCCTCTTGCTTTCTATCCGCAGCATCTTTTAGGGTGGCCGTATCCTGTGACGGCAGGGCTACCCTCTTGGATAAGCGTGTGAGAGCTTTGTCCACCCTAGGGGAGGATTCCCAGCGTAACCTGTCCGTTGGCGGGAAAGGATACGCCATAAGCATCCGTTTGGAAATCTGCAGTTTTTTATCTGGAGATTCCCAAGCCTTTTCACATAACTCATTTAGCTCATGTGAAGGGGGAAAGGTCACCACCTGCCTTTTTTCCCCCCATACATATGAACCCTCTTGTCAGGGACTGGGGTTTCCTCTGTGATGTGCAACACATCCTTTATTGCTATAATCATATAACGGATGGCTTTAGCCAATTTAGGCTGTAACTTTGCATCATCGCCATCGACACTGGAGTCAGAATCCGCGTCGATATCTGTGTCAACAATTTGGGATAGTGGGCGCTTCTGAGACCCTGACGGCCTCTGCGACATAGGATCAGGCATGGGCTGAGACCCCGACTGTCCTAAGGTTTCAGCTTTATCCAACCTTTTATGCAAGGAATTAACATTATCATTTAAAACCTTCCACATATCCATCCAATCAGGTGTCGGCGCCGTCGGCGGCGACCCCACATTCATTTGCTCCCGCTCTGCTTCCACATAGCCTTCCTCGTCAAACATGTCGACACAAGCTTACCGACACACCACACACACAGGGGATGCTCTTTTTGAAGACCGTTCCCCCACAAGGCCTTTTGGAGAGACAGAGAGAGTATGCCAGCACACACCCCAGCGCTATATGTCCCAGGAATCACACAGTAACTTAGTGTTAACCCAGTAGCTGCTGTATATAATGTTTTTGCGCCTAATTTATGTGGCCCCCCTCTCTTTTTACCCTCTTCTACCGTGAATCTGCAGGGGAGAGCCTGGGGAGCTTCCTCTCAGCGGAGCTGTGGAGAGAAGATGGCGCTGGTGAGTGCTGAGGAAGAAGCCCCGCCCCCTCAGCGGCGGGCTTCTGTCCCGCGTTTTTGTGTAAAATTATGGCGGGGGCTCATGCATATATACAGTGCCCAACTGTATATATGCCCAACTTTTGCAAAGAGGTCCTAATTGCTGCCCAGGGCGCCCCCCCCCCCCCCCCCCCCCCTGCGCCCTGCACCCTGCACCCTACAGTGACAGAATTGTGGGTTTAATGTGGGAGCAATGGCGCACAGCTGCAGTGCTGTGCGCTACCTCATATGAAGACTGGAATCTTCTGCCGCCGATTTTGAAGTCTTCTTGCTTCTTTCACCCGGCTTCTGTCTTCCGGCTCTGCGAGGGGGACGGCGGCGCGGCTCCGGGATCGGACGACAAAGGGTGAGATCCTGTGTACGATCCCTCTGGAGATAATGGTGTCCAGTAGCCTAAGAAGCAGGACCAATCTTCAGAGAGTAGGGCTGCTTCTCTCCCCTCAGTCCCACGATGCAGGGAGTCTCTTGCCAGCAGAGCTCCCTGAAAATAAAAAAAAATAAGAATTTACTCACCGGTAATTCTATTTCTCGTAGTCCGTAGTGGATGCTGGGAACTCCGTAAGGACCATGGGGAATAGACAGGCTCCGCAGGAGACTGGGCACTCTAAGAAAGAATTAGGACTACCTGGTGTGCACTGGCTCCTCCCTCTATGCCCCTCCTCCAGACCTCAGTTAGGGAAACTGTGCCCGGAAGAGCTGACACAATAAGGAAAGGATTTGGAATCCCGGGTAAGACTCATACCAGCCACACCAATCACACCGTACAACTCGTGATACTATACCCAGTTAACAGTATGAATAACAACTGAGCCTCACTAACAGATGGCTCATAACAATAACCCTTTAGTTAGGCAATAACTATATACAAGTATTGCAGACAATCCGCACTTGGGATGGGCGCCCAGCATCCACTACGGACTTTGAGAAATAGAATTACCGGTGAGTAAATTCTTATTTTCTCTGACGTCCTAGTGGATGCTGGGAACTCCGTAAGGACCATGGGGATTATACCAAAGCTCCCAAACGGGCGGGAGAGTGCGGATGACTCTGCAGCACCGAATGAGCAAACTCAAGGTCCTCCTCCGCCAGGGTATCAAACTTGTAGAATTTTGCAAACGTGTTTGATCCCGACCAGGTAGCAGCTCGGCAAAGTTGTAAAGCCGAGACCCCTCGGGCAGCCGCCCAAGAAGAGCCCACCTTCCTCGTGGAATGGGCTTTTACTGATTTAGGATGCGGCAGTCCAGCCGCAGAATGTGCAAGTTGAATCGTGAAGCAGATCCAGCGAGCAATAGTCTGCTTAGAAGCAGGAGCACCCAGCTTGTTGGGTGCATGCAGGATAAACAGCGAGTCAGTCTTTCTGACTCTAGCCGTCCTAAAACATAGATTTTCAGGGCCCGGACTACGTCCAGCAACTTGGAAGCCTCCAAGTCCCGAGTAGCCGCAGGCACCACAATAGGTTGGTTCAAATGAAACGCTGACAACACCTTAGGGAGGAATTGGGGACGAGTCCTCAATTCTGCTCTATCCATATGGAAGATCAGATAGGGGCTTTTACAGGACAAAGCCGCCAATTCTGATACCCGCCTAGCCGAAGCCAAGGCCAAAAGCATGACCACTTTCCACGTGAGATATTTTAATTCCACGGCTCAAACCAATGTGATTTTAGGAAATTCAACACAACGTTGAGATCCCAAGGTGCCACTGGGGGCACAAAAGGGGGCTGAATATGCAGCACTCCCTTAACAAACGTCTGAACTTCAGGCAGTGAAGCCAGTTCTTTTTGAAAGAAAATAGACAGGGCTGAAATCTGGACTTTAATGGATCCCAATTTTAGGCCCATAGTCACTCCTGACTGTAGGAAGTGCAAAAATCGACCCAGCTGAAATTCTTCAGTGGGGGCCTTCATAGCCTCACACCAAGCAACATATTTTCACCATATGCGGTGATAATGTTTTGCTGTCCCATCTTTCCTAGCTTTTATCAGCGTAGGAATGACTTCAACCGGAATGCCCTTTTCCATCAGGATCCGGCGTTCAACCGCCATGCCGTCAAACGCAGCCGCGGTAAGTCTTGGAACAGACAGGGCCCCTGCTGTAGCAGGTCCTGTCTGAGAGGCAGAGGCCATGGTTCCTCTGAGATCATTTCTTGTAGTTCCGGGTACCAAGTCCTTCTTGGCCATTCCGGAACGATGAGTATAGTTCTTACTCCTCTCTTTCTTATTATCCTCAGCACCTTTGGTATGAGAGGAAGAGGAGGGAACACATAAACCGACTGGTACACCCACGGTGTCACTAGAGCGTCCACAGCTATCGCCTGAGGGTCCCTTGACCTGGCGCAATATCTTTTTAGCTTTTTGTTGAGGCGGGACGCCATCATGTCCACCTGTGGCCTTTCCCAACGATTTACAATCAGTTTGAAGACTTCTGGATGAAGTCCCCACTCTCCCGGGTGGAGGTCGTGTCTGCTGAGGAAGACTGCTTCCCAGTTGTCCACTCCCGGAATGAACACTGCTGACAGTGCTATCACGTGATTTTACGCCCATCGGAGAATCCTTGTGGCTTCTGCCATCGCCATCCTGCTTCTTGTGCCGCCCTGTCGATTTACATGGGCGACCGCCGTGATGTTGTCTGACTGGATTAGCACCGGCTGGTTTTGAAGCAGGGGTCTTGCCTGACTTAGGGCATTGTAAATGGCCCTTAGTTCCAGAATATTTATGTGTAGGGAAGCTTCCTGACTCGACCATTGTCCTTAGAAGTTTCTTCCCTGAGTGACTGCCCCCCAACCTCGCAGGCTTGCATCCGTGGTCACCAGGATCCAGTCCTGTATGCCGAATCTGCGGCCCTCTAGAAGATGAGCAATCTGCAGCCACCACAACAGAGACACCCTGGCCCTCGGCGACAGGGTGATCAGCCGATGCATCTGAAGATGCGATCCGGACCACTTGTCTAACAGATCCCACTGAAAGATCCTTGCATGGAACCTGCCGAATGGAATTGCCTCGTAAGAAGCTACCATCTTTCCCAGGACTCGTGTGCAATGATGCACCGACACCTGTTTTGTTTCAGGAGGTCTCTGACCAGAGATGACAACTCCTTGGACTTCTCCTCCGGGAGAAACACCTTCTTCAGTTCTGTGTCCAGAATCATACCCAGGAACAGCAGACGCGTCGTAGGAACCAGCTGCGACTTTGGAATATTCAGAATCCAGCCGTGCTGTTGTAGCACTTCCTGAGATAGTGCTACTCCGACCAACAACTGCTCCCTGAAGCTCGCCTTTATAAGGAGATCGTCCAAGTATGGGATAATTATAACTCCCTTCTTTCGAAGGAGTATCATCATTTCGGCCATTACCTTGGTAAATACCCTCGGTGCCGTGGACAGACCAAACGGCAACGTCTGGAGTTGGTAATGGCAGTCCTGTACCACAAAACGGAGGTACACCTGGTGGGGTGGGTAAATGGGGACATGTAGGTAAGCATCCTTGATGTCCAGTGATACCATGTAATCCCCCTCTTCCAGGCTTGCAATAACCGCCCTGAGCGATTCCATTTTGAACTTGAACTTCCTTATATAAGTGTTCAAGGATTTCAAATTTAGAATGGGTCTCACCGAACAGTCTGGTTTCGGTACCACAAACATTGTGGAATAGTAACCCCGTCCCTGTTGAAGGAGGGGAACTTTTATTATCACCTGCTGGAGGTACAGCTTGTGAATTGCCGCCAGTACTACCTCCCTGTCCTGGGGAGTAGCTGGCAAGGCTGATTTGAGGTAACGGCGAGGGGGAGACGTCTCGAATTCCAGCTTGTATCCCTGAGATACCACTTGTAGAACCCAGGGATCCACCTGTGAGCAAACCCACCGGTCGCTGAAGTTCCGGAGACGGGCCCCCACCGCACCTGGCTCCACCAGTGGAGCCCCAGCGTCATGCGGTGGATTTAGTGGAAGCAGGGGAGGATTTTTGTTCTTGGGAACTGGCTGTATGGTGCAGCTTTTTCCCTCTACCCCTGCCTCTGGGCAGAAAGGACGCGCCTTTAACCCGCTTGCCTTTCTGGGGCCGAAAGGACTGTACCTGATAATACGGTGTTTTCTTAGGCTGTGAGGGAACCTGAGGTAAAAATGTCGACTTCCCAGTGGTTGCTGTGGAAACGAGGTCCGAGAGACCATCCCCAAACAATTCCTCACCCTTGTAAGGCAAAACCTCCATGTGCCTTTTAGAATCCGCATCACCTGTCCACTGCCGAGTCCATAATACTCTCCTGGCAGAAATGGACATTGCATTAATTCTAGATGCCAGCCGGCAAATATCCCTCTGTGCATCTCTCATATATAAGACCACGTCTTTAATATGCTCTATGGTTAGCAATATAGTGTCCCTGTCAAGGGAATCAATGTTATCAGACAGGGAATCTGACCACGCTGCTGCAGCACTGCACATCCATGCTGAAGCAATAGCAGGTCTCAGTATAGTACCTGAGTGTGTATATACAGACTTCAGGATAGCCTCCTGCTTTCTATCCGCAGGCTCCTTTAAGGCGGCCGTATCCTGAGACGGTAGTGCCACCTTTTTTGACAAGCGTGTGAGCGCTTTATCCACCCTCGGGATGTCTCCCAACGTACCCTGTCCTCTGGCGGGAAAGGGTACGCCATCAGTAACTTTTTAGAAATCACTAGTTTTTTTATCAGGGGAAGCCCACGCTTCTTCACACACGTCATTCAACTCATCTGATGGGGGAAAAACCACTGGTTGCTTTTTCTCCCCAAACATAATACCCTTTTTAGTGGTACCTGGGTTAATGTCAGAAATGTGCAACACATTTTTCCTTGCCGTAATCATGCAACGGATGGCCCTATTGGAATGTACATTAGTCTCGTCGTCGTCGACACTGGAGTCAGACTCCGTGTCGACATCTGTGTCAGCCATCTGAGGTAGCGGGCGTTTTTGAGCCCCTGATGGCCTTTGAGACTCCTGGGCAGGCACTGGCTGAGAAGCCGGCTGTCCCACAGCTGTTATGTCATCGAACCTTTTATGTAAGGAGTTGACACTGTCGTGTAAAACCTTCCACATATCCATCCACTCTGGTGTCGACCCCGCAGGGGGTGACATCACATTTATCGGCACCTGCTCCGCCTCCACATAAGCCTCCTCATCAAACATGTTGACACAGCCGTACCGACACACCGCACACACAAAGGGAATGCTCTGACTGAGGACAGGACCCCACAAAGTCCTTTGGGGAGACAGAGAGAGAGTATACCAGCACACACCACAGCGCTATATAAACAGGGATTTACACTACACAAAGTGATTTTCCCTATAGCAGCTATACAATACAGCTTGCGCCTAAATTTAGTGCCCCCCCTCTCTTTTTTACACTTTGAGCCTGGAAACTGCAGGGGAGAGCCTGGGGAGCTGTCTTCCAGCGGAGCTGTTAAGAGGAAATGGCACCAGTGTGCTGAGGGAGATAGCCCCGCCCCCTTTTCGGCGGGCTTCTCCCGCTCTTTTATTAATATTATGGCAGGGGATTTTTACACATATATAGTTTATTAGACTATATTATGTGTTGTTTTGCCAATTTAAGGTACTCTAATTGCAATCCAGGGCGCCCCCCCCCAGCGCCCTGCACCCATCAGTGACCGGAGTATGTGGTGTGCATAGGGAGCAATGGCGCACAGCTGCAGTGCTGTGCGCTACCTTAATGAAGACCGGAGTCTTCAGCCGCCGATTTCCAGGACGTTCTTCTTGCTTCTGGCTCTGCAAGGGGGGCGGCGGCGTGGCTCCGGGACCGGACGACCGAGGCTGGGCCTGTGTTCGATCCCTCTGGAGCTAATGGTGTCCAGTAGCCTAGAAGCCCAAGCTAGCTGCAAGCAGGTAGGTTAGCTTCTCTCCCCTAAGTCCCTCGTAGCAGTGAGTCTGTTGCCAGCAGATCTCACTGAAAATAAAAAAACCTAATAAATACTTTCTTTTCTAGAAGCTCAGGAGAGCCCCTAGTGTGCAACCAGCTCGAGCCGGGCACAGATTCTAACCGAGGTCTGGAGGAGGGGCATAGAGGGAGGAGCCAGAGCACACCAGTATCCAAATTCTTTCTTAAAGTGCCCTGTCTCCGGCGGAGCCCGTCTATTCCCCATGGTCCTTACGGAGTCCCCAGCATCCACTAGGACGTTAGAGAAAACGGGTGTGTTGCCTCAGTCTTCTGGGCGTGCTGCAGCCAGTGGATGTGTCCTTTGACGCTGCTTCACTGTCGTCAGCTGCCTGATGGTCACACAGCATGATTGAATACCAGCAGCAGATAACATAAGGCAGCAGGAGTCTATCTACACAAGCTGCATCCGACGCCATTAGCATTATTTCACAGTAGGGTTGAGACGGTCATAGATGCTAATTAATAGCGTACAATTTAGAATCCGGCCCAAAGGTGGTAGATGACCCACTAGCAGACTGATTGAAGAGGAAATTTCCCATGTGTACTAGCAGATGCTCAGTTACTGTACATTTTATACAAACCTTGTGAATTGCTTCAATGGATGTGGATTTTCATTTGTATTTTTTCTTCTTCAGTAAGATCCAGTTATAATCTGCATCTAAGATGCTGATCTCCTGCAATTTCAGCTTGCAGGACGCATAACTAATCATTCCATGATGTATAATTGTAAATAAGGAGTTCACAAAGAAACCCAGATGCCACTTTGCCTTCAGATATAATCACACACAAATAAGACTTCAGCTGGAATGAATTTATAGTGTGGGTATTACTACAGTATGTGCAATTGGGCCAGCCCTATAATTCATGCATTAAAGCATAGTTGTACAAGTCATATCCAATGATCAACACACTCCCACTTAATACAAACTATTAAGCAAGTATTCCAGACAGCAAAAATATTCAACGTACAAAAATCTAATTTCTAATCCATTTATAATATGCAAGCTTGCAAATTTAAAGTGAGCAGACGGCAGGTATAGCTCTTTACAAACAGAAAATAAGATTTTACTCACCGGTAAATCTATTTCTCGTAGTCCGTAGTGGATGCTGGGAACTCCGTAAGGACCATGGGGAATAGCGGCTCCGCAGGAAACTGGGCACAACTAAAGAAAGCTTTAGGACTACCTGGTGTGCACTGACTCCTCCCACTATGACCCTCCTCCAGACCTCAGTTAGGATACTGTGCCCGGAAGAGCTGACACAATAAGGAAGTATTTGGAATCCCGGGTAAGACTCATACCAGCCACACCAATCACACCGTATAACTCGTGATGCTATACCCAGTTAACAGTATGAATAACAACTGAGCCTCACCAACAGATGGCTCATAACAATAACCCTTTAGTTAAGCAATAACTATATACAAGTTTTGCAGACAATCCGCACTTGGGATGGGTGCCCAGCATCCACTACGGACTACGAGAAATAGATTTACCTATGAGTAAAATCTTATTTTCTCTGACGTCCTAGTGGATGCTGGGAACTCCGTAAGGACCATGGGAATTATACCAAAGCTCCCAAACGGGCGGGAGAGTGCGGATGACTCTGCAGCACCGAATGAGCAAACTCAAGGTCCTCCTTAGCCAGGGTATCAAACTTGTAGAATCTTGCAAAAGTGTTTGAACCCGACCAAGTAGCAGCTCGGCAAAGTTGTAAAGCCGAGACCCCTCGGGCAGCCGCCCAAGAAGAGCCCACTTTCCTCGTGGAATGGGCCTTTACAGATTTAGGATGCGGCAGTCCAGCCGCAGAATGTGCAAGTTGAATCGTGCTACAGATCCAGCGAGCAATAGTCTGCTTAGAAGCAGGAGCACCCAGCTTGTTGGGTGCATACAGGATAAATAGCGAGTCAGTTTTTCTGACTCCAGCCGTCCTGGAAACATATTTTCAGGGCCCTGACTAGGTCCAGCAACTTGGAGTCCTCCAAGTCCCGAGTAGCCGCAGGCACCACAATAGGTTGGTTCACATGAAAAGCTGATACCACCTTAGGAAGGAATTGGGAACGCGTCCTCAATTCCGCCCTATCCACATGAAAAATCAGATAAGGGCTTTTGCATGACAAAGCCGCCAATTCTGATACACGCCTGGCCAACAGCATGACCACTTTCCACGTGAGGTATTTTAGCTCCACGGTTTTAAGTGGCTCAAACCAATGCGACTTCAGGAAATCCAACACCACGTTGAGATCCCACGGTGCCACTGGAGGCACAAACGGGGGCTGAATATGCAGCACTCCCTTAACAAAAGTCTGAACTTTAGGCAGTGAAGCCAGTTCTTTTTGGAAGAAAATGGACAGAGCCGAAATCTGGACCTTAATGGAACCCAATTTTAGGCCCATAGACACTCTTGACTTTAGGAAGTGCAGAAAACGACCCAGTTGAAATTCCTCCATTGGGGCCTTTCTGGCCTCACACCAAGCAACATATTTTCGCCAAATACGGTGATAATGTGTTACGGTCACATCTTTCCTCGCCTTAATCAGCGTAGGAATGACTTCCTCCGGAATGCCTTTTTCCTTTAGGATCCGGTGTTCAACCGCCATGCCGTCAAACGCAGCCGCGGTAAGTCTTGGAACAGACAGGGTCCCTGCTGCAGCAGGTCCTGTCTGAGCGGCAGAGGCCATGGGTCCTCTGAGATCATTTCTTGTAGTTCCGGGTACCAAGATCTTCTTGGCCAATCCGGAACCACGAGTATAGTTCGTACTCCTCTCTTTCTTATTATTCTCAGTACCTTGGGTATGAGAGGCAGAGGAGGGAACACATACACCGACTGGTACACCCACGGTGTTACCAGAGCGTCCACAGCTATCGTCTGAGGGTCCCTTGACCTGGCGCAATATCTTTTTAGCTTTTTGTTGAGGCGGGACGCCATCATGTCCACCTGTGGCCTTTCCCACTGGTGTACAATCATTTGGAAGACTTCTGGATGAAGTCCACACTCTCCCGGGTGGAGGTCGTGCCTGCTGAGGAAGTCTGCTTCCCAGTTGTCCACTCCCGGAATTAACACTGCTGACAGTGCTAACACGTGATTCTCCGCCCAACGGAGAATCCTTGTGGCTTCTGCCATCGCCATCCTGCTTCTTGTGCCGCCCTGTCGGTTTACATGGGCGACCGCCGTGATGTTGTCTGACTGAATCAGTACCGGCTGGTGTTGAAGCAGGGGCCTTGCCTGACTTAGGGCATTGTAAATGGCCCTTAGTTCCAGAATATTTATGTGTAGGGCAGTCTCCTGACTTGACCATAGTCCTTGGAAGTTTCTTCCCCGAGTGACTGCCCCCCAGCCTCGAAGGCTGGCATCCGTGGTCACTAGGACCCAGTCCTGTATGCCGAATCTGCGGCCCTCTAGAAGATGAGCACTCTGCAGCCACCACAGTAGAGACACCCTGGCCCTTGGGGACAAGGTTATCAGCCGATGCATTTGAAGATGCGATCCGGACCACTTGTCCAGCAGATCCCACTGAAAGATCCTTGCATGGAACCTGCCGAATGGAATTGCTTCGTAAGAAGCTACCATCTTTCCCAGGACTCGCGTGCAGTGATGCACCAACACCTGTTTTGGTTTTAGGAGGTCTCTTACAAGAGAGATGACAACTCCCTGGCCTTCTCCTCCGGGAGAAACACTTTTTTCTGTTCTGTGTCCAGAACCATCCCCAGGAACAGTAGACGCGTCGTAGGAACCAGCTGCGACTTCGGGATATTCAGGATCCAGCCATGCTGTTGTAGCACTGTCTGAGATAGTGCTACTCCGATCAACAACTGTTCCCTGGACCTCGCCTTTATAAGGAGATCGTCCAAGTACGGGATAATTATGACTCCCTTCTTTCGAAGGAGTATCATAATTTCTGCCATTACCTTGGTAAATACCCTCGGAGCCGTGGATAGACCAAACGACAACGTCTGGAATTGGTAATGACAGTCCTGTACCACAAATCTGAGGTACTCCTGGTGAGGAGGGTAAATGGGGACATGCAGGTAAGCATCCTTGATGTCCAGTGATACCATGTAATCCCCCTCGTCCAGGCTCGCAATAACCGCTCTGAGCGATTCCATTTTGAACTTGAACCTTCTTATGTAAGTGTTCAGTGATTTTAGATTTAAAATGGGTCTCACCGAACCGTCCGGTTTCTGTACCACAAACAACGTGGAATAATAACACCTTCCCTGTTGCAGGAGGGGTACCTTGATTATCACCTGCTGAGAGTACAGCTTGTGAATTGCCTCCAGCACTGCCTCCCTGTCTAGGGTCATGCGGTGGACTTAGAGGAAGCGGGAGAGGGCTTTTGCTCCTGGGAACTGGCTGTATTGTGCAGCTTTTTCCCCCTGCCTCTGCCTCTGGGCAGAAAGGACGCGCCTTTAACCCGCTTGCCTTTCTGAGGCCGAAAGGACTGTACCTGATAATACGGTGCTTTCTTTAGCTGTGAGGGAACATGGGGTAAAAATGTCGACTTTCCAGCAGTTGCTGTGGAGACAAGGTCAGAGAGACCCTCCCCAAACAATTCCTCACCTTTGTAAGGCAAAACCTCCATGTGCCTTTTAGAATCTGCATCACCTGTCCATTGCCGGGTCCACAATACCCTCCTGGCAGATATGGACATTGCATTTACTCTAGATGCCAGCCGGCAAATATCCCTCTGGGCATCTCTCATATATAAGAGTGCATCCTTAATATGCTCTATGTTTAGCAATATAGTGTCCCTGTCCAGGGTATCAATGTTATCAGACAGGGAATCTGACCACGCGGCTGCAGCACTGCACATGCATGCTGAAGCAATAGCCGGTCGCAGTATAAAACCTGAGTGTGTATACACAGACTTCAGGATAGCCTCCTGCTTTCTATTTGCAGGCTCCTTTAGGGCGGCCGTATCCGGAGACGGTAGTGCCACCTTTTTTGACAAGCGTGTGAGCGCTTTATCCACCCTAGGGGATGTCTCCCAACGTGACCTATCCTCTGGCGGGAAAGGGTACGCCATTAGTAATCTTTTAGAAATCACCAGTTTCTTATCGGGGGAAGCCCACGCTTCATCACACACTTCATTCAACTCATCAGATGGGGGAAAAAACAAAGGTTGCTTTTTCTCCCCAAACATAATACCCTTTTTTGTGGTACCTGGGTAAAGATCAGAAATGTGCAACACATCTTTCATTGCCGTAATCATGTAACGGATGGCCCTATTGGAATGTACCGTGGTCTCACCGTCGTCGACACTGGAGTCAGTATCCGTGTCGACGTCTGTATCTGCCATCTGCGGTAGCGGGCGTTTTAGGGCCCCCGATGGCTTTTGAGACGCCTGGGCAGGCACGGGCTGAGAAGCCGGCTGTCCCACATCTGTCATGTCGTCAAACCTTTGTGTAAGGAGTTGACACTGTCACGTACTTCCTTCCACATATCCATCCACTCAGGTGTCGACCCCGCAGGGGGTGACATCACATTTATAGGCACCTGCTCCGCCTCCACATAAGCCTCATCAAACATGTCGACACAGCCGTACCGACACACCGCACACACACAGGGAATGCTCTGACTGAGGACAGGACCCCACAAAGCCCTTTGGGGAGACAGAGAGAGAGTATGCCAGCACACACCAGAGCGCTATATAATGCCGGGATTTACACTACTCACAGTGATTTCCCTTATAGCTGCTTATTACACAGAATTGCGCCTAAATTTAGTGCCCCCCCTCTCTTTTTTACCCTTATGTAGTCTGAAACTGCAGGGGAGAGCCTGGGAGCGATCCTTCCAGCGGAGCTGTGAGAGGAAATGGCGCCAGTGTGCTGAGGGAGATAGCCCCGCCCCTTTTTCGGCGGACTTCTCCCGCTTTTATTAAATTAATGTGGCAGGGGTATTTTACACATATATAGCCTAGTAAGTTATATTATGTGCGTTTGCCACCTGTAAGGTACTCATATTGCTGCCCAGGGCGCCCCCCCCAGCGCCCTGCACCCATAGTGACCGGAGTGTGTGGTATGCACAGAGAGCAATGGCGCACAGCTGCAGTGCTGTGCGCTACCTTAATGAAGACAGGAGTCTTCAGCCGCCGATTTTGAGGAAGATCTTCTTGCTTCTGGCTCTGCAAGGGGGACGGCGGCGCGGCTCCGGGACCGGACGATCATGGACGGGCCCAGTGTTCGATCCCTCTGGAGCTAATGGTGTCCAGAAGCCTAAGAAGCCCAAGCTAGCTGCAAGCAGGTAGGTTCGCTTCTCTCCCCTAAGTCCCTCGTAGCAGTGAGTCTGTTGCCAGCAGATCTCACTGAAAATAAAAAACCTAAAATATACTTTCTTTTTCTAGGAGCTCAGGAGAGCCCCTAGTGTGCATCCAGCTCAGCCAGGCACAAAATTCTAACTGAGGTCTGGAGGAGGGTCATAGTGAGAGGAGCCAGTGCACACCAGGTAGTCCTAAAGCTTTCTTTAGTTGTACCCAGTCTCCTGCTGAGCCGCTATTCCCCATGGTCCTTACGGAGTTCCCAGCATCCACTAGGACGTCAGAGAAATGTATGGTTTTAAAAAAAACTTTAATATTTATATTACATTATAAAAGTAACTGTAAATAACTCGTATTACAGAAACTTACCAGAAACTGTTCCTGGAACAGCATGTGTTTAAAGTATGACGAGCATATAGGTAGTGAAATGAAAAAAGAAAACAAAAACTGATAAACACCAATGTAATGTTATGTAACAGGATATTGGGTCACCAAGTTCTAATATGCACTGTGACATGGAGCCCAACAATGTCTGATATTGTGCAGGAAGGATGCAGCACCATTGCTCCACAAGAAAGTTACTCCGCTGTTACATGGTTAAGGTAGACTCAGGTGTTGTTCCAAAGTATGCCAAAAATACTTGATTAGGTCAAGATCTGATGACTGAAGGTCGGAACAGGCTGCTTCCAGACTATTAGTTTTTTTTACCTTGGAGCACCATGCTGACATCACCTTAGGCCATGTTGTTTATGAAACGCATTCCTCCAGTCAAACCTTTTTCAGTCACCAAGTCACTTCTTGCAGCCTTCCTAGCAATAACTGTAAGTAGAACGACAGTCCATCTGATTTTATGTAGGACATGGACCACGCTTGGATGTTTTGCTCAGGACTGGAGTGGCCCATAGGGGTACAGGAGGAAATCACCAGTAGGCCCCACTGCCTGTGGGCGCTCCCAGGTTCCAGACTGTGCACTTGAAGTATACATTATACTGCATAGGACTATGGTGTACAGTGCATCCGGAAAGTATTCTCAGCACTTCACTTTTTCCATATTTTATGTTACAGCCTTATTTCAAACGGAATAAATTAATTTTTTTCCCCTCAAAATGCTACACACAACACCCCATAATGACAACGTGAAAAAATAAGATTTTACTTACCGATAAATCTATTTCTCGTAGTCCGTAGTGGATGCTGGGACTCCGTAAGGACCATGGGAATAGCGGCTCTGCAGGAGACAGGGCACAAAATAAAAGCTTAAGGATCAGGTGGTGTGCACTGGCTCCTCCCCCTATGACCCTCCTCCAAGCCTCAGTTAGGATACTGTGCCCGGACGAGCGTACATAATAAGGAAGGATATTGAATCCCGGGTAAGACTCATACCAGCCACACCAATCACACCGTACAACTTGTGATCTGAACCCAGTTAACAGTATGATAAACGCAAAGGAGCCTCTGAAAAGATGGCTCACAACAATAATAACCCGAATCTTTGTAACAATAACTATATACAAGTATTGCAGACAATCCGCACTAGGGATGGGCGCCCAGCATCCGCTACGGACTACGAGAAATAGATTTATCGGTAAGTAAAATCTTATTTTCTCCGACGTCCTAAGTGGATGCTGGGACTCCGTAAGGACCATGGGGATTATACCAAAGCTCCCAAACGGGCGGGAGAGTGCGGATGACTCTGCAGCACCGAATGAGAGAACTCCAGGTCCTCCTCAGCAAGGGTATCAAATTTGTAGAATTTAGCAAACGTGTTTGCCCCTGACCAAGTAGCTGCTCGGCAAAGTTGTAAAGCCGAGACCCCTCGGGCAGCCGCCCAAGATGAGCCCACTTTCCTTGTGGAATGGGCTTTTACTGATTTTGGCTGTGGCAATCCTGCCACAGAATGTGCAAGCTGAATTGTACTACAAATCCAACGAGCAATCGTCTGCTTAGAAGCAGGAGCACCCAGCTTGTTGGGTGCATACAGGATAAACAGCGAGTCAGATTTTCTGACTCCAGCCGTCCTGGAAACATATATTTTCAAGGCCCTGACCACGTCAAGCAACTTAGAGTCCTCTAAGTCCCTGGTAGCCGCAGGTACCACAATAGGTTGGTTCATGTGAAATGCAGAAACCACCTTAGGTAGAAATTGAGGACGAGTCCTCAATTCCGCCCTGTCAGAATGAAAAATTAAGTAAGGGCTTTTATATGATAAAGCCGCCAATTCTGACACACGCCTGGCTGAAGCCAAGGCTAACAGCATCGACACCTTCCATGTGAGATATTTTAAGTCCACAGTGGAAAGTGGTTCAAACCAATGTGACTTTAGAAAACTCAACACCACATTGAGATCCCAAGGTGCCACTGGAGGCACAAAAGGAGGCTGTATGTGCAGCACCCCTTTTACAAATGTCTGAACTTCAGGTACTGAAGCCAGTTCTTTCTGGAAGAAAATCGACAGGGCCGAAATTTGAACCTTAATGGACCCTAATTTTAGGCCCATAGACAGTCCTGTTTGCAGGAAATGAAGGAAACGACCCAGTTGAAATTCCTCTGTAGGGGCCTTCTTGGCCTCACACCACGCAACATATTTACGCCAAATGCGGTGATAATGTTTTGCGGTTACGTCCTTCCTGGCTTTGACCAGAGTAGGGATGACTTCTTCTGGAATGCCTTTTTCCCTCAGGATCCGGCGTTCAACCGCCATGCCGTCAAACGCAGCCGCGGTAAGTCCTGGAACAGACAAGGCCCCTGCAGTAGCAGGTCCTTTCTTAGAGGTAGAGGCCATGGTTCGTCCGTGAGCATCTCTTGAAGTTCCGGGTACCAAGTCCGTCTTGGCCAATCCGGAACCACGAGTATAGTTCTTACTCCTCTCCTTCTTATGATTCTCAGTACTTTTGGTATGAGCGGCAGAGGAGGGAACACATACACTGACTGGTACACCCACGGCGTTACCAGAGCGTCCACTGCTATTGCCTGAGGGTCCCTTGACCTGGCGCAATATCTGTCCAGTTTTTTGTTTAGACGTGACGCCATCATGTCCACCTTTGGTTTTTCCCAACGGTTTACAATCAGGTGGAAGACTTCTGGGTGAAGTCCCCACTCTCCCGGGTGAAGGTCGTGTCTGCTGAGGAAGTCTGCTTCCCAGTTGTCCACTCCCGGAATGAATACTGCTGACAGTGCTATCACATGATTTTCCGCCCAGCGAAGAATCCTTGCAGCTTCTGCCATTGCCCTCCTGCTTCTCGTGCCGCCCTGTCTGTTTACGTGGGCGACTGACGTGATGTTGTCCGATTGGATCAACACCGCCTGACCCTGAAGCAGAGGTTTTGCTTGACTTAGGGCATTGTAAATGGCCCTTAGTTCCAGAATGTTTATATGAAGAGACGTTTCCAAGCTTGACCACAGGCCCTGGAAATTCCTTCCCTGTGTGACTGCTCTCCAGCCTCTCAGGCTGGCATCCGTGGTTACCAGGATCCAATCCTGAATGCCAAATCTGCGGCCCTCTAGTAGATGAGCACTCTGCAGCCACCACAGGAGAGACACCCTTGTCCTTGGCGACAGGGTTATCCGCTGATGCATCTGCAGATGCGATCCGGACCATTTGTCCAGTAGATCCCACTGAAATGTTCTTGCATGGAATCTTCCGAATGGAATCGCTTCGTAAGAAGCCACCATTTTCCCCAGGACCCTCGTGCACTGATGCACTGAGACCTGTCCTGGTTTTAGGAGGTTCCCGACTAGCTCGGATAACTCCCTGGCCTTCTCCTCCGGGAGAAACACCTTCTTCTGGACTGTGTCCAGAATCATTCCTAGGAACAGTAGACGTGTCGTTGGAATCAGCTGCGATTTTGGAATATTTAGAATCCACCCGTGCTGACGTAACACTACCTGAGATAGTGCTACTCCGACTTCTAACTGTTCCCTGGATCTTGCCCTTATCAGGAGATCGTCCAAGTAAGGGATAATTAAAATGCCTTTTCTTCGTAGAAGAATCATCATTTCGGCCATTACCTTGGTAAAGACCCGAGGTGCCGTGGACAATCCAAACGGCAGCGTCTGAAACTGATAATGACAGTTTTGTACTACAAACCTGAGGTACCCTTGGTGAGAAGGGTATATCGGGACGTGGAGATAAGCATCTTTGATGTCCAGAGACACCATATAGTCCCCTTCTTCCAGGTTTGCTATCACTGCTCTGAGTGACTCCATCTTGAATTTGAACCTTTTTATGTAAGTGTTCAAGGATTTCAGATTTAAAATTGGTCTCACCGAGCCGTCCGGCTTCGGTACCACAAACAGCGTGGAATAATACCCCTTTCCTTGTTGCAGGAGGGGTACCTTGATTATCACCTGCTGGGAATACAGCTTGTGAATGGCTTCCAAAACTGCCTCCCTGTCGGAGGGAGACTTTGGTAAAGCAGACTTCAGGAAACGGCGAGGGGGAAACGCCTCGAATTCCAGTTTGTACCCCTGCGATGCTACCTGTAGAATCCAGGGATCCACTTGCGAGTGAGCCCACTGCGCGTTGAAATTCTTGAGACGGGCCCCCACCATATCTGAGTCTGCTTGTAAAGCCCCAGCGTCATGCTGAAGACTTGGCAGAAGCAGGGAAGGGCTTCTGCTCCTGTGAAGCGGCTGCATGGTGCAGTCTTTTTTCCTCTTCCTCTGCCCCGGGGCAGAAAAGAATGGCCTTTTGCTCGCTTGTACTTATGGGAACGAAAGGACTGAGTTTGAAAAGACGGGTGTCTTTTTCTGCTGATGTGGAGTGACCTGGGGTAAAAAGGTGGATTTTCCAGCCGTTGCCGTGGCCACCAGGTCCGATAGACCAGCCCCAAATAACTCCTCCCCTTTATACGGCAATACTTCCATGTGCCGTTTGGAATCCGCATCCCCTGACCACTGTCGCGTCCATAACGCTCTTCTGGCAGAGATGGACATAGCACTTACTCTTGATGCCAGGGTGCAAATATCCCTCTGTGCATCACGCATATATAGTAATGCATCCTTTAAATGTTCTATAGTTAACAAAATATTGTCCCTATCCAGGGTATCAATATTCTCGGTCAGGGAATCCGACCATGCGACTCCAGCACTGCACATCCAGGCTGAGGCGATTGCTGGTCGCAGTATAACACCAGTATGTGTGTATATACTTTTTAGGATATTTTCCAGCCTTCTATCAGCTGGTTCTTTGAGGGTAGCCGTATCAGGAGACGGTAACGCTACTTGTTTTGATAAACGTGTGAGCGCCTTATCTACCCTAGGGGGTGTTTCCCAACGCGCCCTAACCTCTGGCGGGAAAGGATATAATGCTAATAATTTTTTAGAAATTAGCTGTTTTTTATCGGGGGAAACCCACGCTTTTTCACACACCTCATTTATTTCCTCTGACTCAGGAAAAAATATTGGTAGTTTTTTCTCACCCCACATAATACCCTTCTTTGTGGTACTTGTAGTGTCAGAAAGGTTCAATGCCTCTTTCATTGCCGTGATCATGTAACGTGTGGCCCTACTGGACATTACGTTTGTCTCGTCACCGTCGACACTAGACTCAGTATCTGTGTCAGGGTCTGTGTCGACCCACTGAGGTAACGGGCGTTTTAGCGCCCCTGACGGTGTCTGAGACGCCTGGACAGGCACTAATTGATTTGCCGGCTGTCTCATGTCGTCAACAGTTTTTTGCAAATTGCTGACATTATCACTTAATTGTTTAAATACAATCATCCAGTCAGGTGTCGACTCCCTAGGGGGTGACATCACCAACACAGGCAACTGCTCCGCCTCCACATAATTTTCCTCCTCATACATGTCGACACACGCGTACCGACACACAGCACACACACCGGGAATGCTCTGATAGAGGACAGGACCTTTGGAGAGACAGAGGGAGAGTCTGCCAGCACACACCCAGCGCTATATATATATATACAGGGATAACCTTATATAAGTGTTACTCCCTTATAGCTGCTGTTAATATATTTATTTGCTGCCAAACGTGCCCCCCCTTCTCTTTTTTACCCTGATTCTGAAGCAGGACTGCAGGGGAGAGTCAGGGAGCCGTCCTTCCAGCGGAGCTGTGAGGGAAAATGGCGCTTGTGTGCTGAGGAGATAGGCCCCGCCCCTTCACGACGTCCTTATCTCCCGCTTTTTTGTGTAAAATGGCAGGGGATTAAAATACATCCATATAGCCCAGGAGCTATATGTGATGTATTCTGTTTTGCCACCTAAGGTATTCTGTTATATTGCGTCTCAGGGCGCTCCCCCCCCAGCGCCCTGCACCCTCAGTGACCGGAGTGTGAAGTGTGCTGAGAGCAATGGCGCACAGCTGCGGTGCTGTGCGCTACCTTAGTCTGAAGACAGGATGTCTTCTGCCGCCGATTTCACCGGACCTCTTCGTCTCTTCTGGCTCTGTAAGGGGGACGGCGGCGCGGCTCCGGTGACCCATCCAGGCTGAACCTGTGATCGTCCCTCTGGAGCTAGTGTCCAGTAGCCTAAGAAACCCGATCCACTCTGCACTCAGGTGAGTCCGTTTCTTCTCCCCTTAGTCCCACGATGCAGTGAGCCTGTTGCCAGCAGGACTCACTGAAAATAAAAAAACCTAACTAAACTTTTATTCTAAGCAGCTCAGGAGAGCCACCTAGATTGCACCCTTCTCGGCCGGGCACAAAAATCTAACTGAGGCTTGGAGGAGGGTCATAGGGGGAGGAGCCAGTGCACACCACCTGATCCTTAAGCTTTTATTTTGTGCCCTGTCTCCTGCGGAGCCGCTATTCCCATGGTCCTTACGGAGTCCCAGCATCCACTAGGACGTCAGAGAAAAGTGTTTGAGATTTTTGCTAATTTATTACAAATAAAAAACTAAGAAATCACACGTACATAAGTATTCAAAGCCTTTGCCATGAAGCTCAGTGTGTGTGTGTGTGTGTGTGTGTGTGTGTGTGTGTGTGTGTGTGTGTGTGTGTGTATCCGGTGAGCATACCAATGTTTGGGATGCAGGAAGTCGGAATATCAACACCTAATTCCTGAAACTGGTCAGCAGACCAACGCTGGGATCCCGACTGTCGCCATCCCAATCATAAGTATGTTGGGGAGGATTAGGGTTAGGCTGCAGGGAGGAAGGGTTAGGCCAGAGATTCCCAAACTCGGCGCTCAAGGCACCCCAACGGTTCAGGTTTTAAATGCATCTATGCTTGGTCACAGGTGACTTAATTAGCACCTTGGTCAATTTGATTTATCCATCTGTGGTGAGCCATGGATATACCTAAATCTTGGACTGTTGGGGTGCCTTGAGGACCACGTTTGTGAACCTCTGGGTTAGGCACTAAAAAGGGAGTGTTAGGGTTAGGCTGTGAGTAGGGAGGTTTAGAATACTTACCAAGCAGGTGTCGGGATTCTGCGCGCCAGGATGCAGTTTTCGGTCTGACCGCTGGCATCCAAAACCCCGGGATCCCGATAACATCCCAAGTGAATATATCATTGCAAACCTCATTGTTGCAAGTAGCCCAGTAATGAAATTGCAAGCTGCAGACTGAAAGACCGCACTGTGCTTCAGTGTCACAGAAGCTACCTGGGATATTAGATTACCTTTCCTCTAAACCCATTCCTTCAAATGCTCTGTACTCCTAATAATCTATGTTGGTATGGTAATTACTTCCATTCATATTTTCATCCATTTAGAAAAGTGATCTAACTGGTAAACGTAACTCAAAACATCAGAATTGTTGTGCACAATTTAAGCAATAGGATGTGGCAATGTCAGCTTGTAGTGTTCCCTATGGGGCAGGTTCTGAGATGGGGCAAAGAAAATTTTACACTGCAGGTGGGGCAGATTTAAAATGAGAGATTTACGGCGGGATGTAATAGTTCGTTTCAGGCACAAACTGGTTGATGTATTATATCAAGCAGTGGAGAGGTGGACCACAATTGATAAATGCTACCTCAATTCTTATTGGTTGCTATGGGCAACTTCTCCACTTTTCCGCTCTTTTCACTGCGTGATACATCGACAAATTAACTTGCTTTTTTTTTCCCTTTGTTCTCACTCAAGCCAGTGATCTGCTCTGTCCAACCTCTTGTGGACTACTATAGTTTAGCCAACTACCTCAGTCAGTGTAAACCTTCATGCTTTCATCCCTGACTACAATTTTGATCTACTCCACAGTATCAATGTATTGCTAGCTGCTTGTATTACTCCATTACATCAGGCTTAAGAAGTCTTAAATTGGTTGCGTATTATCTCCTAATAAAATACTGCATTAAAGAGACAAATGAAAATATAACCAAGGAAAGGGAAACATCACACTGTTCGGAACCTGACGTGTGAAGCTAAGAGTTACAGGAAATGTTTTGAAGCAGAAAACATTAGGTAAAAGCGGATATGAAAATTCCGTCAGCTGTGAAATAGCTGTATCACTGATACTGTGTTGTACAAATGATCACACGTACAGTATAGCTGGCTGCAGACTGTTCTATCCCAGCCAGTATTGTAACATAAGATACGGGTTACTGTTCTTGGGGGGGGGGTTTGGGTGATGAAAATTGCGGACCGTATCCTGATGAAAAAAAGTATCACAATATCCTGCCACATGATGGACATAAAACCAAGGTTGTGCATACATAGAGAACATGAATGACAATGGTGACAAATGATGCTGTGGCCTCTTACACACTGAATCATTTGGAAAGCGTTAGTTGACTGTGTTTGAGGAGGACCATGGCTATTTACCTAGTTGTCACTGATTATAGTTTAGAGTATCACAAATAGCTGCAGTAAGCACTTTTATTTTTCTATATTCTTTCTTAAACATCCCATATCTTAGTCAGCAAGTGAGACTCACAGTCATTAATTTTATGTATGCCAAAGGGCACTAGAAGTCAAATGAGACTACAGGTCATAATCAGACAGCCCAACACAACGAAAACAATCCAAAGGTTATTTTCTTTTGCAAGTAACTTGCAACTTCAGTAAATGGTATGGCCTAGTGATAAAATGTCTAATTACTCTACAAATAGTATTGGGTAAACTAGATAAGGAGATCACTTTTGAAAATGTTGTTGCTTGGCAAAAGGCACGTCACTAAAATGCCTTAGAACATCAAATAAGTAACTGCTCCTATATATAAATGATTTCGTATTCATCGCCACAAATGCGTTGCTGGGAAAATGTTTGGTAAGGCCACGAGTCAACTGAATGGTAAACACAGTCCTGGACAGGGAGGTGTGTATTTAAATAATACATGTGATTGAGCGCATGAATTTTTCAAGGCTGCACAGAGGGCTACTCGAAACTTGCGAAAGTATCGCCGCTGTGCAATGCTTTTGCAGGTCTGCAGGGAGGGGGTGCAGGACCCGGCATGCGGGGCGGACTTGTCCTGTGCTGGGCATCCCCCCGCATGTCGAAGAATTTGCTCGTAGATGTGCGTTTTCTCGCACATCTACGATCAGGTCTGAATAACCCCCATTATACGTAACATTTGTGACAATACACTATCACTTCATTTTGAGAAACACTGGTTGGTGATTTCACTAAATACTGTATATACAGGGTGATCTGTTCTTTTAAACGCTACACTGGCTCCATATCTCACAATCTAGTCAGTACTTGGTAAGGACTTTGTATGAGGGATGTCTGTCGCCATACAATATCTCCAGACTCAAGACATACAGATGTCATTTTCCTTGCTTCCTCCTCTTTATGAAGATTGATGTATTCTCTCTCATATGCATTTTTCCATCCTCACATCAACAACCACCCCCCCCTTACATTCTCCGTTAAATTGCCAAGGTTCATGTTTAATCAAGATTAATTATAACAGTACCTATACCAGTACACAATATACACTCTGTTAGATTATAAAAGTGTGTATACGTCCATGGTATGCACGTGTATATTTGTATATATGTATATTCTCGTCTTACAATACAAAATATATGAAAAGATTAAGGGGTACTCTTACTGAAAACTCCTTCTCTCACCCACATATTCTCTCTTCTCTCTTTTTCTTTCATTATAATTTTTCATTTTTTTCTTTCCGTTTTCATTACTGTATATTTCGGCGACTATAGAGGTATTAGCCGATTGGAAATACCTCACTAACTCTCCTTAAGACTATGAAAATATGTAAATCAAACAAAGTTTTTTGGGGTAAAAACTTCTATAATATTTTATGATATGTACTACTCCTGATATATATATTTCGTGAAACCGAAACTGGCACTCCTTGCTTTCTTCAATTCAAATGACCCGGTACCATCCTAAAAGATGCATACAGAAGTTTGTTAAGGCGGCACTCACAGGTGAATAATCAAACGAAATTGTTTGATTATTCACCTGTGAGTGCCGCCTTCACAAACCTCTGTATCTCTATATAATATATATATATATATATATATATATATATATATATATATATATATATATATATATATATATATATATATATATAGAGAGAGAGAGAGATCGATAGATATATATAGATATATAGATAGATAGAGATGTATCTATCTCTAACTCATGTATATCTAGATACATCTCTCTCTATCTATCTATATATATATATTTTCTTTTTTTAAACCTACCGGTAAATCTTTTTCTCCTAGTCCGTAGAGGATGCTGGGGACTCCGTAAGGACCATGGGGTATAGACGGGCTCCGCAGGAGACATGGGCACTATAAAAGAACTTTAGACGGGTGTGCACTGGCTCCTCCCTCTATGCCCCTCCTGCAGACCTGTTAGAGAAACTGTGCCCAGAGGAGACAGACAGTACAAGGAAAGGATTTTTGTTAATATAAGGGCAAGATTCATACCAGCCCACACCATCCACACCATATAACCTGGACTATACGCAACCAGTTAACAGTATGAACAAAACAGAATCAGCCAACAACTGATCTTAACTGTAACATAACCCTTATGTAAGCAACAACTATACACAAGTCATGCAGAAATATGTCCGCACTGGGACGGGCGCCCAGCATCCTCTACGGACTAGGAGAAAAAGATTTACCGGTAGGTTAAAAATCTTATTTTCTCTTACGTCCTAGAGGATGCTGGGGACTCCGTAAGGACCATGGGGATTATACCAAAGCTCCCAACCGGGCGGGAGAGTGCGGATGACTCTGCAGCACCGAATGAGCAAACACAAGGTCCTCCTCAGCCAGGGTATCAAACTTGTAAAACTTTGCCAAAGTGTTTGAATCTGACCAAGTAGCTGCTCGGCAAAGCTGTAATGCAGAGACCCCTCGGGCAGCCGCCCAAGAAGAGCCCACCTTCCTTGTGGAGTGGGCTTTTACTGATTTTGGAAGCGGCAATCCAGCCGAAGAATGAGCCTGCTGAATCGTGTTACAGATCCAGCGAGCAATAGTTTGCTTTGAAGCAGGAGCACCCAGCTTGTTGGGCGCATGCAGGATAAACAGCGACTCAGTTTTCCTGACTCTAGCCGTTCTGGCTACATAAATCTTCAAAGCCCTGATCACATCCAGCAACTCGGAATCCTCCAAGTCACGAGTAGCCACAGGCACCACAATAGGTTGGTTCATATGAAAAGATGACACCACTTTTGGCAGAAATTGTGGACGGGTCCGCAATTCTGCCCTGTCCATATGGAAAACCAGATAGGGGCTTTTATGTGACAAAGCCGCTAATTCTGACACACGCCTAGCTGAAGCCAAGGCCAATAGCATGACCCCTTCCACGTGAGAAATTTTAACTCCACGGTTTGGAGTGGCTCAAACCAGTGTGACTTCAGGAAACTCAACACCACGTTAAGATCCCAAGGTGCCACTGGAGGCACAAAAGGGGGCGGAATATGCAGCACTCCCTTTACAACATCTGAACTTCAGGAAGAGAAGCCAGTTCTTTTTGAAAGAAAATGGATAGGACCGAAATCTGGACCTTAATGGAACCCAATTTCAGCCCCAAAGTCACTCCCGACTGTAGGAAGTGAAGGAAACGGCCCAGCTAGAATTCCTCCGTAGGGGCATTCCTGGCCTTACACCAAGCAACATATTTTCGCCATATACGGTGATAATGTTGAGCCGTCACATCCTTCCTAGCCTCTATCAGCGTAGGAATGACCTCATCCGGAATGCCTTTTTCTGCTAGGATCCGGCGTTCAACCGCCATGCCATCAAACGCAGCCGCGGTAAGTCTTGGAACAGACAGGGCCCCTGTTGCACAAGTCCTGTCTTAGAGGCAGAGGCCACGGGTCATCTGTGAGCATTTCTTGCAGATCTGGATACCAAGTCCTTCTTGGCCAATCCGGAACAAAAAGTATTATTCTCACTCCTCTTTTCCTTATTGTTCCCAGCACCTTGGGTATGAGAGGAAGAGGAGGAAATACAAATACCGACGGGAACACCCACGGTGTCACCAGTGCGTCCACAGCTATCGCCTGAGGGTCTCTTGACCTGGCGCAATATCTCTGCAGCTTTTGGTTGAGGCAGGATGCCATCATGTCCACCTGTGGCAGTTCCCACCGACTTGCAATCTGCATGAAGACTTCTTGATGAAGTCCCCACTCTCCCGGGTGGAGGTCGTGCCTGCTGAGGAAGTCTGCTTCCCAGTTGTCCACTCCCGGAATGAACACTGCTGACAGTGCGCTTACGTGATTCTCCGCCCAGCGAAGAATTCTGGTGGCTTCTACCATCGCCACCCTGCTCCTTGTGCCGCCTTGGCGGTTTATATGAGCCACTGCGGTGATATTGTCTGACTGAATCAGAACCGGTTGGTCGCGAAGCAGGGTTTCCGCTTGACTTAGGGCGATGTATATGGCCCTTAGTTCCAGGATATTGATGTGAAGGCAAGTCTCCTGCCTTGACCACAGCCCTTGGAAATTTCTTCCCTGTGTGACTGCCCCCCACCCTCAGAGGCTTGCATCCGTGGTCACCAGGACCCAGTCCTGAATGCAGAATCTGCGACCTTCGAGAAGGTGAGCACTCTGCAGCCACCACAGGAGAGACACCCTGGCCCTGGGGGATAGGGTGATTAACCGATGCATCCGAAGATGTGATCCGGACCACTTGTCCAGTAAGTCCCATTGGAAGGTCCTCTCATGGAACATGTCGAAGGGAATGGCTTCATATGATGCCACCCTCCTTCCCAGGACTCGAGTGCAGTGATGCACTGACACCTGTTTTGGTTTTAATAGATTCCTGACCAGTGTCACGAGCTCCTGAGCTCTCTCTATCGGGAGATAAACACTTTTCTGGTCTGTGCCTAGGATCATGCCTAGGAGAGGCAGATGAGCTTTAGGAACCAACTGCGACTTTGGAATATATAGAATCCAGCCGTGTTGCCGTTACACTTCCAGAGAAAGTGATACGCTGTTCAGCAACTGCTCTCTTGATCTCGCTTTTAGGAGGAGATCGTCCAAGTACGCGATAATAGTGACACCTTGCTTCCGCCGGAGCACCATCATTTCCGCCATTACCTTGGTGAATATTCTCAAGGCCGTGGAGAGACCAAACGGCAACGTCTGAAATTGGTAATGACAATCCCGTACCGCAATTCTGAGGTACGCCTGATGAGGTGGATAAATGGGGACATGAAGGTATGCATCCTTTATGTCCCGAATCACCATAAAATCTCCCCCTTTCAGGCTTGCAATGACCGCTCTTAGCGATTCCATCTTGAACTTGAACCTTTTCAGGTATATGTTCAGGGATTTTAAATTCAATATGGGTCTGACCGAACCGTCTGGTTTCGGGACTACAACATGGTCGAATAATAACCCCCTCCTTGTTGAAGGAGGGAAACCTTGACCACCACCTGTTGAAGATACAATTTGTGAACTGCAGTTAACACTGTTTCCCTCTCGTGGGGGGAAGCCGGCAGGGCCGTCGGTGAGGGGGCATCTTCTCAAAGTCCAGCTTGTATCCCTGAGACACAATATCTATTGCCCAGGGATCTAACAGGGAGTGAACCCACTTGTGGCTGAACTTACGAAGGCGTGCCCCCACCGGGCCTAGCTCCGCCTGTGGAGCCCCAACGACATGCGGTGGATTTTTGTAGAGGCCGGGGAGGACTTCTGTTCCTGGGAACTAGCTGTGTTGTGCACCTTCTTTCCTCTGCCCCCGCCTCTGGCAAGGACGCACCTCGGACTTTCTTGTTTCTTTATTCGAAAGGCTGCATTTGATAATGTTGTGCTTTCCTAGGCTGTGCAGGAATATAAGGCAAAATATCAGAATTACCAGCTATAGCTGTGGAGACCAGGTCCGAGAACCCTTCTCCACACAATCCTCAGCCTTCCATATGCCTCTTAAGTCGGCATCATCTGTCCATTGAATATTCTACAGGACACGTCAAGCAGAAATCGACATAGCTTTGACTCTAGGACCCAGTATACTCATGTCTCTTTGGGCATGTATATATATATATATATATATATATATATATATATATATATATATATATATTACTACATACATACATACATACATATACACACACACATCTCTTTAGGCAGCATCTTAGATATATATATATATATATATATATATATATATATATATATATATATATATATATATATATATATATATATATGCATACTAGGGTCTCAATCTCTGCTGATAAGGTACCTGTCCACGCTGCCACAGCGCTAAAAACCCATGCCGACACAATCGCCGGTCTGAGTAGTGTACCAGAATGTGCACGCTATCTGCAGGATCCCTGAGAATAGCTGTTACGTCAGGGCTACCTTTTGGGCAAACGTGACACCCTAGGGGAAGATTCCCATCAAATCCTGGCCCTAGTGGGGAAAGGATACTGCCTGGGAATTCTTTGTGGGAAACTGCAGTCTCTTGTCTGGAGATTCCCGCTCTTTTTCATCATGAGAGGAGGGAAATTTACCTCAGCTTTCTTCCCCTTAAACATGTGTACCCTTGTGTCAGGGACAGATGAGTCATCAGTGATATGCAAATAATCTTTTATTACAATAATCATATATTGAATACTTTTCTGCCATTTTGGCTGTAACTTTGCATTATCGTAGTCGACACTTGAGTCGACCTCCGTGTCGATATCAGTGTCTATTATTTTGGATAGTGAGCATTGAGAGACTCTGAAGGTCTCTGCGACATAGGGACAGACATGGGTAGATTTCCTGTCTGTTCTCTAATCTTTTGTGCAATAAATTCACCTTAGCACTTAATTACACATACCCAAACAGGTGTCGGCGTTGTCGACGGAGACACCCTCACACACATATTTGCTCCATCTCCTCCTTAGGGGAGCCTTTTACCTCAGACATGTCGACACACACGTACCGACACACCACACACTCAGAGAATGCTCATCTGAAGACAATTCCCCCATAAGGCCCTTTGGAGAGACAGAGAGAGAGTATGCCAGCACACACCCCAGCGCTATTAACCCAGGAATAACACAGTAACTTAATGTTAACCCAGTAGCTGCTGTTTATATTGATTTTTGCGCCTAATTATGTGCCCCCCCTCTCTTTTTACCCTCTTCTACCGTGTAACTGCAGGGGAGAGACTGGGGAGCTTCCTCTCAGCGGTGCTGTGGAGAAAAAACATGGCGCTGGTGAGTGCTGAGGAAGAAGCCCCGCCCCCTCAACGGCAGGCTTCTGTCCCGCTTTCATGTACAATTTTGGCGGGGGCTCATACATATACACAGTGCCCAACTGTATATTATGTAAACTTTTGCCAAGAGGTACCTAATTGCTGCCCAGGGCGCCCCCCCCTGCGCCCATACAGTGACCGGAGTATGTCGGTTTAGTGTGGGAGCAATGGCGCACAGCTGCAGTGCTGTGCGCTACCTCATATGTAGACTGGAGTCTTCTGCCGCCGATTTCGAAGTCTTCTTGCTTCTGACACCGGCTTCTGTCTTCTGGCTCTGCGAGGGGGACGGCGGCGCGGCTCCGGGATCGGACGACCAAGGGTGCGATCCTGTGTACGATCCCTCTGGAGCTAATGGTGTCCAGTAGCCTAAGAAGCAGGACCTATCTTCAGTGAGTAGGGCTGCTTCTCTCCCCTCAGTCTCACGATGCAGGGAGCCTGTTGCCAGCAGATCTCCCTGAAAATAAAAAACCTAACAAAATACTTTCTTTTTAGCAAGCTCAGGAGAGCCCACTAAGTAGCACCCAGCTCGTCCGGGCACAGATTCGAACTGAGGTCTGGAGGAGGGACATAGAGGGAGGAGCCAGAACACACCAGAATCCAAATTCTTTCTTAAAGTGCCCTGTCCCATCTATTCCCCATGGTCCTTACGGAGTCCCCAGCATCCACTAGGACGTTAGAGAAATTATGTATATGTATGTAATGGTAAATCGTACATAGACAAAAACTCACTATCTGTGCTATATGGGTTCTGATTAAGGGAGTTCAAGGGAAATCGCATAGTCAAAGTCGGGCATAGCAAGCATCTCATCGTGTGCACATGCCTTACCTGTGATTCTACCCAAACGGTTTGATACAGAGTGGTTTATATGATTGATACATTGTCAGCTTGTTTATGAGTGTTACACAGTATAAATATTTTGAGAACCGGCATTTTAATAAATCATAAATGTTTTTATAAAAAATCTAATTGAATGTATGTGTATACATATACCAAATAAATGAAATTAATTTAAATTTAATCTATGTTAACAGTTATTTAAATGGGAAGCACATTTCATTTAGTTAAATTACTTAATAGACTTGCGCAGTGATTTTTTTTTTCGTTTTATGTTTTCATATCTTTCAAGCCCTCACCAGGCTTTTTTGTCACTAGCTGCAAATCTTAAAATATACGATTTTTGTGTATCCAATTTTTTATTTATTTAAATCTAAATCTTTACAATATCATTATATATTACCTGCGTCAGAAATTACTGAACAGGTTAAAACTGTTCATATACTGTTTTTTTCCTCAGTCTACTTATACAGATTGCTTATCACATTTTGTCTTGTTGACATCATTATGATGGGTTATACCACTTACCCTTTCAGACATACGACCCGGGAATTTCCCTGCTCAGTCCTGGGTTTTTCATCTTTGAAAAATCCCGGGTTTTTGCTGAAGACCCCTTTCACACTAACCTGAGACCTGGCAAATTCCTGGGTCGACCCCTTTCAGACAATAAGCCTGGTCTGCCCTCACAGCCAGGGCAGACCAGGTTACTCTCATGTCACACACACACACGTCTTACACATACACATGTCACACTCAAACACACACATACATGCAGGGCCGGCGCTTCCATTAGGCAGCTTTAGGCAGATGCCTATGGGCGCCAGGACCTGAAGGGCGGCCCGCCGAGGCTGCCTAGGGGAAAAATGAAGGTCTTCTTCTAGACACACGGTGATGGTAGGAACTGATCTCTGAGATCTGTTCTGTTCACCCGCATGCTGCACTCAGTCAGTCTGACGAGTGTGCGCCCGCCCATCTCTTTTCCTATTTGCCATAGGGGACATCAGTTTGTCCGCATGTGTAGGTCAGGTGGTCGTATGTCGTCGTCATCGTCCTCCCTTTCCTTCCAAGTACCTGGCACTCCTCCACTTCCGAGGGCAGGCTGGACAGCCACTTCCACCAAAACCCCCCCTGCATGATGACCGCGCTGATGGGTCCTGCAGCTCTTCGGCCAGCACGGCAGCAGGGGTACTAACAGGAGACCCCTGGATATATGGTGAGTAAGAGTGTGATTATGTCAGAGCATGTCTTCTCTGGCAGCTGGAGCCTGGCCTGGTGGTAACGCTGCTAAGGCTCTGTAGCACCGGAATGCTGTGTATGTGTGCAGGGCCAGATTATAGGAAAGACGAGGCGGTCATCCAGGGGACCCCACAATGTGACAGCAGGGGAATGCATTGCCGCGATTCGCGGGTGGGACCTAATGCCGTGAAGTGCCCACCCCCATCAGAGACATGCGCTGATGCCTAGCAAGGCTGGAACAGGTAGTGTCTCTCCCTATCCCTCCTCTCTCTCTATCTCTCTCTCTCCCTCTCCCTCTCTATCCATCTCTTTCTCTCCCTGATGCGCTCTCTCTCTCTCCCCGACACTCTCTCCCACTCACTACTCCACCCTCTCTCTGTGTCTCCCCTCTCTCACCTCAATGGGGTCAATTCAATTCAGTGACAGTTCGTCTTCAAATTCCTGACTTTACAAACTCCCGTGCATCACGGGAATTTAATTGTCAGGAATGTGTTTTTTAGTCGGCAATTCAATTGAGAGAGAGATATTGTAATTAGTCTGACTTAAATATGATTGTCGGGAATTTGCAAACTCACGGGAATTTGCAAACTCACGGGAATTCAATTATCAGGAATGTGGGGTTTTTTTGTTTTTTTTTAGTCTGAAATTCACTTCAGGGAGGGATATTGTATTTAGTCTGACTTAAATATGCAAGTCGGGAGAAGGGACAGGGAAGAGACTTATTTTCCCTCCTTTTACTCACAGGAATGTAATGTTAAGGCAAGACTTTGGAGTAGAAGCCACAACCATTTTGGTACTGACATGAAAGGAATGGTAGCAGCAGTGGGAAGCAGTATATTGTTCTGTGGAAGTGTGGAAAAACATCAATCATCGCTTTATAATGTGACTTAATTGTCGTTGGCACCAGTAGGGTAAGCTTGCTGGCACTGTGACAGCCAAAGGCAGGGAATCTCTAATAATCACACGTAACTGGGATTGCTTTAGGGCGGCTTGCTTGGCATCATCAATATGGAAGTGTAATGGTTGAAGATCTTGGGCAATGGACTTTAGCCATGTTTTCTTTGGCGTATCACTTACTATTTTCCATTCCTCCGGAATGTGTTACAGTATTAAGGCACTGGTATGGTAATCTTTTTGGCTCCATTCTGCAGACATGTCCAAACCACTTTAAAATGCTGTCTTTTAATATAGGATTCAATTGTGGGTTGGTCTTTGAATAAGTTTTGGATGTTTTAATTTCTCCGGTCCATTCGTTTTTTTTAAAGTATATTTCGTAAGCACCTCATTTGGAAACATTCCAGCTTTGTTAGGTCGTTTTTAAGTATTGCCATTATTCTGAACCATAAAGTAAATTTGTTCTAACTGATATGTTGAATACCCTAATTTTTCGTGGCAATGGTAATGTCGTTTTGGTCCCAGAGGCCTTTTTTCAGAGTTGCAAAGGCAGCTGTGGCACTCGTAATGTCACTTGCAGTGGCTATCTGTTAACCGTTGATAGTTGAACCCAGGTATTTAAAGGTATCCACTTGTTCGGCGGTAGTATGCAGGGGAGGGTGTGTACAGTGAGAAGTAGTGTAGTGTAGTGTGTGCATGGAGAGGGTGCAGGGTAGCTGCAGTAGTGTTTGCGGGGAGGGGTATGCAGGGTAATAGGTAGTGTACTGTGTGTGGGGAAGGGAGTGTTGGGGGATGTATTCATGTGACCGGCAGTCAGGAGACGGACAATCACATGACCTCCCCCTACATCCCGCACCCTCACTATCCCGACGGTCGGCATGCCAACCAACAGGGACTATTCCCATTCGTGGGTGTCCACGATACCCATAGAGTGGGAATAGAAGCCGTGGCGAGCGCAGGGCACCACCGAGCCCTCAGCGCTGACAGCCCGCAAGGGGCACGCTGCACTCGCCCGCGCCGGGATTCCGCTGCCGGTATGCTTACCACCGGTCAGCCATTCCACCACTGAGTGTTGGTTGAGATGTAGGCGTGCACAAGTCAAATGTGGATATTTCACTATGCAAATGGGTATGTACCCAACTCCAAATTACTTTCAAAGTTACAAAAATACTGACCTGCAGTACATTTGTCCATGCATATGTGTTTGCCATTTTCACTTTGGGAATTGCCCCTGTGCAAATGTCTTATGTTCTCATATAGTAAATACTCAGGGGTCTATGTACACTAAGAGTAGGTTACTAATACGGTAGCATGAACTGCCGATCAACCGATTGTCCGGCCTAGTGTACTTGGTGTGGGGAGTGGGGTGCAGGGTAGTGGCTGTAGTAGTGTTTGTGGGGATGGGGGTGCAAGAAAGTGTGTGCGGGGAGGGGGGTGCAGTGCAGGGTAGTGACGGATTATGCAGGGAAGGGAGTGAAGTAGAGTATTGGGTGAGAGATAAGGGGGGTACACACAGAGATCAGTGCTTAAATTCTAAGCAATCTGACTAGATTGCTTAGAAGTTAAGCACGGATCTCTCCGTGTGTACCCCCACAGCGATAGCAATGCGCGGCCCCGCGCTTCACTGTCGCTGGTGCTAGATTGAGCCTGCATGCAGGCTCAATCTAGCACATCACTTATTTCACCGCTAGGTGACATGAGCGACCCCCTCCTCCTCACTCAGCACACATCTCTGGGGAAATCTCCCTGTGTGTTTGGGGCTGTAGTGTACTGTAGGTGGGGCCGGGAGTAGAGATTAGCAGCAGTATTGTAGTGTGTGCAGGGTGAGCGGTGTAGAGTAGAAGCAGTAGTAAAGTGTTTATTTTATTTAGTAGCGTAGTGCAGTGATTTTCCAAACTTTTTTGTATCACCACCTGAGTATCAGAATTTTTTTCACAGCACCGCAAGTCCAAAAGTTTATTTAAAAATTCTGAAAATAATATTAAAATTAAGTAAAATGTTTTTCGAAGGGGTAAATTCAGTTTCAGCACGGATTGAATAGTGCCAGTAGGGGGCTCTCGCAGCTAGTCAATTTAGCGCTCCATAAATCAGAGAATGCCGGTTCTCGCAACTTAAACCTGCCGTTTTGTAGGGAGAACCAGCATTCTCTGACATAACTGCCCCGCTGCAATGTTGTTTGCAGTGCGCTGCGGCACAAAACACATCGCTGTCCTAGTTGTGTAATCATGTACTATACGATAACATTTGATTGGCGTCCTCTTACAACTCCAGTCAGGCGCATGCTGTCCTTCCCTCCTTCAGATGAAATCCTCTATTGCAGCAAGATATGTTAGTTGAAACAACTAAGAAGGGAGAGGGACAAACCACTTGCTAAACTAGCCAGTGGGAATATAAATGTGTTGGATTGAAAAATTAGACCTATTTACAGCATTTCTAATAGCTTAGTATTAAATTCAAAACAAAAATTTGTAAACTCTCACCCCTTGGGGGATGAGAAAAAAAGGGAGAGTTTACAGTCTACAATTGTCGGGAATTCGAACTCTCTCCCCACCCGCGAGTTCATTGAATTGGTCTGACCATTATAACCTATAGAGAGAACAAATTGTCAGGAATTGTATATACACATCGCCGACTAAACAGTCACATTAGCGACAATTGAATTGGTGGGAATTCCAATTGTCGACAAAACTTAAGTAAACTAGTGGAATTGGCAACTAGTCATCGAATTGAATTGACCCCAATCTGTCCCTCTCTATGGGGTCGATTCAGTTCGGCAACTTTTGAATAGCGCCGGGAATTAGCTCCCGACGCTATTTAATTCAGCTGCTAGTGACCCGCAATTGTCGGGAATTCTTCTCTCATCCCCGGGGGATGAGAGAAGAAACCCGACAAAAGTGCTGCCTCGCGGCTGGTGCGAGGATGATTCTGTCGGGTATCAGCCTCGCGCCGGGGAGTTAAGTCGGAGAATGCCCGTTTTCCCGACAATTCAACCTGTTTAGTCGAGGAGAACGGGCCATCGCCGACTTAACTGGAGCTGAATTGAATAGCGTCGGGAGCTAATTCCCGGCGCTATTCATAAGTTGCCGAATTGAATCGACCACTATATCACTCTCTCTCTCCCTGACACTCTCCCTCTCTTTTGCTCCCACCTCTCCGTCTCCCTCCCTTCCTGACACCCTCACTCTCTCCCACTTGCTCCCCTCCCTCTTTGTCTCTCTCCCCTCTCTCTCCCTCTCCCTCGTTGATACGCTCGCTCTCTCCTTGACACCCTGTCTCTCACTCTAGCTCACTCCCCCTCCCTCTCAGTGGCTCTCCCTGACACACGCTCTCTTGCTCCCCTCTCACTCTCCCTGACAGTCTCTCTCCCTGACACTGTCTCTCTCCCTCCTTTCTCTCCCCCTCACGCTCTCTCCCCTCTCATCCCTCATTCTCCATCACTCTTTTTCCCCTTTCTTTCCTTCTCTCTCTAACACCCTCTCTCTCACTCTCTTTTCCTGACACCCTCTCTTTCCCCGACACCGTCTCTCTCTCTCGTCAAAAAAAAAAAAAAAAAAAGAGAAAGAAACTCTTGTTGGGCACTCTTATCTGTGAAAAAATAGATTTAGTTAAAACTTAACTTTTATTAGATCTAATCAGAATAGAAATGATAGCCTCTGAGATAAATTTTACATGTGGCATAACACTAGAAAGACATTTCTATTGTTGCCGAAAACATCAGGAATAATATTAAGAAATTTTAGTTCAATTACTCAATTCAAAACAGGGCACTGCAACAGGGCACACTGCTGACTCAATCGCTCTCCACAGCTGCCCACTCTTCCTTCTATCCGGTCACAGCTGCGTCAAGATCCTCTCACCGCTGTCCACTGTGACTACATGTCACACACAGCAGGCAGCAGCGGCTCTACACAACCTCACCGGAACTTTGTTCTATCTCTCTCCAGCTCTATTCCGCTCTTCTGCCCACACCTCATCTCTCTACCTCTCCAATCCAAAGTGCTGTCATAGGGTTCTTGAGATGGACTGCATATCCCACTCATGTATTTTGTGACTACATGTGTTACTAATTTATTGTGTCTGTGGAAATAGCTTCGGCCTAATATAGTGTCAGTCTGACCTATAATTGATGAAACGCCTTATATCGAAGCATCCTTTTTATTATCTATATTTCAGGTTCTGGACAATTTTATAACAGTATCAGACGGTCATTATATTTATATAGGACTGCCTATATGTTTTGCATTGAGTCACTGAACTCAAATTTCTTAATATTATTCCTGATATTTTCGCCATCCCTAGAAATTTCTTTGTGTTATGCCCGATGTGAATTTATCTGAGAGCTATCATATCTATTCTAATTATAACTAATAAAAGTTAAGTTTTAACTAATTCCTTTTTTTCATAGACGAGAGTTTCTTTCTGTCTTTTTTCTGTCAAAACTATATTTACTCTCTGGGCGCACCTCCACCTGCTATATGAAATATACGCTAGTTATTTGATGTCTTTTTGATGTGGACTGTTCTTTGACCCCTCTCTAACTACTTTGACTTAAATTGCTGTGCTCGTTGACTGTTTCCCAAAACCTCCCCTATCCTTGGTTGACACCCTCTCTCTCTCTTTGTTTCTTTCTCACTCCTCTCTCTCCCCGACACCCTTTCTCTCTCTCTGACACCCTCTTTCACTATCTCACTGTTCTTTCTCCCTGATAGTCTCTCTCCCTTGCTCCCCCCTCTTTTTCTCTCCCCGAAACCCTCTTTTTCTCTCACTCAGTCTCCTGCTCCCCGTTCTGTCTTATAACCACCCCTCACACACTGTGACTCATGACTTACCCCTCTCACCTTTCCTGGATGGAAAGAGGATATTGGGAGGGGGGTGGGGGCAGTAGTCAGAAGTTTTGCCTAGGGTGTTGAGAAACCTTGCACCGGCCCTGCATACATGTGATACACACTCTCACTCCCTTCCTCACACACACCAACCACAGCAGGCCGCCTCTCTGTTAGCTGTGCCGGCTGCTCAACTACACTGCAGCACGAACAACAGCAGCCGGCACACACCCCCTCCAGACAGGTGTGTAGGTGCGAGCCGGGAGCAAATTCCCGGGTCGCACCTTTCAGACATAAGCCGGGTTGTCTTCAAGGGACTGAAGTCCTGGGAAAAACCCTGGTCAATTGCAGGGTCGGCAACCCCGGGACGTGTTCCCGGGTTGGGACCTTTCACACATGCCAAATTCCCGGGATGATGCGCGTTCATGTGCAAAATCCCGGGAATTTGGAGCATGTCTGAAAGGGGGTTTATTGTAATAACTCTTGATATTTGAAATGGGACTTGTGCTTGAAATCACCTATTATAACCTGAAATACAGCTGCTCTAGTGAGATACATCGGTTGTGGATAGTGGACTTTCCTTCGCTACAGAGGTAACCATGGAAACAGTTACTTATAACATATGTCAAATTAGAGGAACAGACTGAAGTCACACTTGCCGACTGCACGTATTCGATTAAGTTTTAGTACCCAACATAATTTTAATAGGGGAAAATAAATTGAGTGCAGTAACCATTTAAAAGAATTGTGTGTTTACAAATGAAGTCAACCCAAATATATTTAAAAAACAAATGATATACACACACACACACACACACACACCTATTTCTAATAATGCGTATGCGTGCGTGTCACTCATTTTTTGAGTTATGACCAGTATTAAAACCCATCAGATTAATAAAAAATAAAAAAATCCATTTCTAACCTATAAAAAATAAATGGCATTAGTGTGTTGCATATAGTAGCAATATATTCAGTGCTTTTAAAAGAAATCACAACTTGTCACAAGTGGAACATTTTCTGCATAATCTGCTGGTTGTGTGGCCTGCAATAACCCTACAGAGCTGGCAGACACGATGTATGCTCTCAGCGTTAATGGATTTTCCTGCAGCAACTTGTGTTTCACTATTACACAATCTCTGGTAAACAAACATGGAAGTATCTTTTATTGTATATACAGTACCTGCAAATCATATAACAAACATTTTCTAAATAAAATGTTTTAAACACTACATTTGATTTATTAGTCCTTGTTTACAGTCATTGTAACATTGGGCACGATTCAATTCGAAGACCGTTGAATAGTGCCGGGAATTAACTCCCAGGGCTATTCAATACAGAACCCTGTGACACCAGACGGGATTTCTTCTCGCACCCTTGGAGGGGTGCGAGCAGAAATCAGTAAAAAATGCTGGTGCGATGCGGATTTCTGCCTTTAGGGCTGCGGGAACACGCCAGGCACTTAATTCGGAGAATGACAATTCTCCTGACAAAAACACCCTGTTTAGTTTGGGAGAACTGGCACTCTCCTTTACCACTGCGCTGTATTGAATAGCCCAGGGTGCTAATTCCCGGCGCTATCCAACTGTATTTGAATTGAATCGTGCCCATTAAATTCCGTAGTCATAGTGGCAACACTGAAAAAAATATATTGGGGGGGGGGGGGGGGGTCGGTGGTATTTAACTAGCAGCATTAACTCATTTTCACATTAAAAAACAGGCTTTTATCGCAACTTGCAAATAAAAAGGCTATTCAATGGCCTGTGAAAAATCTTATGCGATAATTCTGAAAGGTTTATCAGGGATTTCTTTTATTCACCTCCTGAGCAGGTGCCCTATTTTAAAGGAAAAGATGTCGGGACTTGGTTCAGAACCCCTTGGGCACCCTCTTTAATGACCAATTAAGCACTTTGAGTTTTTCCAATCAGCATAATTTTGCCAATGACGTCATTTCTGGGGTGATAAAATGTAAAGCGCAGGAAAATGAGTTTAAAGATGTGGGACAGGTATACTGGGGTGCTGCACGAATGGTAAAAAGTATTTTTAGGCTTACAGGTGGTAGTTACAGGCTTTAAAGATGGTCAGCTTTTCCGCAATGCGTACGCGCATATTGTGGCAGCAACTTCGTGCACCCGGGTACAAATAGTCACACCCACAATCGCACCATTCATTTCCTATGGGCATGTGCATGCACACCCCATTCGTGGGCACAATTTTTGCAATCGCTTTGCCGTGATGTGTACACATTGTGGCAAAGCACCATGGCTACATCTGTATTTTGCTGAAAAACACTTGCCTTCTATCATTTTCACTGTTTTAGACTAATGCATTTAACAGTCATTTGACACATTTTAAAGAACCCCAAATACTTTCATTATGGCCACTAATGGACTTCTATACAGTTATCCTTTATTAGTTTTCCTTTTCTAGGGTACAGGCAGATTTCCCCATTTTCACCTACACTTTTCACTGGTTTAGCCAGCAAGTAGCATTGGGAGAATCCAGTTTTTGTACATTTCTCAATGGACTTCGCAAAAAACAGGAGTGTGCATACAGGTGATAAGCGGAATTTTCAGGCGATATGTGCATCAAGTTGACTTACGTTAACTTAACACTTCATCGCAGCTAATTGAATTCCCCCCATTTTTTCAATCCCAAATCCCGGGATGAAAAAAAAAAAAGGAGTTGGGATTGGCATTGGTGAATTTCCTATTAGGCACGTGGGCCATTTGCATGGATTGCAGTTCCATGCAGGAGGAATCTCTTCTACTGAGACATCTCCTACATTGCCCTCCTGGAGATCGGACAGTAATACAAAGCTGCTTGCGTGCAGCATTGCATTTTCATCCATCTCCGAATTGCTCCTGAGCAATTTAGTCTACATTTTCCAAAAAGGCATTTTCCTATTAAGTAATCGCTTTCAGTTTTTAACTAGGTGCAATAACCCCCTTTACTCATTATTTCTACTTATAATTAGTACATGAGGTTCCTACAATATCAGCATATCTAAAACCATGTATGTTACTTGTGTTTGGGTGCATTGCAATTTTACAAACATTTTTCTCCATTTATTGCTATAGTAGGAATCCCAAACTCAAGTCAAAATCCTACTTAGCGTCTGCATGACAAATATAAATCCGAACCCCTTCAAATATATTTATATGGAAATATCATAACATGAGCTGCAAGACGTGTACAGATAATATTATATAAGAACATAACATTGCTAGAATTCATAAAAATGTTTATCGTAAGCCATCACCACTGCTGGTCAGAACAATATTAAAGTGAATTGCAGTCTCTGAGGAACACACATTTAACAAGTTCTAATCACTGTCCCACACAGGAAGCCAATATGTGCTTTTAATACCTACACAGTCTCTCAACTATCAAGTTAAATTATGCTCTTAGTATGAGTAAGGATCGTCCTAATACATCTTAATGGAATTACCTTATCAAGATCATCATGTTCAAGAACAAACTGAGTGGCTAGCACAGAAATGCCTATAAACAGTACTGTATATTTCACTGCAAAAAAAATATTACCTTTGGCAAAGAACTAAAGGGAAAATCTGCTTGGCTTAAAATAAATGTACGTAAAAGTAACCTGACCTATAATACATGTTGCTCAGTATAACGCAGAAGCATTTACAAGATGTACAGGCAACTTAGAAAACACATATCTCCCATGGAGCGCACTGGTTAGGCGATTTAGGTAGCCACCTTTGAGGTACGTCCAATACTTTAACTAGCTTAATTAAATGAAAAAAAAATAAGAATTTACTCACCGGTAATTCTATTTCTTGTAGTCCGTAGTGGATGCTGGGGACTCCGTAAGGACCATGGGGAATAGACGGCTCCGCAGGAGACTGGGCACATCTAAAGAAAGATTTAGGACTATCTGGTGTGCACTGGCTCCTCCCCCTATAACCCTCCTCCAAGCCTCAGTTAGGAACTGTGCCCGGAAGAGCTGACACAATAAGGAAGGATTTTTGAATCCCGGGTAAGACTCATACCAGCCACACCAATCACACCATATAACACGTGATAGGAACCCCGGTTAACAGTATGATAACAAATGGAGCCTCTGAAGAGATGGCTCACAACAAAACCCGATTTTTGTAACAATAACTATGTACAGGTATTGCAGACAATCCGCACTTGGGATGGGCGCCCAGCATCCACTACGGACTACGAGAAATAGAATTACCGGTGAGTAAATTCTTATTTTCTCTGACGTCCTAGTGGATGCTGGGGACTCCGTAAGGACCATGGGGATTATACCAAAGCTCCCAAACGGGCGGGAGAGTGCGGATGACTCTGCAGCACCGAATGAGAGAATTCCAGGTCCTCCTCAGCCAGGGTATCAAATTTGTAGAATTTTGCAAACGTGTTTGCCCCCGACCAAGTAGCTGTTCGGCAAAGTTGTAAAGCCGAGACCCCTCGGGCAGCCGCCCAATATGAGCCCACCTTCCGTGTGGAATGGGCTTTTACAGATTTAGGCTGCGGTAAGCCTACCGCAGAATGCGCCAGCTGAATAGTGCTACAAATCCAGCGCGCAATAGACTGCTGAGAAGCAGGAGCACCCAGCTTGGTGGGTGCATACAGGATAAACAGCGAGTCAGTCTTTCTGACTCCAGCCGTCCTGGAAATATAAATTTTTAGGGCCTTGACTACGTCCAGCAACTTGGAATCCTCCAAGTCCCTAGTAGCCGCAGGCACCACAATAGGTTGGTTCAAGTGAAAAGCTGAGACCACCTTTGGGAGAAACAGAGGACGAGTCCTCAATTCTGCCCTATCCATATGGAAAATCAGATAAGGGCTTTTACAAGACAAAGCCGCCAATTCTGAAACCCGCCTGGCCGACGCCAAGGCCAACAGCATGACCACTTTCCACGTGAGATATTTTAATTCCACAGTCTTAAGTGGTTCGAACCAATGTGATTTCAGGAATGCCAAAACCACATTGAGATCCCAAGGTGCCACTGGGGGCACAAATGGAGGCTGAATATGCAGTACTCCTTTGACAAAAGTCTGAACTTCGGGCAGTGAAGCCAGTTCTTTTTGGAAGAAAATCGACAGAGCCGAAATCTGGACCTTTATGGACCCCAATTTGAGGCCCAACGTCACCCCTGCTTGCAGGAAGTGCAGGAATCGACCCAGTTGAAATTCCTCCGTCGGGGCCTTCATGGCCTCACACCAAGCAACATATTTTCGCCAAATGCGGTGATAATGTCTTGCGGTGACATCCTTCCTGGCTTTGATCAGGGTAGGGATGACTTCCTCCGGAATACCCTTTTCCTTCAGGATCCGGTGTTCAACCGCCATGCCGTCAAACGCAGCCGCGGTAAGTCTTGGAACAGACAGGGTCCCTGTTGCAGCAGGTCTTGTCTGAGCGGCAGAGGCCAAGGGTCCTCTGTAAGCATCTCTTGAAGTTCCGGGTACCAAGCTCTTCTTGGCCAATCCGGAACCACGAGTATGGTTTTCACTCCTCGCCTTCTTATTATTCTCAGTACCTTGGGTATGAGAGGTAGAGGAGGAAACACAAACAGACTGGTACACCCATGGTGTCACTAGAGCGTCCACCGCTATCGCCTGAGGGTCTCTTGACCGGGCGCAATATCTTTTCAACTTCTTGTTGAGGCGGGACGCCATCATGTCTACCTGTGGTTTTTCCCACCGGTTGACCAGCATTTGGAAGACTTCTGGATGAAGTCCCCATTCTCCCGGGTGGAGGAAGTCTGCTTCCCAGTTGTCCACTCCCGGAATGAACACTGCCGTCAGTGCTAACACATGATTCTCTGTCCATCTGAGAATCCTTGTGGCTTCTGCCATCGCCATCCTGCTTCTCGTGCCGCCCTGTCTGTTTACATGGGCGATCGCCGTGATGTTGTCTGACTGGATCAGTACCGGCTGGTTTTGAAGCAGGGGTCTTGCCTGGCTTAGGGCATTGTAAATGGCCCTTAGCTCCAGGATATTTATGTGAAGAGAAATCTCCTGATTTGACCACAGTCCTTGGAAATTTCTTCCCTTTGTGACTGCCCCCCAGCCCTGAAGGCTGGCATCCGTGGTCACCAGGACCCAGTCCTGTATTCCGAATCTGCGGCCCTCTAGTAGATGAGCCCTCTGCAGCCACCACAGCAGCGATACCCTGGTTCTGGCCGATAGGGTTATCCGCTGTTGCATCTGGAGATGGGACCCGGACCATTTGTCCAACAGGTCCCACTGGAACGTCCTTGCGTGGAACCTTCCGAATGGAATTGCTTCGTATGAAGCTACCATTTTTCCCAGGACTCGTGTGCATTGATGTACCGACACTTTTCCTGGTTTTAGGATGTCTCTGACCAGAGATGACAATTCCTCGGCTTTTTCCAGTGGAAGAAACACTCTTTTCTGGTCTGTGTCCAGAATCATTCCCAGGAACAGAAGACGTGTCGTCGGGACCAGCTGTGACTTTGGAATATTTAGAATCCAGCCGTGCTGTTGTAGCACTTCCTGAGAAAGTGCCACCCCCACTATCAACTGTTCTTTGGACCTCGCCTTTATCAGGAGATCGTCCAAGTACGGGATAATTAAAATAAGAATTTACTTCACAAAAAGGGTAGTGGATAAGTGGAATAGCCTCCCATCAGAGGTGGTAGAGGCTAAGACTGTAGAGCAATTTAAACATGCTTGGGATAGATATATGAATATCCTTACAAAGAATTAAGGTTCAAAAGGGCAGACTAGATGGGCCAAGTGGTTCTTATCTGCCGTCACATTCTATGTTTCTATGTTACTTACCGATAATTCTATTTCTCGTAGTCCGTAGTGGATGCTGGGAACTCCGTAAGGACCATGGGGAATAGCGGCTCCGCAGGAGACTGGGCACAAATAGAAAGCTTTAGTACTACCTGGTGTGCACTGGCTCCTCCCCCTATGACCCTCCTCCAAGCCTCAGTTAGGATACTGTGCCCGGACGAGCGTACACAATAAGGAAGGATTTTGAATCCCGGGTAAGACTCATACCAGCCACACCAATCACACCGTATAACTTGTGATCTGAACCCAGTTAACAGTATGATAACAGAGGAGCCTCTAGAAAAGATGGCTCACTACAACAATAACCCGATTTAGTTAACAATAACTATGTACAAGTATTGCAGACAATCCGCACTTGGGATGGGCGCCCAGCATCCACTACGGACTACGAGAAATAGAATTATCTGTAAGTAAATTCTTATTTTCTCTGACGTCCTAGTGGATGCTGGGAACTCCGTAAGGACCATGGGGATTATACCAAAGCTCCCAAACGGGCGGGAGAGTGCGGATGACTCTGCAGCACCGAATGAGAGAACTCCAGGTCCTCCTCAGCCAGGGTATCAAATTTGTAGAATTTAGCAAACGTGTTTGCCCCTGACCAAGTAGCTGCTCGGCAAAGTTGTAAAGCCGAGACCCCTCGGGCAGCCGCCCAAGATGAGCCCACTTTCCGTGTGGAATGGGCTTTTACAGATTTTGGCTGTGGCAGGCCTGCCACAGAATGAGCAAGCTGAATTGTACTACAAATCCAACGAGCAATAGTCTGCTTAGAAGCAGGAGCACCCAGCTTGTTGGGTGCATACAGGATAAACAGCGAGTCAGATTTTCTGACTCCAGCTGTCCTGGAAACATATATTTTCAGGGCCCTGACTACGTCCAGCAACTTGGAGTCCTCCAAATCCCTAGTAGCCGCAGGTACCACAATAGGCTGGTTCAAGTGAAACGCTGAAACCACCTTAGGGAGAAATTGAGGACGAGTCCTCAATTCTGCCCTGTCCGTATGAAAAATTAGGTAAGGGCTTTTATATGACAAAGCCGCCAATTCTGAGACACGCCTGGCTGAAGCCAGGGCCAACAGCATTACCACTTTCCATGTGAGATATTTTAAGTCCACAGTGGTGAGTGGTTCAAACCAATGTGATTTTAGGAACCCCAAAACTACATTGAGATCCCAAGGTGCCACTGGAGGCACAAAAGGAGGCTGTATATGCAGTACTCCTTTGACAAACGTCTGAACCTCAGGAACTGAAGCCAGTTCTTTCTGGAAGAAAATCGACAGGGCCGAAATTTGAACCTTAATGGACCCTAATTTTAGGCCCATAGACAGTCCTGTTTGCAGGAAATGCAGGAAACGACCCAGTTGAAATTCCTCTGTAGGGGCCTTCCTGGTCTCGCACCACGCAACATATTTACGCCAAATACGGTGATAATGCTGCACGGTTACATCCTTCCTGGCTTTGATCAGGGTAGGGATGACTTCATCCGGAATGCCTTTTTCCTTCAGGATCCGGCGTTCAACCGCCATGCCGTCAAACGCAGCCGCGGTAAGTCTTGGAACAGACAGGGTCCCTGCTGGAGCAGGTCCCTTCTTAGAGGTAGAGGCCACGGGTCCTCTGTGAGCATCTCTTGAAGTTCCGGGTACCAAGTCCTTCCGGAGCCACGAGTATAGTTCTTACTCCTCTCCTTCTTATGATTCTCAGTACCTTGGGTATGAGAGGCAGAGGAGGGAACACATACACTGACTGGTACACCCACGGTGTTACCAGAGCGTCCACAGCTATTGCCTGAGGGTCCCGTGACCTGGCGCAATACCTGTCTAGTTTTTTGTTGAGGCGGGACGCCATCATGTCCACCTTTGGTTTTTCCCAACGGTTCACAATCATGTGGAAGACTTCTGGGTGAAGTCCCCACTCTCCCGGGTGGAGGTCGTGTCTGCTGAGGAAGTCTGCTTCCCAGTTGTCCACTCCCGGAATGAATACTGCTGACAGTGCTATCACATGATTTTCCGCCCAGCGAAGAATCCTTGCAACTTCTGCCATTGCCCACCTGCTTCTTGTGCCACCCTGTCTGTTTACGTGGGCGACTGCCGTGATGTTGTCCGACTGGATCAACACCGGCTGACCCTGAAGCAGAGGCCTTGCTAGGCTTAGAGCATTGTAAATGGCTCTTAGCTCCAGTATATTTATGTGAAGTGTTGTCTCCAGGCTTGACCACAAGCCCTGGAAATTTCTTCCTTGTGTGACTGCTCCCCAGCCTCTCAGGCTGGCATCCGTGGTCACCAGGACCCAGTCCTGAATGCCGAATCTGCGGCCCTCTAGAAGATGAGCACTCTGCAACCACCACAGAAGAGACACCCTTGTCCTTGGGGACAGGGTTATCCGCTGATGCATCTGAAGATGCGATCCGGACCATTTTTCCAGCAGATCCCACTGGAACGTTCTTGCGTGGAATCTGCCGAATGGAATCGCTTCGTAGGAAGCTACCATCTTTCCCAGGACTCTTGTGCATTGAAGCACTGAGACTTGCCCTGGTTTCAGGAGGTTTCTGACCAGTTCGGATAGCTCCCTGGCTTTCTCCTCCGGAAGGAACACCTTTTTCTGAACTGTGTCCAGAATCATCCCTAGGAACAGAAGACGTGTTGTCAGAATCAGCTGCGATTTTGGGATATTTAGAATCCAGCCGTGCTTCCGTAGCACTACTTGAGATAGGGCTACTCCGACTACTAACTGTTCTCTGGATCTTGCTCTTATCAGGAGATCGTCCAAGTAAGGGATAATTAAAACGCCTTTTCTTCGAAGAAGAATCATTTCGGCCATTACCTTGGTAAAGACCCGGGGTGCCGTGGATAATCCAAACGGCAGCGTCTGAAACGGATAGTGACAGTTTTGTACCACAAACCTGAGGTACCCTTGATGAGAAGGGTAAATGGGGACATGGAGGTAGGCATCTTTGATGTCCAGAGACACCATATAGTCCCCCTCTTCCAGGTTCGCGATCACTGCCCTGAGTGACTCCATCTTGAATTTGAACCTCTGTATGTAAGTGTTCAAAGACTTCAGATTTAAAATAGGTCTCACCGAGCGGTCCGGCTTCGGTACCACAAACAGCGTGGAATAATACCCCTTCCCTTGTTGCAGGAGGGGTACCTTGATTATCACCTGCTGGGAATACAGCTTGTGAACTGCCTCCAATACTGCCTCCCTGTCGGAGGGAGACGTTGGTAAAGCAGACTTCAGGAACCGGCGAGGGGGAGACGTCTCGAACTCCAATCTGTACCCCTGAGATACTACTTGAAGGATCCAGGTGTCCACTTGCGAGTGAGCCCACTGCGCGCTGAAATTCTTGAGACGGGCCCCCACGGTGCCCGAGTCCGCTTGTAAGGCCCCAGCGTCATGCTGAGGACTTGGCAGAAGCGGGAGAGGGCTTTTGTTCCTGGGAATTGGCTGTCTGTTGCAGTCTTTTTCCCCTTCCTCTGCCCCGGGGCAGAAAAGAGGAACCTTTTGCCCGCTTGCCCTTATGGGGACGAAAGGACTGAGCCTGATAAGACGGCGTCTTTTTATGCTGAGAGGCGACCTGGGGTAAAAATGTGGATTTCCCAGCAGTTGCCGTGGCCACCAGGTCCGATAGACCGACCCCAAATAACTCCTCCCCTTTATAAGGCAATATTTCCATATGCCGTTTAGAATCCGCATCACCTGACCACTGTCGCGTCCATAACCCTCTTCTGGCAGAAATGGACAGCGCACTCACTCTTGATGCCAGAGTTCAAATATCCCTCTGTGCATCTCGCATATATAGAAATGCATCTTTTAAATGCTCTATAGTCAACAATATACTGTCCCTATCCAGGGTATCAATATTTTCAGTCAGGGAATCCGACCAAGCCACCCCAGCGCTGCACATCCAGGCTGAGGCGATTGCTGGTCGCAGTATAACACCAGTATGTGTGTATATACTTTTTAGGATATTCTCCAGTTTTCTGTCACCTGGTTCCTTGAGGGCGGCCGTATCAGGAGACGGTAACGCCACTTGTTTTGATAAGCGTGTGAGCGCTTTATCCACTCTAGGGGGTGTTTCCCAACGCGCCCTAACCTCTGGCGGGAAAGGGTATAATGCCAATAACTTTTTAGAAATGATCAGTTTTTTATCGGGGGAAACCCACGCTTCATCACACACCTCATTTAATTCATCTGATTCAGGAAAAACTACGGGTAGTTTTTTCACACCCCACATAATACCCTTTTTAGTGGTACTTGCAGTATCAGAAATGTTTAAAACCTCTCTCATTGCCGTGATCATGTAACGTGTGGCCCTACTGGAAGTCACGTTTGTCTCCTCACCGTCGACACTGGAGTCAGTATCCGTGTCGACGTCTGTATCTACCATCTGAGGTAACGGCCGTTTTAGAGCCCCTGATGGTTTCTGAGACGCCTGGACAGGGACTAGCTGATTAGCCGGCTGTCTCATGTCATCAACTGTCTTTTGTAAAGAGCCGACATTGTCACGTAAATCCTTCCATAAAGCCATCCACTCAGGTGTCGACTCACTAGGGGGTGACATCTCTATTATAGGCAATTGCTCCGCCTCCACATCATTTTCCTCCTCATACATGTCGACACAAACGTACCGACACAGCACACGCACAGGGAATGCTCTGATAGAGGACAGGACCCCACTAGCCCTTTGGGGAGACAGAGGGAGAGTATGCCAGCACACACCAGAGCGCTATATTATATTATATATATATATATATATATATATATATATATATATATATATATATATATATATATAGAACATGCAAGCATCCGCACTGTACTGAATCTCCAGGGGACAACACGGTGGTGCTCAACTCCAAGGAATTTTTTGGGTTCCTGATAATAGTCTTTTGAAAAAGAGGGCACTCACCAATTATTTCTTAAAAAGGTCAGAAGGTCATTTATTGGTACATTCTCTGGTCGACGTTTCGATCACATCCCAGTGATCTTTGTCAGGACAGCAAAGCGGTGTTGTGTGGTGACAGAGCACCAGAAGCAGACAACCTTTATAAGTGTTTCTCCCTTTATAGCTGCTGTATTGTTAATATCCCGCCAATTAGTGCCCCCTCTCTTTTTTACCCTGTTTCTGTAGTGCAGGACTGCAGGGGAGAGTCAGGGAGACGTCCTTCCAGCGGAGCTGTGAGGGAAAATGGCGCCTGTGTGCTGAGGAGATAGGCCGCCGAGAAGGGGGCGGAGCCTTTCTCCCGCTTTTTGTGGAAATCTGGCAGGGGTTAAAATTCATCCATATAGCCCAGGGGGCTATATGTGATGCATTTTCGCCAGCCAAGGTGTTTCTATTGCTGCTCAGGGCGCCCCCCCCTAGCGCCCTGCACCCTCAGTGACCGGAGTGTGAAGTGTGCTGAGAAGCAATGGCGCACAGCTGCAGTGCTGTGTGCTACCTTGTGGAAGACAGGATGTCTTCTGCCGCCGATTTTCCGGACCTGTTCTTGCTTCTGGCTCTGTAAGGGGGCCGGCGGCGCGGCTCTGGGACCGAGCTCCAAGGCTGGGCCTGTGATCAGTCCCTCTGGAGCTAATGGTGTCCAGTAGCCTAAGAAGCCCAATCCACTCTGCACGCAGGTGAGTTCGCTTCTTCTCCCCTTAGTCCCTCGATGCAGTGAGCCTGTTGCCAGCAGGTCTCACTGAAAATAAAAAACCTAAACTAAAACTTTCACCAAGAAGCTCAGGAGAGCCCCTAGTGTGCACCCTTCTCGTTCGGGCACAAAAATCTAACTGAGGCTTGGAGGAGGGTCATAGGGGGAGGAGCCAGTGCACACCAGGTAGTACTAAAGCTTTCTATTTGTGCCCAGTCTCCTGCGGAGCCGCTATTCCCCATGGTCCTTACGGAGTTCCCAGCATCCACTAGGACGTCAGAGAAAACTCCCTTCTTGCGAAGGAGTATCACCATTTCGGCCATTACCTTGGTAAAGACCCTCGGTGCCGTGGATAACCCAAACGGCAGCGTCTGGAACTGATAGTGACAGTCCTGTACCACAAATCTGAGGTACTCCTGATGCGGAGGGTAAATGGGGACATGCAGGTACGCATCCTTGATGTCCAGGGATACCATGTAATCCCCCTCCTCCAGGCTCGCAATAACCGCCCTGAGCGATTCCATGTTGAACTTGAACCTTTTGATATAAGTGTTCAAGGCTTTTAAATTTAAGATGGGTCTCACCGTACCGTCCGGTTTCGGTACCACAAACATTGTGGAGTAGTAACCCTTTCCTTGCTGAAGGAGGGGTACCTTGACGATCACTTTCTGTGAATACAGTTTTTGAATAGCCACCAACACTGCCTCCCTGGCAGAGGGAGTTGCCGGCAAGGCAGATTTTAGGAAACGGCGGGGGGGGGGGGGGGACGTCTCGAATTCCAGCCTGTACCCCTGAGATACTACTTGAAGGACCCAGGGATCCACTTGTGAGAGAGCCCACTGTGTGCTGAAAAACCTGAGACGTGCCCCCACCGTTCCCGATTCCGCCTGAGCAGCCCCAGCGTCATGCTGTGGACTTACCGGACGCAGGGGAGGACTTCTGCTCCTGGGAACTAGCTGTGTGCTGCAGCTTTTTTCCCCCCTTCCTCTGCCCCTCGGCAGAAAGGATGCGCCTCTAGCCCGCTTATTTTTCTGGGGCCGAAAGGACTGTACCTGATAATACGGTGCTTTCTTTTGCTGTGGGGTAGCCTGTGGCAAAAAAGTCGATTTCCCAGCAGTAGCTGTGGAAACGAGGTCTGAAAGACCTTCCCCAAAAAGTTCCACCCCTTTATAGGGTAAAACTTCCATGTGCCGCTTGGAGTCGGCATCACCTGACCATTGCCTAGTCCATAACCCCCGTCTGGCGGCAATGGACATAGCGCTTATTTTTGATGCCAGCCGGCAAATATCCCTCTGTGCATCACGCATGTATAAGACCGTGTCTTTTATATGGTCAATCGTTAGCAAAATATTGTCCCTATCCATGGTATCAATGTTTTCCGACAGGGAGTCTGACCACGCAGCAGCAGCACTGCACATCCAAGCTGATGCAATAGCGGGTCTCAATATAATGCCAGTGTGTGTGTATATAGCTTTTAGGGTACTTTCCAGCTTTCTATCAGCAGGTTCTTTTAGGGCGGCCGTATCCGGAGACGGTAGTGCCACCTTCTTTGATAAGCGTGTCAGTGCTTTATCTACCCTAGGGGGTGTTTCCCAGCGTGACCTATCCTCTGGCGGGAAAGGGTACGCAGCCATTAACCGTTTAGAAATGATCAATTTCTTATCTGGGGAAGTCCACGCTTCCTCACACACCTCATTTAATTCGTCAGATGCAGGAAAAACTACTGGTAGTTTTTTCTCACCAAACATAATACCCTTTTTTGTGGTACCTGGGGTATCATCAGAAATGTGTAATACATTTTTCATAGCCTCAATCATATAACGGGTGGATCTATTGGAGGGTACACTTGTCTCATCATCGTCGACACTGGAGTCGGTATCCGTGTCGACATCTGTATCTGTCATCTGAGGTAGCGGGCGTTTTATAGCCCCTGATGACATTTGAGACGCTTGGACAGGCACAAGCTAAGTAGCCGGCTGTCCTATGTCATCAAACCTTTTATGTAAGGAGCTGACTCTGTCACGTAATTCCTTCCATAAGTCCATCCATACTGGTGTCGTCCCCGCAGGGGGTGACATCACATTCACAGGCATTTGCTCCGCCTCCACATCATTATCCTCATCATACATGTCGACACAGCAGTACCGACACACAGCAGACACAGGGAATGCTCTTACAGAGGACAGGACCCCACAAAGCCCTTTGGGGAGACAGAGTATGCCAGCACACACCAGGGCGCTATATAACACAGGGATATCACTATACAGAGTGTTTTCCCCTATAGCTGCCTATAATATATATATATATATACTGCGCCTAAATTGTGCCCCCCCCTCTCTTTTTTACCCTTTCTGTAGTGCAGGACTGCAGGGGAGAGCCAGGGAGCTTCCTTCCAGCGAAGCTGTGAGGGAATAATGGCGCCAGTGTGCTGAGGGAGTTGGCTCCGCCCTTTTTTCGGCGGGCTTTCTCCCGCTATTTTATCGTTTCTGGCAGGGGTTAATATACACCTATATAGCCTCTGGGGCTATATATGGTGTTAGTTTTGCCAGCCAAGGTGTTATTATTGCTGCTCAGGGCGCCCCCCCCCCCAGCGCCCTGCACCCATCAGTGACCGCAGTGTGTGGTGTGCATGAGGAGCAATGGCGCACAGCTGCAGTGCTGTGCGCTACCTTGGAGAAGACAGAAGTCTTCAGCCGCCGATTTTCCGGACCACCTTCTTGTTTCTGGCTCTGTAAGGGGGACGGCGGCGCGGCTCCGGGAACGGACGACGAGGTCGGGTCCTGTGTTCGATCCCTCTGGAGCTAATGGTGTCCAGTAGCCTAAGAAGCCCAAGCTACCACCACTTAGGTAGGTTCGCTTCTTCTCCCCTTAGTCCCTCGTTGCAGTGAGCCTGTTGCCAGCAGGTCTCACTGAAAATAAAAAACCTAAACTATACTTTCTTCTAGGAGCTCAGGAGAGCCCCTAGTGTGCATCCAGCTCAGCCGGGCACAGAAATCTAACTGAGGCTTGGAGGAGGGTCATAGGGGGAGGAGCCAGTGCACACCAGATAGTCCTAAATCTTTCTTTAGATGTGCCCAGTCTCCTGCGGAGCAGTCTATTCCCCATGGTCCTTACGGAGTCCCCAGCATCCACTAGGACGTCAGAGAAAAGAAAGTCTTAGAGAAGGGGGTCATACGTCTGATGAACACAGATGCTGCCTGGCACCTATAGGTTAATGACAATATGACGACGCAGGTTCATAGCCTGATAGTTTTGTACGGTCAGTCCCTGCACGCTCACTAGTGACTCCACTTAAATCACCTGAGGTGAAGCACTGGGGACCATATGCTGAAACTTGATGAGTTTAACTTATGCTTCCCTGACCCTTGGAATGAGGTACTGTTTGGGAGGGGGGCACTGTCCCCATTACTCTGAACAGTTGGATGCATGTTGTCTATTTTCATATAGAGGCAAGTGTAAAAAAAAAAAAAAATCACTGTTTGCATAAGTGGTGCAAACAGAGTGGCTCAAAGTGATACAGAGTGCACAAGAGCAGCTCATGGCCACTCCTGTACTCCTCAACTGGGAACACAGTTCCTGACGATCTCTGTCCACTCGGCGACCTGCATTGTTGCATTATCTGAATTCACCACTGCCCCCTTCCATTTGCATGTCAAGGGTTTTGAGACACCACCATTCATGGATTCCTCATTGAAGATGCATGCTCTAAATGGCATACTAATCAGTAACCATGCATTTTGTATCTCAATATATATGCAATTCAATGCTTCATAACCAAGCATTACCACCAGCTCTTTCATCATAACTTTCCGGGCATACTATCCCAGATTAAGTCAGATCTTGCTTCATGAGTGGTACATTATTAATTCATGAGTGGCCAAATTAATGCTACTAAAATTAACATTCTGCCTAGACTCCTATAACTCTTCCAGAACCTTCCTATCCATGACCCAAACCCCCCCCCCCACCCCCCTTTGGGCAGGTTAGTGACCTCGGGTGCATCTCAGAGTCCTCCAGAGATCTACCCGGGGGTGGTCTGGGTGTCCCAAATTTTAAACGCTATTACCTCTTCACACAGCTTGCTCAATGCATCCTATGGCAGAGGCTCTGGGGCTGCTTTCTCCGGTTTCCTCCTCTGGCTCCCATGGGCTAGTTGTCGGAAAAAAATTGCGACCACCTCATTGTCTTCCATTCCCTATCGATATGGGACACTGCTGTTCATACATTTGGCCTCTCTCCACCTCCCACCCCAGTTATTACTCCATTTAACTCTCTGCATTTCCCCCCTAGCCTGTTTCTTTCAGCTTTCTGCCCCTGGCTAGAAGGTGGTATTCGATTATAAATGATTTGACTAGCGACACCTCTGTTCCCCTATTTTCTGACATTCAATCTAAATTTTGCATGCCCTTGAAAACCTTTTTCCAATACCAGAAGCTATGAAATTTTCATGCCAAAGTTACACACCACCACCACACTCTTGAACCCCTGACTCCTTTAGAATTGTTCTGTGTCAGTCTTCCACTGCCAGATTGATCTATCATTATATTCTGAGATTTCTCTTGCCTCTGCGTCCACACGTGATCCTCAAGAGTTGGCTTAGGAGCAGGACCTGGACAAGTCTCTAGATCCAGACGAATGGGCTGAGACTAGAAAGGGGGCTACCTCTTGCTCGATCTACTCAAGGATAAAGGAGATTGTATATAAAATAATCAACAGACGTACTTGGTCCCCTCTCAACTGAAAAAGATCCTTCCCGATGCACTTCTAGAGTGCAGCGCAGCTTGTTATACAGGTTGTGTATAACAAGAAATGGTGGCTCCCTTTATGTTATGGACAAGAATGAAGATGAATTAAAAGTGACCTTTCTTCATCCAGCTGGGCCTTCACAATCATTCTTCTATCCAAGGCAGGCGGATGTACTATGGATACCTAATAGATTTTTTAGTCTTATGCAAAGTCGACCCTATAACTCCAACTGGAAGAATTTATGTCACGTCTCCTGATGACACTTTAAAAACCACTGAGGCACTGTCAAACTATCTTCAGCTTACATTGTTGACTGACTAATACAATGTCAAGTATTTCTATTCAACTTGATTTATATAATGAAACTAATGAAGCCATTACTACTTGTAATACACTCGGCTTTTTCGAATAAACTACCTTGCTTTAAAATTATTTTTAACCATGATCCCATTATTCTCCCACTTTTAAATTTTGACAAACAATTAACACATTGGCATAGACTATTTCCTGAAATTTTTTGAACTTTGAGAGAACTATGATCAAAAATTTCCGATTGAACTTGGAAAAAGTTTTTCCTCACAAATCCTATGGACATCATAGGAAAGGGCATAAACAGCACAGTAAAATGACACCAATTTTAATTAAGAGATCTGCTATGGTGATTTGAAAATAAGATGGTTGTGCATTTTTGACATTTTTTTTTTTTTAAACTTTACATAGCCATAATTTGGAAATGGCATGAGATATTTAAATAAAATGTTGTATTTTTCTTAGACTACATATATACTCTTCATAAACCAAATTTTATCAAAACCTGAGCTGGTGTGTTGATTTGACACGGAATGACCCATATTCCAAATGACTCTTAACATAATCCCACAATCCCATCTATCGTCTGGGCACTAACTGCCGTTAGGAGCAATGTTTCTGTTCAATGAACACATATTTAAAGCCAGATTACAGGTGCTGTTAATTATTTAGCCTAGCATCTAGCGGCCTCAATCAGTTGTCAAAACCTGGACTGGACCCATTTAGTCCTGCTGCTCTGCTAAACCTGGGAAATCCTGATGATCCACATTAACTCCATGTTGAACTATGCTGTCCCTACCATACTAAATATATAGCTCTTCCAACACACCCATGAGGTGGCTGCCCAGTGTCGTTTTTGTTTTTTTGGGGTATCGCCATTAGCCTCGATTCCCAGCTTTTCTTTCTGTTCAGTTTTATAATCACTTTTCCATTGCGAGATGGGTGTAAAGTATTACTTCGGTTATCAATATTGCTATTCCAAGACTTTCGGGTACACAATTTTTTGTCTTCCCACCTTTATTTCTGTCAGTTATTTTTGGTCATTGATTTATGGTTATTTCAGGTCATTGAATTATGGTTATTTCTGTCAGTTATTACAGTTCATTAAAGTTTTCCTCAAAATCCATCCAGTGGAAGGCCCAAAACAGGCTCCCCGAGTCAAAGTTCTGCCCAGCATACACCAATGGGAGGTCCGACTGGGACCCCAACTCCTAGTATGTCTTCTGGGATCCAATCTTACCACTCTGTGAAGTTGTCATCAAAATCCTAATCAGGTCACTTTTAGCTCATTTTAGCTCACCACCTCCGGAGCGGCTCGCGTCTGAACAGAGCAACAATTGAAAACAGCGCAATAGACTATTGAATTCCCCATGTATTTACAAAAGTGTTCAAAAGCATAAATGCAATGCAGTTTATATAAATTTTCACTGTGCGCATCTCAATTTATCAGAAAGAAAAAAAAAAAATGAAGAACATTGCAAAATCAAGAGCGAATGTGGCTTTGAGGAGAATTCCAACAGCAGCTGCTTTTTGTCTAGGAATACATGCCATGCTTACACACATTACCAAGTTCACTGGGTGCAGTATTAATAATGTTAATAGAAATAGTCAGAACTACTTGTAGATTTAATATACTTGTTGTGCAAACGTATACAGTTGTAGACTATTACACATAGAAACACCTTTGTATACTCTATGTCATCTTTAAAAAGATCAATAAGATCTGCCTGGCATGTTCCCTGTACTAACAGAGGAATGTGTAATATGCCAGCTGCTATTAGCACATGCTTCTTTGCAGGCAGGGAATGATAACCTTAAGCACTTGCTGAGGTGGCTTGCCAGAAATTTTGATATGTAACTAGATGCGGCTGTGAATCGCAAACTGCAGTCTCATCATTATCTAGGTAGTCATACACAGTGTGTCCGCAAAGTGTGAGGTGGACCCTAAACTGTGGTAACACTTTACGAAGCACCCGTCCTACATTCAGTATTTTCCCACTTCATCACTGCAATGTAAGCTACACTGCAGTTACCAGCTGCAACCAATTTTCAAGTACATTCACTTGTTCGAAAGCCTTGAGAAGGTCACTACTTTTCAATATGGAGTAAGTGTAAAATGTAGCACAAGTTTTTAAGGATATCTATGCTTAGGCACAGGTGACTTAATTAGTACCTCAGTCAGTTTGATTATACCGTATGTGCACAAGCAGGGATATCATCCCTAAAACCTGGACTGTTAAGGTGCCTTGAGGACTGCACTTGGGAACCACTGATCTACACAAAGGCAGATTGGAAGCAAGAAAAAATAATAAACTGAGCTAAGAATGGATGGGTCTAAGCGAGTGATGGTGAAAGAACTGCCCACTTACATTCTAGAAGATTTAAGGTGTTAGTATCGGGATCCCGGCACTTGGGATGCCGGCGGTCAGAGTACAGACAGTGGCATCTGGCATGCAGGATCCAGACACCTACTAAGTATGCTAACCCTAATCTTCTACCCCCCCCTAACCCTCCCTCCCCGAAACCAAACCCTAACCTCCCCGGGCAGTGCCTAAACCTAACGCCCCCTCCCCGAAGCCTAACCCTAAACTCCCCATGTGGTGCCTAAACCTAACCCCCCTACCCGCAGCCTAACCCTAACCGTCCCACCCCCGTCCGGTGGTGCCTAACTCTAAGCCAAAGGTCGACATGAGTTATTTATGGTTTTTTGGTGCCGTTTTCTTCGTAGGGTGACTGGGAACCCCAATTAGTGCACCACGCCCCCTCGCATGGCGAGCGAAAGGTGCCTCGCTCCGCAACCGCTGCACTCGGCACAGGTTACTGTTCCCAATTGTAGTCCACGTGGATCGTAAAGTATAAAAAAAAAAAAAAAAAACATTAAAAACTCATGTTGACCTTTTTCCATGTCGACCTTTTTGGTGTCGACCTAGAGTCCGGTTACCATGTTACATATGATAAAATAAAAATAACGAGCATAATGAAAGCAGAATATTAAAAAGTTCCCAGTAAAAATCTTCAGGAGAGGAGGAAGAGTGAGATTTTATGATTGGATTTCAATTTCCCCTCTCTCTTTTGTATAGCCCATGGCTGCTCCAGATCAGAAGTCATAAAGTGACTGTCCGCTGTACTGTCACTGCAGTGTGATAGCATGAAATTCTTACACCAAACAAGAGCTCGCTGCAGAGGGCGCACTATCACTAAAAGGTAGAGCTAGCAAGTTTCTGTACACTGTATCCGGTCTCTAGGTCGACCACTATAGGTTGACAGTAAGTAGGTCGACATGGTTTCTAGGTGGTCAGGGACTCCAGGTTGACATGAGTTTTTCACTTTTTTTTTCTTCATTTTTTTTGAACTTTTTCATACTTTACGGTCCACGTGTACTACAATTGGGAACGGAAACCCGAAGCATGGCGAGCAAAGAAAGCCATGCGAAGGGACACGGTGCACTAACTGGGGTTCCCGATCACTTTACGGAGAAAACACCACCAAAAAAAAAAAAAAAAAAAAAAGTGAAAAAAACTCATGTCGATCTTCTCTCATGTCGACCTAGTCACCATGTCAACCTAGACACTATCGACCTTGCATTCCACACCCTCTGTACACTGTGGTGGGCAGACAAAGGAGTTTAGTGAAGGGATGGGGATAAATAATTGGGTATGGATGGTGGTCGTCCTTCTACATGTGCCACCAGGACTATCTGTGGTAAGCAGGGCATTGGCACAAGAAATATATGCACCAGTAGTGCTGGCCTCAGGACTAGAAAATCAATGCTGGATATAAACCTATTCAAACAGCAAACATAAGGTGCCCCTTTGTAACCAGAGAACCTTCAATCTGCAGCTTTTGAAAGTTAATTTCTATGTTTTTGAAAGTTAATTTCTATGTATTTAAAACTGGGAGCCCACAATGTCTTGCTCTAGGGTGTCAGGAAAGCCTTTGTGAGGTAGAGACCACCAGGTAGAGTCCCCTTTTACACACTGCGCCAGGTAGAGTCCCCTTTTACACATTACGCCAATGGTGCGAGTATGTGTGTGCCTGTGTGCGCGTGTTATACTTCCGTCTGCCTCTGGAGCAGCTACTCCCACCTACCGGCCTTTCACCCATCTCTCTGCTCTTTTCCCGCTGCGGGAACACAAGAGGACGTGAGGACTTGGGAGGGGCAGAGCGTAAAGAGGTACAGGATTCTGCAGCACGCCGCTGCCCGGCTGCCTGTGTAAGCAGCAGCCCAGCTTATACGATGGCGGTGGGGAGGACGTGCGGGTGATGCACACACAGTGCATATGAGCAGTTTGCCAGGCATTGCTACACTGCTAGTTACGCCCCTGTCAGGGGCAGACAGTAATTACCTCCTTCCTGTTGGGAGACTACTGTGTGGTTACAATGGGGCAGACAATTGTTTTTGGCGTCTAAAAAGTCCAATGTAGATGGGATTTCTGATGCCCAGTCACAATTCAATTGTGCACATCTCTCATATAACACACAAACAGACATGGTTTAGCCAACCAAAATGGCTAAACCCATCTAGACTCCATGCTGCAGGCGTCCAAAGTGCCCAGTTTCAACAAATTTTTACTCGTACCACAGTAGGCAGCAAGAAAAGTGTACTCTGCGGCCGCTGGGAGCCCAAACGGCAGAACAACTAAATTGCTGCCATTGGGCGCCCTCTAGTGGCGGCCGCAGCAACAATTGAATTGGCCCCAATGGCGGTATCTGGGTACTATTGTTCGCCACTAGCTAGATGTCCCAACTTGTCCCTCAGCACTTGGGTGTAGAGTTCCCAGAGTACTGTATGTAGAGATAAGTTGGTAATGGAGCGCAGGCTGCTGGAGGAGCCTGGCACCACCAACATGATTGGGCCCCTGCTACTTATGCAGCCATGCGATTCACAAGGCAGCCAGCAGGGAAGGTGTGCAGAGCCTGAGGAGGAGGATGGAGAGGCGCTGCTGAAGAGAAGGGTTCAAATAGCAGAGAGGCGCACGGAGCGCTTGCAGGCAGGCAGGAAGGGAGACACTATAGGCTGCTATTGGCTGGGGAAACACTGCAGGCGGCTATTTATTTCCCCAGTCTCACAAGAAGTTGTGACACAGGAAGAACATTCACCGGAAGAGTCAATTATTACGCAAACTTCTTGTGCGGTAAAGCTGCAGCTAATGAGCACTAACACATAGCTCCTGAGGCTGCGAGCAAACACCTGTGTCAGGGCATGGGGTAGCAGCTAACTGAATCTGCCCCAACCAGTATAAATCAGTACGGGGCCGGGCTGCAAAGTAGTCATGATACTGTATGTGCACACTGTCTTTCAAAACAGTTATGGGGAACACAGACTTTCCACCCTCCCACATGTACAGAGACAACAATTTACTCAGAATATGTACCCTATAAATCCATTTACAGCGTTTGGGATTGTGGGTTTTATCTGTATAAGTTGCCAGTATTCAGTTCTAATCATACTTATCTAGTACAGAACACAATGAAATGGTGGGTTGTTCACTCTATATGAGGTGCCTTAAAGTGTCAGAATGACTAATGCCAGAGTCTCATGCAACCAATAACTTGGCAGAGGCGGCTTTGTTTATTTTGTTTCTATTTACCAATTGGCAATCCAAACTTCTGTCAAACAGTATTGAGAACATATAACGGTGACCATGACAGAGAGGAATAAAAAATACTTTGGACAACAACAAAGCTATGCTGCTTAAACTTAACATTTCAAAATAGCTTACAGTATATGTAAGAGTTAATAGAAGTTTGTTATAGCGGTACATTAGATTGTAATTACTGAACATGGGTAAAACAAAGTCTGATGGATTATTCCATACTTTAGCAAACCACAGACACAAGAACACATTACCACATGGTCTGTGTAAGACTCCATAAACAAGTGCTGCAAGCAACACTTGTCCTAGGTCAGACTTTCCACATAGGTAGACTGCACAAGAACACCCACAGGGAATTTTTTATGTTTATTTCACAACTGTACTAGCCGGTTTAATGTAGCTCCTCCATTAAAAAGGAAAAAAAAAGGAAATGTGCACTTAATATTCTAACGGTAAACAAACAGCAAGATATCGAAATACAAAAAAAAACTCCGACTCATTAGTAATAATTCTATTCATATCTACAAAAGTGTCAGTCAACTTCTCATTACAGACAAGAGTATGAAGAACCATATGTATCAATTATTAGTTTTTAGACCCGATAGTTACAATTTCTTATCCCTACAGTAAGAAATGATACATCCCCAGGAAGTACCAAAAACCACATCTAATGACAGTTGCTGATGTGTGTAAAAGTAAACTAATCGCTGGTGCAATGACTAGGCTTTCAGTTACTGTACCCCTGTACGCTAATGCACAGCCTACAACAGCTAACGCCACCTGAAGCACTTAGTCAATCTGACATCACAGCCCGCATGGAGACCTATATGAAACCTATCTGCTGCAGCCCCTCCATGGTAAATTGTGGGGATCCCTAATATTGAAGAATGCCCAACCAAAAACAACCGTTTTGGAGGGATATTCCACAAATACAAACCATGTTCCAATGCAAAGGGTGCAAGTTATTTTTGCATGCAGGGCAAAAGGGATGCGGTCAGGATCCAAACAGATCCCACCAGTAAGTACAGAGGGGGTTAGGGGTTGTGGGTGTGGTTCGTTTTATCGACAGTATCTAGGTCGACAATGTTTAGGTCGACCACTATAGGTCGACAGTCACTAGGTCGACATGGATGGAAGGTCGACAGGGTTTCTAGGTCGACAGGTCTAAAGGTCGACATGAGGATTTTTTTTTTTTGGTGTCGTTTTCTTCGTAAAGTGACCGGGATCCCAAATTAGTGCACCGCGTCCCCTCGCATGGCTCGCTTCGCTCCTCATGCTTCGGGCATGGTGCCTTCGCTCCGCTACCGCTTCGCTCGGCACACTTTATCGTTCCAATCGTAGTCCACGTGGATCGTTAAGTATGAAAAAATAAAAAAAAATAAAAAGTGAAAAACTCATGTCGACCTTTAGACCTGTCGACCTAGCACATGTCGACCTAGAAACCCTGTCGACCTTCCATCCATGTCGACCTAGTGACTGTCGACATATAGTGGTCGACCGAGACACTGTCGATCTTCAGACCAGATCCCTAGGGTTGTACATTTTGCACAGTGTGTGGTCGATTGCGTGCTCCCGTGGGTCATTCAGTCGGGTGTGCTACATGCCCAATGGGATGATTTGGAACAACGACGTAAGGTGGGTAACAATATATTGTGCCACTACGATATATCAAACAATCAGTCATGCCGTCAGCTGGGACACACATCGTCTTAGAGTGCACCCGGCTTTAAACTGCAGGAGGGGACGGTTAGTGTTAGGCTGCAGGAGGAGTGGGTTAGGGGTAGGGTTTAAATACTTAACGGGATCCATTGGGATTCTCACTGCCAGGATTTTGTATCCAATCCCAATGTAAATACCAGCTGCTATTACATGTAAACTACAAATAACGGACAGCTTTATTTTTACACAGCAATTTGGATTTGAGTTTGAGTTTGAACAAACCACACCCAAATCTAAATCTCTCCGCACATTTTCAGTCTGCCCCACCTAGAGTGTAATGTATTGATGGCTCTACAATCAATGGTCGATAGTGTCAAACCATTGTTATAAAACAATTAATGGGATATGATCAACATCTACAAATATATAAGGGGACAATACACAGAGCTTGCGCAGGACCTGTTTTTGGTTAGATCAACACAGAGGACTCGTGGACACTCGCTCAGGTTAGAGGAGAGGAGAGGAGATTCCGCACAATACGTCGTAAAGGCTTTTTCACGGTAAGGACAATACGTGTTTGGAATTCCCTGCCCGAGGGAGTTGTAATGGCGGAATCTGTCAACACCTTTAAGAATGGGTTAGATAAATTCCTAATGGATAAGGATATCCAGGGGTATGGTGCATAGTCATGCATTATAGTTACTATAAATAGGGATAAAATGCAACGGCTGACAGCAGCATCAGTCAGAAATTTTAGTCAAATCATCATGCATAGGAGACCACAAATAGGTTGAACTCGATGGACAATTGTCTTTTTTCAACCTTGGATACTATGTATCATCAAAAGCAGAGTGCTGCGCATGCTCAGACTAGCACACCACTGTTTTCTCATCATCGGGTGCCACCATCGAACACTTTGGGGTCGATTCAAAAAAAATAATGTCTGCAGCCGCCAATAGAGGGCGCCCAACGGCAGCAATTCAATTTTTCTGCCGTTCGGGCGCCTGGTGGCCCCGGAGGACACATTTTTTCTCGCAGCCTCCTGAGGTGCGAGAAAGAAAAAAAAAATGTGTCCAAACCCAGAACTATTGAGACGGGTTTAGTCGCTTTACACATTTAAACCCTGTCTGTTTGGGCGCGACATGTGATGTGCAAGGGCGTCCAAACAAATGAATCGTGACAAGTGTTTGGGCGGCTAAACAGTCCCGTTTAGACGGGATTTTAGACGCCCAAAACAATTGAAGTCCCTCCTTTGAATCTGACATTAAACATCGATGGTTACAAAACCTAGATGGTCAGTGGCCATCCTTAGAGCAACATGGTTTTGTCAAGATGCAAAGTTACTTGCTCTATTTTGTTTCACTCCCAATTCAGACTCAGACCCTAAATGTAACATCTGATGTAACTGCCCTTTTCTGAAAGTACTCCAGATATTCATAGGTGAACACCTGTAAGAAATCTACTGTTGCAGGGACATACTTTTCAATCAATACATACTTTAGGGGTAAAAAAAAGGAATTTAAGACCTACCGGTAATTACTTTTCTCCTAGTCTGTAGTGGATACTGGAGTCTTGGACTTTAGTACCATGGGGTATAGATAGGGTCCACTGGAACCTGGCACTTTAAAGAAATAAGATTTTAAACCTACCGGTAAATCTTTTTCTCCTAGTCCGTAGAGGATGCTGGGGACTCCGTAAGGACCATGGGGAATAGACTGCCTCCGCAGGACATAGGCACTAAAAAATACTTTAGATATGGCTGTGCACTGGCTCCTCCCTCTATGCCCCTCCTCCAGACCTCAGTTAGAGAAACTGTGCCCAGAGGAGACGGACAGTACGAGGAAAGGATTTTTGTTAATCTAAGGGCAAGATTCATACCAGCCCACACCATCCACACCGTATAACATGGAATATACGAACCAGTTAACAGTATGAAACAAAACAGCATCAGCCCTAGACTGATCAAAACTGTAACATAACCCTTATGTAAGCAAAAACTATATACAAGTCTTGCAGAAATTTGTCCGCACTGGGACGGACGCCCAGCATCCTCTACGGACTAGGAGAAAAAGATTTACCGGTAGGTTTAAAATCTTATTTTCTTACGTCCTAGAGGATGCTGGGGACTCCGTAAGGAGCATGGGGATTATACCAAAGCTCCAAAACGGGCGGGAGTGCGCGGATGACTGCAGCACCGATTGAGCAAACATGAGGTCCTCATCAGCCAGGGTATCAAACTTGTAGAACTTTGCAAAGGTGTTTGAACCCGACCAAGTCGCCGCTCGGCAAAGCTGTAATGCCGAGACACCTCAGGCAGCCGCCCAAGAAGAGCCCACCTTCCTAGCGGAATGGGCCTTAACCAAATTTTGTAACGGCAATCCAGCCGTAGAATGAGCCAGCTGAATAGTGTTACAGATCCAGCGAGCAATAGTCTGCTTAGATGCAGGAGCGCCAACCTTGTTGGCTGCATACAGGACAAACAGAGCCTCTGTTTTCCTAACCAGAGCCGTTCTGGCCACATAAATTTTCAATGCCCTGACCACATCAAGGGACTCGGAATCCTCCAAGTCCCGCGTAGCCACAGGCACCACAATAGGTTGGTTCATATGAAAAGATGAAACCACCTTAGGCAAAAATTGAGGACGAGTCCACAACTCCACTCTATCCACATGGAAAATCAGATAGGGGCTTTTGTGAGATAAAGCCGCCAACTCAGACACTCGCCTTGCCGAGGCCAATGCCAACAACATGACCACTTTCCAAGTGAGATACTTCAATTCCACCGTTAAAAGAGGCTCAAACCAGTGAGACTTAAGGAACCTCAACATCACGTTAAGGTCCCATGGTGCCACTGGAGGCTCAAAAAGGAGGCTGGATATGCAGCACTCCCTTCACAAAAGTCTCTACTTCTGGGAGAGAAGCCAATTCCCTCTGAAAGAAAATGGATAGGGCCGAAATCTGCACCTTAATGGAGCCTAATTTTAGGCCGAAATTCACGCCAGTCTGTAGGAAGTGAAGAAAATGGCCCAGATGGAATTCTTCCGGAGGAGCATTCCTGGACTCACACCAAGACACATAATTCCTCCATATACGGTGATAATGTTTTGCTGTCACGTCCTTCCTAGCCTTTATCAGAGTAGGAATGACCTCATCCGGAATGCCCTTTTCCGCTAGGATCCGGCGTTCAACCGCCATGCCGTCAAACGTAGCCACGGTAAGTCTTGGAACAGACAGGACCCCTGCTGCAACAGGTCCTCTCTGAGAGGAAGAGGCCACGGATCTTCTGTGAGCATTTCCTGCAGATCCGGATACCAGGCCCTTCGAGGCCAATCTGGAACAATGAGAATTGTCTGTACTCCTCCGTCTTATGATTCTCAATATCTTGGAAATGAGAGGAAGGGGAGGGAACACATAGACCGACTGGAACACCCACGGTGTCACCAGGGCGTCCACTGCTACCGCCTGTGGGTCCCTTGACCTGGCACAATACCTCGAAAGTTTCTTGTTGAGGCGTGACGCCATCATGTCTATTTGAGGCAGTCCCCACTGACTTGCAATCTCTGCGAAGACTTCCTGATGAAGTCCCCACTCTCCTGGATGTAGATCGTGTCTGCTGAGGAAGTCCTCTTCCCAGTTGTCCACTCCCGGAATTAGGACTGTCAGAGCGCTTACATGAAATTCCGCCCAGCGAAGAATCCTGGTGGCTTCCGCCAGTGCCACCCTGCTCTTTGTTCCACCTTGACGGTTTATATGAGCCACTGCGGTGATGTTGTCTGACTGAATCAGAACCGGTAGGTCGCGAAGCAAATTCTCCGCTTGACGAAGGCCGTTGTATAAGGCCCTTAATTCCAGTACGTTGATGTGTAGACAAGCCTCCTGGCTTGACCATAGCCCTTGGCAGTTTCTTCCCTGAGTGAATGCTCCCCATCCTCGGAGGCTCGCGTCAGTGGTTACCAGACCCCAGTCCTGAATGCCGAACCTGCAAGCCTCTAGAAGGTGAGCACTCTGCAGCCACCACAGGAGAGATACCCTGGCCCTGGGGGACAGGCTGATTATCTGATGAATCTGTAGATGCGACCCGGACCACTGGTCCAGAAGGTCCCACTGAAAAGTCCTCGCTTGGAACCTGCCGAATGTAATGGCCTCGTAAGATGCCACCATCTTTCCCAGAACTTGAGTGCAGTGATGCACAGACACCCTTTTTGGCTTCAAGAGGTCCCTGACCAAGTTCAGGAGTTCTTGGGCCTTTTCCCTCGGGAGAAAATAAGAATTTACTTACCGATAATTCTATTTCTCGTAGTCCGTAGTGGATGCTGGGGACTCCGTAAGGACCATGGGGAATAGCGGCTCCGCAGGAGACTGGGCACAAAAGTAAAGCTTTAGAACTACCTGGTGTGCACTGGCTCCTCCCCCTATGACCCTCCTCCAAGCCTCAGTTAGGATACTGTGCCCGGACGAGCGTACACAATAAGGAAGGATTTTGAATCCCGGGTAAGACTCATACCAGCCACACCAATCACACCATATAACTTGTGATCTAAACCCAGTTAACAGCATGATAACAGAGGAGCCTCTAGAAAAGATGGCTCACTACAGCAATAACCCGATTTTTTTGGTAACAATAACTATGTACCAGTATTGCAGACAATCCGCACTTGGGATGGGCGCCCAGCATCCACTACGGACTACGAGAAATAGAATTATCGGTAAGTAAATTCTTATTTTCTCTGACGTCCTAGTGGATGCTGGGGACTCCGTAAGGACCATGGGGATTATACCAAAGCTCCCAAACGGGCGGGAGAGTGCGGATGACTCTGCAGCACCAAATGAGAGAACTCCAGTTCCTCCTCAGCCAGGGTATCAAATTTGTAGAATTTTACAAACGTATTTGCTCCTGACCAAGTAGCTGCTCGGCAAAGTTGTAAAGCCGAGACCCCTCAGGCAGCCGCCCAAGATGAGCCCACCTTCCTTGTGGAATGGGCTTTTACAGATTTTGGCTGTGGCAGGCCTGCCACAGAATGTGCAAGCTGAATTGTACTACAAATCCAACGAGCAATAGTCTGCTTAGAAGCAGGAGCACCCAGCTTGTTGGGTGCATACAGAATAAACAACGAGTCAGATTTTCTGACTCCAGCCGTCCTGGAAACCTATATTTCCAGGGCCCTGACAACGTCTAGCAACTTGGAGTCCTCCAAGTCCCTAGTAGCCGCAGGCACCACAATAGGTTGATTCAGGTGAAACGCTGAAAACCACCTTAGGGAGAAACTGAGGACAAGTCCTCAATTCCGTCCTGTCCGAATGGAAAATCAGATGAGGGCTTTTACAGGATAAAGCCGCCAATTCTGACACGCACCTGGCCCAGGCCAGGGCCAACAGCATGACCACTTTCCATGTGAGATATTTTAACTCCACATATTTAAGTGGTTCAAACCAATGTGACTTTTGGAACCCAAAAACTACATTTAGATCCCAAGGTGCCACTGGAGGCACAAAAGGAGGCTGTATATACAGTACCCCTTTCACAAACGTCTGAACTTCAGGGACTGAAGCTAGTTCTTTTTGGAAGAAAATTGACAGGGCCGAAATTTGAACCTTAATGGACCCCCATTTCAGGCCCATAGACACTCCTGTTTGCAGGAAATGTAGGAATCGACCTAGTTGAAAATTCCTCCGTCGGGGCCTTACTGGCCTCGCACCACGCAACATATTTTCGCCAAATGCGGTGATAATGTTTTGCGGTTATATCTTTCCTGGCTTTGATCAGGATAGGAATGACTTCATCCGGAATGCCTTTCTCCTTCAGGATCCGGCGTTCAACCGCCATGCCGTCAAACGCAGCCGTGGTAAGTCTTGGAACAGACAGGGTCCTTGCTGGAGCAGGTCCCTTCTTAGAGGTAGAGGCCACGGATCCTCCGTGAGCATCTCTTGAAGTTCCGGTTACCAAGTCCTTCTTGGCCAATCCGGAGCCACGAATATAGTGCTTACTCCTCTCCATCTTATAATTCTCAGTACCTTGGGTATGAGAGGCAGAGGAGGGAACACATACACTGACTGGTACACCCAGTGTTACCAGAGCGTCTACAGCTATTGCCTGAGGGTCCCTTGACCTGGCGCAATACTTGTCGAGTTTTATAAACATGTGGAAGACTTCTGGGTGAAGTCCCCACTCTCCCGGGTGGGGGTCGTGTCTGCTGAGGAAGTCTGCTTCCCAGTTGTCCACTCCCGGAATGAATACTGCTGACAGTGCTATCACATGATTTTCCGCCCAGCGAAGAATCCTTGCAGCTTCTGCCTTGCCCTCCTGCTTCTTGTGTCACCCTGTCTGTTTACGTGGGTGACTGCCGTGATGTTGTCCGAATGGATCAACTCCGGGTGACCTTGAAGCAGAGGTCTTGCTGAGCTTAGAGCATTGTAAATGGCCCTTAGCTTCAGGATATTTATGTGAAGTGATGTCTCCAGGCTTGAACATAAGCTCTGGAAATTCCTTCCCTGTGTGACTGCTCCCCAGCCTCGCAGGCTGGCATCCGTGGTCACCAGGACCCAGTCCTGAATGTCTAATCTGCGGCCCTCTAGAAGATGAGCACTCTGCAACCACCACAGGAGAGACACCCTTGTGCTTGGTGACAGGGTTATCCGCTGATGCATCGGAAGATGCGACCCGGACCATTTGTCCAGCAGGTCCCACTGGAAAGTTCTTGCGTGGAATCTGACGAATGGGATTGCTTCGTAGGAAGCCACCATTTTTCCCAGAACCCTTTCATTGATGTACTGAGACTTGGCTCGGTTATAGGAGGTTCCCGACTAGCTCGGATAACTCCCTGACTTTCTCCTCCGGGAGAAACACCTTTTTCTGGACTGTGTCCAGGATCATCCCTAGGAACAGAAGACGAGTCGTCGGAATCAGCTGCGATTTTGGAATATTGAGAATCCAATCGTGCTGCCGCAACACTACCTGAGATAGTGCTACACCGACCTCCAACTGTTCCCTGGATCTTACCCTTATCAGGGAATCGTCCAAGTAAGGGATAACTAAAATTCCCTTCCTTCGAAAGAGTATCATCATTTCGGCCATTACCTTGGTAAAGACCCGGGGTGCCGTGGACCATCCATACGGCAGCGTCTGAAACCGATAGTGACAGTTCTGTACCACAAACCTGAGGTACCCTTGGTGAGAAGGGTAAATTTGGACATGAAGGTAAGCATCCTTGATGTCCCGAGACATCATGTAGTCCCCTTCTTCCAGGTTCGCAATCACTGCTCTGAGTGACTCAATCTTGAATTTGAACCTCCGTATGTAAGTGTTCAAGATTTTAGATTTAGAATCGGTCTCACCGAGCCGTCCGGCTTCGGTACCACAACAGTGTGGAATAATACCCCGTTCCCTGTTGCAGGAGGGGTACCTTGATCACCTGCTGGGAATACAGCTTGTGAATGGCTTCCAAAACTGCCTCCCTGTCAGAGGGAGACATCGGTAAAGCCGACTTTAGGAAACGGCGAGGGGGAGACGTCTCGAATTCCAATTTGTACCCCTGAGATATCACCTGAAGGATCCAGGGGTCTAATTGCGAGTGAGCCCACTGCGCGCTGAAATTAATTGAGACGGGCCCCCACCGTGCCCGATTCTGCTTGTAAAGCCCCAGCGTCATACTGAGGGCTTGGCAGAGGCGGGAGAGGGCTTCTGTTCCTGGGAACTGGCTGATTTCTGCAGCCTTTTTCCTCTCCCTCTGTCACGGGGCAGAAATGAGGAACCTTTTGCCCGCTTGCCCACGAAAGGACTGCGCCTGATAATACGGCGTCTTCTTATGTTGAGAGGCGACCTGGGGTACAAACGTGGATTTCCCAGCTGTTGCCGTGGCCATCAGGTCTGAAAGACAGACCCCAAATAACTCCTCCCCTTAATAAGGCAAAACTTCCAAATGCCGTTTGGAATCCGCATCACCTGACCACTGTCGTGTCCATAACCCTCTACTGGTAGAAATGGACAACGCACTTAGACTTGATGCCAGTCGGCAAATATTCCGCTGTGCATCACGCATATATAGAAATGCATCTTTTAAATGCTCTATAGGCAATAATATACTGTCCCTATCTAGGGTATCAATATTTTCAGTCAGGGAATCCGACCACGCCAACCCAGCACTGCACATCCAGGCTGAGGCGATTGCTGGTCGCAGTATAACACCAGTATGTGTGTAAATACATTTTATGATACCCTCCTGCTTTCTATCAGCAGGATCCTTAAGGGCGGCCATCTCAGGAGAGGGTAGAGCCCTTGTTCTTACAAGCGTGTGAGCGCTCTATCCACCCTAGGGGGTGTTTCCCAACGCACCCTAACCTCTGGCGGGAAAGGATATAATGCCAATAACATTTTAGAAATTATCAGTTGTTATCGGGGGAAACCCACGCATCATCACACACCTCATTTAATTTCTCAGATTCAGGAAAACTACAGGTAGTTTTTCCTCACCGAACATAATACCCCTTTTTGGTGGTACTCGTGTTATCAGAAATGTGTCAAACATTTTTCATTGCCTCAATCATGTAACGTGTGGCCCTACTGGAAGTCACATTTGTCTCTTCACCGTCGACACTGGAGTCAGTATCCGTGTCGGCGTCTATATCTGCCATCTGAGGTAACGGGCGCTTTAGAGCCCCTGACGGCCTATGAGACGTCTGGACAGGCACAAGCTGAGTAGCCGGCTGTCTCATGTCAACCACTGTCTTTTATACAGAGCTGACACTGTCACGTAATTCCTTCCAACAGTTCATCCACTCAGGTGTCGACCCCCTAGGGGGTGACATCACTATTACAGGCAATCTGCTCCGTCTCCACATCATTTTTCTCCTCATACATGTCGACACAAACGTACCGACACACAGCACACACACAGGGAATGCTCTGAGGACAGGACCCCACTAGCCCTTTGGGGAGACAGAGGGAGAGTTTGCCAGCACACACCAGAGCGCTATATATATACAGGGATAACCTTATAGAAGTGTTTTTCCCCTTATAGCTGCTGTATCTTTAATACTGCGCGTAATTAGTGCCCCCCTCTCTTTTTTAACCCTTTCTGTAGTGTAGTGACTGCAGGGGAGAGCCAGGGAGCTTCCCTCCAACGGAGCTGTGAGGGAAAATGGCGCCAGTGTGCTGAGGAGATAAGGCCGCCGAGAAGGGGGCGGAGCCTATCTCCCGTTTTTCTGTATATTCTGGCAGGGGTTAAATTCATCCATATAGCCCAGGAGCTATATGTGATGCATTTTTTTGCCAGCCAAGGTGTTTTTATTGCGTCTCAGGGCGCCCCCCCCCCAGCGCCCTGCACCCTCAGTGACCGGAGTGTGAAGTGTGCTGAGAGCAATGGCGCACAGCTGCAGTGCTGTGCGCTACCTTGTTGAAGACAGGACGTCTTCTGCCGCCGATTTTCCGGACCTCTTCTGTCTTCAGGCTCTGTAAGGGGGCCGGCGGCGCGGCTCTGGGACCTATCCATGGCTGGGCCTGTGATCGGTCCCTCTGGAGCTAATGTCCAGTAGCCTAAGAAGCCCAATCCACTCTGCACGCAGGTGAGTTCGCTTCTTCTCCCCTTAGTCCCTCGATGCAGTGAGCCTGTTGCCAGCAGGTCTCACTGAACATAAAAAACCTAAAACTAAACTTTTCACTAAGCAGCTCAGGAGAGCCACCTAGTGTGCACCCTTCTCGTTCGGGCACAAAAATCTAACTGAGGCTTGGAGGAGGGTCATAGGGGGGAGGAGCCAGTGCACACCAGGTAGTTCTAAAGCTTTACTTTTGTGCCCAGTCTCCTGCGGAGCCGCTATTCCCCATGGTCCTTACGGAGTCCCCAGCATCCACTAGGACGTCAGAGAAAAACCCTTTTCTGGTCGGTATTCAGAATCATGCCTAAGAAAGGCAACCGGGTCGTTGGAACCAACTGTGACTTCGGGAGATTGAGAATCCAGCCCTGCTGCTGCAACACCCTCAGGGAGAGTGATGCGCTGTTTAGCAACTGCTCTCTTGATCTCGCTTTTATTAGGAGATCGTCCAAGTACGGGATAATTGTGACTCCCTGCTTGCGCAGGAGCACCATCATTTCCGCCATTACCTTGGTGAAAATTCTCGGGGCCGTGGAAAGCCCAAACTGCATCGTCTGAAATTGGTAATGACAATCCTGTACAGCAAATCTCAGGAACGCCTGATGAGGCGGATATATGGGGACATGAAGGTATGCATCCTTTATGTCCAGGGACACCATATAATCCCCCCCCCCTCCAGGCTGGCGATGACCGCTCTGAGCGATTCCATCTTGAACTTGAACCTTTTTAAGTATAGGTTTAAGGATTTTAAATTTAGAATGGGTCTGACCGAACCGTCCGGTTTCGGGACCACAAACAGGGTTGAGTAATACCCCATCCCCTGCTGAAGCAGGGGCACTTTGACCACCACTTGTTGAAGACACAATTTTGAATTGCATTTAAAACAACCTCCCTCTCTGGGGAAGACGCCGGTAGGGCAGATTTGAAAAAACCGGCGAGGAGGCACCTCTTCGAATTCCAGCTTGTAGCCCTGGGAAACAATGTCTATTGCCCAGGGATCCACCTGTGATTGAACCCAGACGTGGCTGAAAAGTCAAAGACGTGCCCCCACTGAGACGGACTCCCTCAGCGGAGCCCCAGCGTCATGCGGTGGATTTAGTAGAAGCCGGGGAGGACTTCTGCTCCTGGGAACTAGCTGTAGTTGAGAGCTTTTTCCCCTTCCCCTTACCTCTGGCAAGAAAGGAAGATCCCCGTACTCTCTTGGATTTATGTGACCGAAAGGACTGCATCTGACAATGTGGCGTTTTCTTAGGCTGTGAGGAAACATAAGGCAAAAAAGTTGATTTACCTGCAGCAGCTGTGGAAACCAGGTCCGTGAGACCTTCCCCAAACAATTCCTCACCCTTGTAAGGCAAAACCTCCATATGCCTCTTCGAGTCGGCATCCCCCATCCATTGTCGGGTCCACAGGGCTCGCCTAGCAGTAATCGCCATAGCGTTGGCTCTGGAAACCAGTAGGCCAACGTCTCTCTGAGCATCTCTCATATATAGGACAGCATCCTTAACATGACCCAAGGTCAATAAAATGGTTTCCTTATCCAGCGTATCAATATCAGCAGATAAGGTATCTGTCCACGTTGCAACAGCGCTACAAACCCAAGCCGACGCTATTACCGGTCTGAGTAATGTACCAGTATGTGTGTAAATTGACTTCAAGGTAGTCTCTTGCCTGCGATCAGCAGGATCCTTGAGGGCCGCGGTATCTTGAGATGGCAGCGCTACCTTTTTGGCTAAGCATGTCAACGCTTTGTCCACCCTTGGGGAAGATTCCCACCATATCCTGTCCTTAGCCGGGAAAGGATACGCCATGAGAATCCTTTTGGGAATCTGCAGTTTCTTGTCTGGAGTTTCCCAAGCACTTTCAAACAACTCATTTAGCTCATGTGAAGTGGGAAAAGTAACCTCAGGCTTCTTTTCTTTAAACATGTGGACCCTCGTGTCCGGTACAGAGGGGTCATCAGTGATATGCAACACATCTTTTATTGCAATAATCATATAATGAATACTTTTAGCCAATTTTGGCTGCAACTTCACATCATCATAGTCGACACTGGAGTCAGAATCCGTGTCTGTATCAGTGTCTACTACTTGGGATAGTGGGCGCTTTTGAGACCAAGAAGGTCCCTGCGACAGTGAAAGGCAGTGCTTGACTCCCTGTACCTTCCCTGTACTCAGCTTTGTCCAACCTTTTGTGTAATAAATTCACATTTGCATTTAAAACATTCCATATATCCAACCAGTCAGGTGTCGGCGTTGCCGACGGAGATACCACACTCATTTGCTCCACCTCCTCCCTAGAAGAGTGTTCCGCTTCAGACATGCCGACACACTCGTACAGACACCCCACACACTCAGGAAAATCTCTAATCTGGAGACAATTCCCCCACAAGGCCCCTTGGAGAGACAGAGAGAGAGTATGCCAGCACACACCCAGCGCCAATGACCCTGGAAAATTTTTACAGAGATATAGAGCGCTTTTATATATGTATATATTCACTGCGCCAATTATGTGCCCCCCACCCCCTTCTTTAAAACCCTCTGTCACCGCGTTCAGCAGAGGAGAGTCCGGGGAGCCAGCTTCTCAGCGGTGTGCTGTGGAGAAAATGGCGCTGGTTAGTGCTGAGGGATCAAGCTCCGCCCCCTCAGCAGCGGGCTTCGATCCCGCTCGATTTCTTCAAAAACTGGCGGGGGATACGTATATACAGCCCTCAGAGTGTGTGTGTGTGTGTGTGTGTGTGTGTGTGTGTGTGTGTGTGTGTGTGTGTGTGTGTGTGTGTGTGTGTATATATATATATATATATATATATACACACACACACACACACATATACATACACGTATATACATACATACATATATGCATACATACACACTTTTGCCAGTCCTAGAGGTGTAAAATTGCTGCCCAGGGCACCCCCCCAGCACCCTGCACCCATCAGTGCCTGCCGAGTGTTGTGTGTGGGAGCAATGGCGCGCAGCGTTACCGCTGCGCATTACCTCAGTGAATATCTGAAGTCTTCTGCCGCCTCTGAAGTCTTCTATCTCCTTATACTCACCCGGCTTCTATATTCCGGCTCTGTGAGGAGGACGGCGGCGCGGCTCCGGGACGAACTGCAAGGAGAGACCTGCGTTCCGACTCCCCCTGGAGCTAATGGTGTCCAGTAGCCTAAGGAGCAGAGCCTAGCATTTAAGTAGGTCTGCTTCTCTCTCCTCAGTCCCACGATGCAGGGGGCCTGTTGCCAGCAGGGCTCCCTGAAAATAAAAAACCTAAAACAAAATACTTTCTTTCAGGGAAACTCAGGAGAGCTCCCTGTAGTGCACCCGGTATCCTCTGGGCACAGTATCAAACTGAGGTCTGGAGGAGGGGCATAGAGGGAGGATCCAGTGCACACCCATATCTAAAGTTCTTTTTAGTGCCCATGTCTCCTGCGGAGCCCGTCTATTACCCATGGTCCTTACGGAGTCCCCAGCATCCTCTAGGACGTAAGATAAACATTTAGTGTGTGCATGCTGGCTCCTCCCCTCTATGCCCCTCCTACCAGACTCAGTCTAGGAAACGGTGCCCGAGGAGACGGACATAATATGAGGGAAGAAACATTACAACAGCGGTGAGTCAACAAGCCAACACACAACCATAAACAAAAGGAGGGCTCTAACCAGAACAGAGGATAGCAACCACCAACCTAACCAGGATAGCACAGCTACCCCAACAACATAATGAGACCGCAATGCCGCTCCAACCAAATACTTACAGAGGTAAGCAGGAAGGAAGCACTGAGGTGGGCGCCCAGTATCCACTACGGACTAGGAGAAAAGGAATTACCGGTAGGTATTAAATTCCTATTTTCTCATGTCCTAGTGGATACTGGGGTCTTGTACTTTAGTACCATGGGGAAGTCCCAAAGCTCCCAAACGGGTGGGAGAGTGCTGAGACACCTGTAAAACCACCTGACCAAACTGAAGGTCATCCTTGGCCAAGGTATCGAACCTATAGAATTTGACAAACGTGCTTGAACCAGACCAAGTAGCAGCTTTGCACAACTGTAGTGATAATACTCCCCGGGCAGCCGCCTGGGAAGAGCCCGCCGACCTCGTCGAGTGGGCCTGAATAGACGTCAGCAAGGGCAGAGCCGCCGAAGTATATGCCTGTTGAATGGTCAACCGGAGCCAGCGAGCAACAGATTGCTTAGAAGCCGGTCGACCAACCTTGGAGGCATCATAAAAGGACAAACAGAGTCAGATTTCCGATGACGGGCCATCCTTTTGACATAAACCTTCAGGACCCTGACCACATCCAAGGACTCAAGACCAACGGAAGAGTCAGACAACACTGGAACCACAATAGGTTGATTCACATGAAAGGCTGACACCACCTTTGGCAAGAACTGAGAACAGGTCCTAAGTTCCGCTCTGTCTTCATGAAATATCAAATAAGGGCTCATACAGGATGAGGCCTCCAATTCAGACACGTCTGGCAGACGCCAATGCCAATAACATCACCATCTTCCAGGTGAGAAATTTTAACTCCACCCTATTTAAGGGTTCAAACCAGTCCGAATGGAGAAAGGACAGAACCACATTGGAGGTCCCATGGAGCCGTGGGAGGTACAAAGGGCAGTTGCAAATGAAGAACTCCCTTCAGGAGAGTTTGTACTACAGGCAACACCGCAAGTTGTTTCTGGAAGAAAATAGAGAGCGCAGAAATCGGAACTTTTATGGAGCCTAACCATAGGCCCATATCCACTCCCGCTTGCAGGAAAAGTAGAAAACGACCAATTCTAAATTCCACGGGAGAAACCTTTCTACCCTCACACCTGGAAACATACTTTTTCCAGATACGATGGTAATGTTTCGACATAACCATCTTCCTGGCCTGGACCATGGTGGAAATGACCCTAGAGGGAAGACCTTTCCTAGCTAGAATTTTCCTCTCAACTTCCAAGCCGTCAAACGTAGCCGCTGTAAGTCTGGATAGACGAACGGACCTTGTTGAAGAAGATCTTCTCGGAGCGGCAGAGGCCAGGGATTCTCCAGAGCCATGGTTAGGAGGTCCGAGTAACACGCCCGTCGAGGTCAATCCGGGGTATTTAGAACTGCCTGAACGCTTTCCCTTCTTAGTCTTTTGAGAACCCTTGGGATTAGCGGTAGAGGAGGGAACAAGTATACAAACTGGTACATCCACGGATCCCTCGTTCTGGAACAGTAACGGCATAGCTTCTTGTTGAGTCGAGAAGCAATCAGATCTATCTGCGGACAGCCCCACCGGGGAAATAGCTGTTGAAACACCTGTGGATTCTCCCGGATGGAGGTCGTGTCTGCTGAGGAAGTCTGCTTCCCAGTTGTCCACTCCTGGAATGAATATGGCTGAGATGGCCCTTGCGTTGACCTCCACCCAGAGGAGGATTTTTGACACCTCTCGCATCGCCACTCTGCTTCTTGTTCCCCCTTGTCGGTTTATGTACACCACCACCGTGGCGTTGTACAACTGAACCTGGATCGCCTGATCCTTCAGGAGATGAGAAGCCTGCAGAAGAGCATTGTAAATTGCCCTGAGTTCCAGGATGTTTATCGGCAGAACATATTCCTGTCTTGACCATATCCCCTGGAACTGGGCTCCTTAGGTCACAGCACCCCAACCCCGTAGGCTGGCATCCATTGTCAGTAGAATCCACAAATGGATATTGAAACTCCTGCCCTATACAAGGTGAGGAACCTATAGCCACCATAATAGAGAAATCCGTGCTTTCAGAGATAAGGTCACTTCCTGATGCACGTGAAGGGGAGACCCTGACCATTTTTCCAGCAGATCCAGCTGAAATGGCCGGGCATGAAATCTGCCATATTGGATTGCCTCGTAAGCAACCACCATCTTGCCCAGTAATCAGATGCAAAGATGTATGGATACCTTGCGAGGACTGAGCACCGAGCAAACCATAGCCTGGATAGTCAAGGCCTTGTCCATCGGGACAAACACCCTCTGAGACACTGTATACAGAATCATTCCCAGGAACTGAAAACATTGGGTCGGTTCCAGGTGAGATTTCTGAAAATTTAGGATCCACCCATGATCCGTAAGTAGGAGCGTCGTCAGATTGATGCTGTGCGGCAGACGCTCCTTGGACACAGCCTTTATGAGGAGATTGTTTAAGCAGGGGACTATGTTTACTCCCATCATGCGCAGTTGCAGCATCATCTACGCCATGACTTTGGTGAAGATCCTCGGAACTGTGGATAAACCAAAGAGTAAGGCCTGAAACTGGAATTGGTTGTCCTATATGGCGAACCTTAGTTAAGCCTGACGAGGGGGCCACAAAAGCATCCTTGACATCCGGAGACACCAGGAATTCCCCCTCCTCCAGAGCGGACACCACCACCACCCGCAGGGATTCCATCTTGAATTGAACACCCGCAGATATGGGTTTAGAGACTTCAGGTTCAAGATGGAGCGCACCGAACAGCCTGGTTTGGGAACGACAAAAAGACTGGAGTAAAACCCCCTGTTGCGTAACTGAGGATGTACTGGAACCACCACCCCCATTTGCAAAAGATTTTAAATAGCCTCTTGCAAAGTAACTTTTGCTGCGGGTAAAGCTGGTAAGCCAAACTTGAAAAATCTGTGAGGAAGGAGTACTTGAAATTCCAGCTGGTATACTTGGGAAATGAGGTCCCTCACCCAAGGATCCCGGCAGGAAGTGTTGAAGGCGAGCACCTACCTGAAAGTCGCCTTGCTGTTGGGGCCAACCATCACGCGGAAGGCTTAGCGGCAGCTGATCCAGTGGTCTGGTCCAGGGAGACAGCAGTTGCAGGTTTACAGGACTTACCACAAGATCCTCTGGGAGTGGTGGAGACTCCCCGGCCCCTGCCTCTGAACCTCGCCACACGAAAGGACTGCAAGGAGGGTCGGTGTAAGAACGTCTAGCAGGTGACACAGCCGACGGCAGATAGGTAGACTTAGCCACCTTAGCTTGGGAGATCCATTTATTTAATTTGTCTCCATACAAGGCATCACCTGTAAAAGGGAAGATTTTCCACACCCTCTTTGGAATAGGCATCTGCTTACCATTGACGTAACCAGAGCTCTGCGCGCCAAAACAGCCATAGCAGTGGTGCGGCAATTTACCTTACACATCTCTTTAATAGCCTTGCTCATAAAAATTGCAGAATCCTGTATATGTTGGAGCAGAGTAATGACCTCATCCCGAGGCAGAGGTCTAAATCGTCAATAACAATATCAGACCACTTGACTGCCGCCCTGGAAATCCACCCACAAACTATTGTGGGGCATTGTGCTGCGCCTGCCGCCGTATAAATTGCCTTGAGTGTGGTCTCAATTTCACGGTCAGCTGGCTCTTTCAGGGATATAGCCCCTGGCACTGGCAGTACCAATTTCTTAGACAGTCTGGATACCGACGTATCGACTGATGGGAGGGGGGGGGTTTCCCATACCTTCCGATCCTCAGTTGGGAGGGGAAAATAGTTTAAAACCTCTGAGGTTTTACCTCGCAGAAAGAGATTTAACAAAAGGTAAGTTCTTACCATAAATCTCATTTTCTGCAGCGGGGTACACTGGGGATCCACAGGGATAACATCGGGGATGTCCTAAAGCAGTTCCTCATGGGAGGGGATGCACTGTACAGGGCACAAGAACCTGGCGTCCAAAGGAGGCATCCTGGGAGGCGGAAGTATCGAAGGCATAGAACCTCATGAACGTGTTCACTGAGGACAACGTAGCCGCTTTGCACAATTGTTCAAGGGTCACACCACGGTGGGCCGCCCAAGAAGGTCCAACAGACCGAGTAGAATGGACTTTGATGGTAGCAGGAGCTGGAAGGCCAGCCTGTACATAAGCATGTGCAATCACCATTCTAATCCATCTTGACAAGGTCTGCTTATTAGCAGGCCAGCCAAGTTTGTGAAAACCAAAAAGAACAAAGAGAGAATAAGATCTCCTAAGAGAAGCTGTTCTCTTCACATAAATACGGAGAGCGCGTACCACATCCAAAGACCGCTCTTTGGAGGATAAACCTGGAGAGGTAAAGGCCGGAACCACAATCTCTTAAGGTGGAAAGAAGGCACCACCTTAGGCAGATAACAAGGGCGAGTTCTAAGAACCGCACGGTCACGGTGAAAAATCAGAAAGGGTGACAGATAGGACAAGGCACCCAAGTCTGAAACCCATCTAGCAGAGGCAACAGCCAGCAAGAACAAGACCTTAAGAGTAAGCCACTTAAGGTCCACAGACTCAAGAGGTTCAAACTGAGACTCTTGTAAAGGCATCCAGTACAATCTACAAATCCCAAGGAGCCACAGGCGGGACATAGAGAGAGGTTGAATCCGCAAAACACCCTGAGTGAATGTATGAACATCAGGCAGAGTAGCAATTTTTCTCTGAAACCATATTGACAAGGCAGAAATATGAACCTTGAGGGAGGCCAGACGAAGGCCTAAGTCCAGGCCCTGTTGCAGGAAAGCCAAAAGTTTGGCAGTATTGAACTTGCATGCATCATAATGGTTATATCACGTCTGGCAAGGTTTGTGGATCCGGCAGCTGAGACTTGCACAAGGAGGTCATTGTCTGTGGGTGAACAAGACGAGGGGGTTGGATATAGTTCTCTCTCATAGGACAAGGGGCAAATGAAGAGCGCAGGCGGGGCTAAGAGTCAGTGGGTTGTAGTTCTTGTGGACAGGGCTGAGGTAGAGAAATGGCTGGTGAACGATAACTTAAAGACGTAGTTGTAGACAAAGAACTGCGGGTTGTGGCTTGAAAGACGAGGTTGTAAATAATGAACTGCAGAACTGTGAATAGTGGCTGGAGACAAAGAACTGTGGACAGTGATTTGAAAGACGAGGCTGTAGACAATGAACTGTGAATGGTACTTGGAGACGTGGCTGGAGACAAGGAACGGTGGACTGTGGTTTGAAAGACGAGGCTGGAGATAATGACCTCCGGACTGTGGACGGTGGTTTCAAAGACGTGGCTGGAGACAAAGATCTGCGGACTGTGGCTTGAAAGACGAGGCAGGAGACCCAAGGCCGACCGTGCCCAAAGGGCTTTACTGGACCGGGTTTTCCAGGAGCGTTTCCACAGGCAGCAGCGGGTTAGGAACGGCAGGGCTGCAGCAGCAACTCAGAACCGGCTAAGCAGGATTAGGAGTAACCAGAATACGGCAAGAATCCTGGGAGCACAGGGCTAATGCCCCTACAACAGGGTTGTAACTTGAAGCACTGGCGTCCCTGTCCTAAACCAGCCCCCTTTTATAGGAAGAAGTTTCCCTGGATTGGCTGGAAGGAACAGGAAGCTAGAACTATGTCACAAACTTGGTCTCCAACATGGCGGCGCCCAGTAATGCAGACCTTTTACATAGCCACACAGCTCATTGCCCCTGGTCTCCTAGCAACAGCTCAGCAAGAGAGACCCGCCGCCACGAGCGGACCCCCCTCAACGCCGCTACCGCTGCCCTTGGACCTGGCGCAACAACCCACCTGCGCCGCTGCCCAGCCACCTGTGAAGCCAGCCCCGCGGCCCCAGCGTGCCGGTAAGACCCCGGACGCTAACAGGTTAGTCACACACCAGGCGAAGTAAGAATTCCAGACCCTATGGTAAATCAGAGCAGAAGCCGGTATACGGGCCTTCAACATAGTTTGAATGACAGCCTCAGATAACCCTTTGGCCCTCAGTACGGAAGCTTCAAGAGCCACGCCGTCAAAGCAAGCTGGGCCAAATCCTGGTAGACACAAGGGCCCTGAACGAGGAGTATTGGGCGCTGCGGAAGCAGAAGAGGACGCTGAGAACCAATGCCGTCTGGGCCACGCCGGAGCGATTAAAATTAGTATTCCTCCTCCTTGCTTGAAATTCCTTATTACCCTGGGCAGGAGTGATTCCGGAGGGAACACGTACGGCAGTCGAAAGTTCCATGGAATTGCCAATGCATCCACGAACGCTGCTTGAGGATCCCTTGTCTTTGCTCCGAAGAACGGAACCTTGTGATTGTGTCGTGACGCCATCAGGTCTACATCTGGTAGACCCCACTGTTCCACGAGTAGTTGAAAAACCTCCGGATGAAGACTACTCTCCTCTCCGGCATGTACGTCCTGACGACTGAGGAAGTCCGCTTCCCAGTTCAGGACCCCTGAAATGAACACTGCCGATAGGGCTGGCAGATGGCGTTCCGCCCAACGAAGAATCTTTGACACTTCCGTCATGGCTTTGAGGCTTTGGGTGGCACCTTGATGATTTATGCACGCCACCGTGGTGGCGTTGTCCGACTGTACTTAAACAGGCCTGTCCGCAATTCCAGAATGCTTATGGGGAGGAGAGATTCCTCCCTGGTCCGCCGACCCTGAAGAGAGTGTTGCTCCAACACAGCGCCCCAACCCCGTAGACTGGCGTCAGTTGTCAGAAGGACCCAGCTGGAGATCCAGAATGGACGACCCCTGCTCAGTTGTTGGTCCTGCAGCCACAAAGTCAGTGACAGACGGACCTCCGGAGTCAAGGATATCATGTGAGACCTGATCTGGTGAGGCAGGCCGTCCCACTCGGAGAGAATTAACCTCTGTAGGAGGGCGAGAATGTAATTAAGCGTACTGCACCATGTCGAAAGCCGACACCATGAGGCCTAGTACTTGCATCGACACATGTGGGCGAGAGAGGAAGCATCTTATCCTGAAGTTTCAGGATCTTTTCCGGAGACAAAAACAACCGCTGGTTGTGGGTGTCCAACAGTGCTCCCAGGTGCACCATGCTCTGAACAGGGATCAGGGAAGATTTCTTCCAGTTGATGAGCCACCCGTGGGCTTGCAGGAATTGGACCATAAGTTCCAAATGACGAAGGAGAGCCTCTGGAGAATTCGCCAGGATCAACAAGTCGTCGAGATACGGCAGGACCCCGATACCCTGACGGCGGAGTAGGGCAGTCATGACTGCCATGACCTTGGTGAAAACTCGAGGAGCTGAGGTCAGACCAAACGGCAAGGCCTGGAATTGAAAATGTAGGTTGCCAATAGCAAACTGCAGGTATTGCTGATGCAACACTGCAATAGCTATATGCAGGTAAGCATCCTGTATGTCCAGGGATACCATGTAGTCCTTTGGCTCCAAGGCCAGAACAAAAGAGCGAAGAGTTTCCATACAGAATTTGGAGACTTGAGGTTGAGAATGGGCAGAGAAGATCCATTCGATTTCAGGACTAGGAACAGCGTTGAGAAGTACCCCCTGCTTCTCTGAGCCAGAGGCACCGGCACTACCACTCCTGTGTCCAGGAGGGATTGCACCACCAGATGGAGAGTCCTTGCTTTCACCGGATCCGAAGGGACATTTGTTGAGCAAAACTGGTGAGGGGGACGTTTCTTGAAAGAGATGGCGTATCCGTGAGTGACGACTTCCCTTACCCAGGCGTCCGAAGTGGTCAGTAGCCATACCTGAGCAAACTGTAGAAGTCGGCCTCCCACCCCTGGGATCCCCCAGAGAGAGGCCCGCCCCGTCATGCAGCAGGCTTGTCTGTTTTGGTAGCAGGCTAACGGGCAGCCCAGGCACGTTTAGGTTTGGGCTTAGGGGATTTGGAAGTGCGAGCCTGTTTCGGGAACGCCTGACCCTTTGCTTTACTTGGAGGTCGAAAGGAACGAAATTAAGTACTCTTAGGCTTCGGGGGTCGAAGGCGTAGTACTAGGCAGACATGCAGTCTTAGCAGACGCTAAGTCAGTGACAATCTTGTTGAGATCTTCCCCAAAAAGAATGTTTCCCTTAAAAGGGATAACATCCAAGGTCTTTTTTTGAGTCCAGATCTACTGACCAGGACCACAACCAGAGGATACGGCATGCCAGAATAGACGTGGTAGACGCTTTGGCCGCTACGATACCTGCATCTGATACCGCCTCCTGAATATGAGAGGCTGTAACAATGTATGAAAGACACTGTTTTGCATTGTCAGGAGAATTAGACAGTAGTTCCGCTTCTACTTCCTGAACCTAGACTTCTATAGCTTTAGCAGCCCAAGAGGCCGCAATAGTAGGCCTATGCACAGCTCCAGCCAGAGTGTAAATGGACTTCAATCAACCCTCCACACGCTTATCCGTCGGTTCCTTCAGAGAGGTGGCGGTAGTGACAGGCAGAGCAGATGATACCACCAGACGTGCGACTTGTGAGTCCACCGGCGGCGGCGTTTCCCAATTTGTGCTTAACTCTGCAGCGAGGGGATAACAAGCCAGCATTTTCTTAGACAGAGAGAATTTCTTTCCTGGATATTCCCAGGATTCCCGACGTATGTCAACTAAATGGTCAGAATGTGGTAAAACTAATTTAGTAACATTCTGATGCTTAAACTTATCTGGTTTCTTAGAGGTAGCTGGGGATTCTTCATCATCAATTTGAAGAATCAGCCGTAAAGCCTCTAAGAGGTCAGGAACATCCACTTGCATCAGGGATTCCACATCAGAAGCATCTGCGTCAGTGTATGCGCCATCTTCATCCGATGAAGTAGCTGTAACATGAGTGGACTGCGAGGATGTAAGGGCCCGCTTAGAGGACACTTTGGTGTTAGGCAGGCGAGGGTTAGGATTTTACTTGGCCAAAGACCGATTTAATTGTTGTAACTGAGAGGACAGAGCATCTGCCCATAGTGGATTAACAGCAGGGACAATATGTGGCTGTAATGGCACAGGGGGTCCCATAGGGGGCGCAAGTCTTGTTACCAGCGTAGTCAGTATATTAGAAAATGTAGCCCACAGTGGGTCAGTAGTTACCCCCGACGTAGGAAAGTGACTAAGGCAGTGATGGCTAACCTTGACACTCCAGCTGTTGTTGAACTACAGATCCCAGCATGCCCTGCATCAGTTTTAGCATGGCCAAATAACAAAACTGTAGCAGGGCATGCTGGGATCTTTAGTTCAACAACAGCTGGAGTGTCAAGGTTAGCCATCACTGGACTAAGGGGTACACAGTCCCCAGCACCTGAATTCATAGCTGCAATATTTTCCTCAGAGACATCTGGGGCATGAAAACTGCAGGGTCTTCCACCAAACCCTCACCCTGACGAGCTGACGTTATATATGAAAGTGTTACCGTAGGTTGGAATAGTACAATAAAAGCAGACAGAATACCTAACAAAAATCCCCCAGATAGTCTGACTACAGGGAAAGCACACACGGAGGATTTAAGAGGTAAATGGGCACTGTAAAACACAAAGAAAATGGCAAAAAAAAAAAAAAAGTATATCCTGTGAAACCACTTTATTATATGAAAACCCTGACGCACATAGCCCCCTTCAGGGTACAGAATATAGGGATAGCAGTAGATGTGAGATACACAGAATGGAAATCACACAGCAGCTATTGGCACACACACACAGTCACATGTACAATGCAGAAATTATCGCAGATAACCATAAAACTGCACTGGACTAGCAATACTGTAGTAACTGCACTACACAAGTAAAGCTAATTGGGTATATAGATATAGCAATGTACAGTAAACACTGGATGTATATCACAGGGTACTTGTACTAAATAACCCTGACAAAGTGCACTTGTTCTTAACTAACACTGTCTAAAGACATGTAGTATACTTAAGTGTCCTGTAAATGCATAGCGCTGATGATGCAGGCGGCTATACAGAGGAGGCACTGCCCAGCAGTCCCAGATCAGCGCAGCTGTGTGCGCAATGGCGCCCAAACGCTGACAGGGAGTGAGGGGGGGGGGGGGAAGAGAGAGAGAGAGAGAGAGAGAGAGAGAGAGAGAGAGAGAGAGAGAGAGGAGAGGGAGAGGGAGAGGGAGAGGGAGAGGGAGAGGGAGAGGGAGAGGGAGAGGGAGAGGGAGAGGGAGAGGGAGAGGGAGAGGGAGAGGGAGAGGGAGAGGGAGAGGGAGAGGGAGAGAGGCAGCTCCAGGGCGGGATCATTAGCAGTAAATGGCACCCTGGGGCTGGAGGAGGGGCTACAGGTCAGAGCCAGATACCCTTGCTGGGCTTCACCATCGGTACTGCGGGTCTTAAAGAAACGGACTTATGCAAAAGTCCGACCTGTGCCCATGCCCTGGTGGTCTAGTGGGGTCCCTGCACGGCCACAGTGTCCACGCCAGCACGCGTGGTCCGCCTCACAAGGACCACGCCGGATCACGGTTTGCAGCGGGTCCCGCCTGGGGGACCCTCTTACCTCCTCCTTTCAGCGGCCACGCAATCCCGGGGAGCAGCGGTGGTGTGTGTACGCCCATATGAGAGAACCAGAGCCTCAGCTGTAGTTACCCAGCAACCAGGGCACGGGAGTGTACAGTGCCGCTGGGAGGTGAGGGAGCAGCAGCATGATGTGTCAAAGACACATAGCACTTTTAAGTGCCTATGCTGCAGCTCTGGTCTTCTTTCTTCACTTGAAAGCTCTTTTCAGGGCTGCCCAGCACAGCCCTCCCTGTTAGCCTGCACTGCAGGCACCAACTTACAAACTGAGCTCCTATGCACGGTGGCAGGATTATAGAGGAGGCGGCGCTGTGCATCTTGGGAACAGTCAAAGCTTTTAGCCTGTTGGTGCCTCAGATCAAGATCCAACTCTACACCCCGATGTTATCCCTGTGGATCCCCAGTGTACCCCGCTGCAGACAGAGTGTTTTATCACTAGTCTCTCTCTTTTAGCTGCAGCTAATGCTGAATTTACATTCTGAATCATGCTTTTAAAGCTATCTAGCCAGTCAGGTGCCTATGAGCTAGGTCCCTGTGGCGATAACATTGGGGGTAATTCTGAGTTGATCGCAGCAGGAACTTTGTTAGCAGTTGGGCAAAACCATGTGCACTGCAGGGGAGGCAGATATAACATGTGCAGGGAGAGTTAGATTTGGGTGGGGTATGTTCAATCTGCAATCTAATTTGCAGTGTAAAAATAAAGCAGCCAGTATTTACTCTGCACAGAAACAAAATAACCCACCCAAATCTAACTCTCTCTGCACATGTTATATCTGCCTCCCCTGCAGTACACATGGTTTTGCCCAATTGCTATCAAAAATCCTGCTGCGATCAACTTGGAATTACCCCCATTGCTCACACATAAGTGACCCCACTGAGGACGGGGTAGAGTTACAAGCAGTACACATAACCATGTCCACAGACATCTTACACAATAGTAAAATAGTGCAGCTTATTGACCAACACCTCCACACAGACCCTAGAGAGCCCCTGGAGTGACACTAAGGAGCGGACACCAGCACAGAGAACACAGCAGTACAGTGTGTAGAAATGTGTATAACCTGATATTAGTGCAGCGGCACTACCGCTGGCATGCTCCCCCCTTTCTATGACCCCCTGGTACCAGTTTTACAGTCTGTAGCAGCGTGGGTCCTGGAAGAGCAGCGTGCATGCAGCCTTGGAGGAGATCCGCAGCAGCAGGAAATGGTGCCTTCCCACTACTGGCCCCATTCCGGGAAGCCCCGCCCCTTGTAATGACGCGTGGTTCCTATCATAGTTTATACTGGCCACGTAGTAGAATATGCATTGTACAGTACATACAAAGCCTTGAGACAGTGAGCACTGCGGGGCAACAGCCCTGAGCCAGTTTGTCCGCGGCGGGCACCGCAGATCTGGGCCTGTGACCACCGCGTGACTTGCCGCCAAAATTGCACCGGGGACCCGCTAACCGGGACCTTGGTGTAACACTCACCGCACCTTGTAACTTAGGCATCCGTTAGAGGGTGACGGCTAGCTGCTGGCGTGGGCACACATACTAACAATGTGTGATCAGTACCTCAGGAGCTCAGTGCCCTGTCAGCTGGGATTACGAACCATTAACCCTCAGAAGGTTGGTTCGGTCCCCCCTCTAAGTCCCATGAAGCAGGTAGCCTGGTTGCCAACCAGAGCTACCTGTAAAATAATAAACTAAAATAAAAATAAAGGAAAATCTCTTGAGCTCCAGAGAAATGCACCCGGCTCCTTGGGCACATTTTTCTAAACAGTCTAGTAGGAGGGGCATATAGGGGAGGAGCCAGCACACACATACACACACTAAAGGTTTTTAAAGTGCCAGGCGCCAGTGGACCCAATCTATACCCCATGGTACTAAAGTACAAGACCCCAGTATCCACTAGGACGTAAGAGAAAAAAAACATTATGTACATCAGTTATTAATATATCTGTAGAAAGTAGTGTTTCCTCCTCACCAATGTATCAAATAGAGCTTTTCTGCTGCTACTTAAATGTGGTGTCTTGCTGCTAATCCAACAGCTCTAATATTTAATATGCAATCACCTATAGGAGGCTGTAGTTTGTCAGCAAATACAACTGGGAGGGATTTACCTGACACACACACACACACACACCATCTGTGATATAAGTGACAATCTCCAGGATATCACACAGTAATGAGCTTGACTTAAAGGATGAATGCTACAACCCATTCATTTGTAGTCCGTATTATTCAGGGGTGTGGATCATTATATAGACACTGTCTAGGTCGACAATGTTTAAGTCGACCACTATAGGTCGACAGGGTTTCTAGGTCGACAGGTCAAAAGGTCGGCATGAGGGTTTTTTGGTGTTTGCTTCGTAGAGTGACTGGGAACCCCAATTAGTGCACCTTGTTCGCTCACCATGCTTCGGGCAAGGTGCCTCGCGTCGCTCGGCACAGATAACGATCCATGTGGACTACGATTGGAATGGTAAAGTATGAAAAAAGTTCAAAAAAAGAAAAAACCTCATGTCGACCTTTTGACCCGTCGACCTAGAAAACATGTCGACCTAGTGACTGTCGACCTAAACATCGTCTACCTAGACAGTGTCGATCTTCAGACCGGATCCCATTATTCAGCCCCTTGAATAAACCCCATGAGTCACTGCTCTGTTTTGCATTCAGGAACTTTTGCTTATGATACCAGAATAGCAGCAAAACTAGGATTTTAATTACCTACCGGTAAATCCTTTTCTCGTAGTCCGTAGAGGATGCTGTGGTCCATATTAGTACCATGGGGTATAGACGGGTCCACCAGGAGCCATGGGCACTTTAAGACTTTAATAGTGTGGGCTGGCTCCTCCCTCTATGCCCCTCCTACCAGACTCAGTCTAGAAACTGTGCCCGAGGAGACGGACAACTTCGAGAGAAGGATTTTACACAGATAGTGGCGAGATTGACACCAGCTCACATTAACCAAGTAACAAAAACAGTACTTAACCAAGAGCAAAGCAGTATTGAACTAAGTAACCATTGCAGGATCACAAAGCGCTGGGCGGGCGCCCAGCATCCTCTACGGACTACGAGAAAAGGATTTACCAGTAGGTAATTAAGCTCCTATTTTCTCTATTGTCCTAGAGGATGCTGGGGTCCATATTAGTACCATGGAGATGTACCAAAGCTCCCAGAACGGGAGGGAGAGCGCGGAGGCTCCTGCAGTACTGATTGACCAAACTTTAGGTCCTCTGTGGACAAAGTATCGAACTTGTAGAACTTCGCAAACGTGTTCGACCCAGACCAAGTAGCCGCTCTGCAAAGCTGTAAAGCCGAGACACCCTGGGCAGCCGGCCAGGAAGAACCCACCTTACGAGTATAGTGGGCCTTAACCGATTTTGGACACAGCAATCCTGCAGTAAAATACGCATGCTGGATAGTGAACCTGATCTAGTGAGAGATCATCTGCTTAGAAGCATGACACCCAATATTCTTGGGATCATACAGGACAAAATAGAGAGTCCGATTTTCTGTGACGAGCAGTCCTCTTCACATAGATTTTCAGAGCCTTTACAACATCCAAGGACTGTGCCACTGGCACCACAATAGGTTGGTTGACATGAAAAGGCGATACAACCTTTGGAAGGAACTGCTGATATGTCCGGAGCTCAGCTCTATCTTCATGGAAGATAAAGTAGGGGCTTTTACAAGACAAAGCCCCCAACTCCGACACAAGTCTAGCAGAAGCTAAGGCCAACAAAGTGACAGCCTTCCACATGAGAAACTTGACCTCAACCTCCTGTAGAGGATCGAACCAATCCGATTGGAGGCACTGTAAAACCACGTTAAGATTCCAGGGTGCCGTAGGCAGCACAAAGGGAGGCTGGATGTGCAGAACCCCTTTCAAGAAAGTCTGAACCTCAGGGAGGGAAGCCAGTTGATTCTGGAAGAAAATGGATAAGGCCAAAATCTGGACCTTTAAGGATCCCAAACTCAGGCCCATATCCACACCTGCTTGTAGGAAGAGGAGAAACTGTCCCAGTTGAAATTCCACCGTAGGAAACACCAAGATACATACGTCTAAACATTACCATCACATTTGGAAAAAGTAACTCCTTTCCTAGCTTGCATCAGGGTAGGAATAACCTTGTTCGGAATGCCCTTCCGAGCCAACATCTGGCGTTCAACCTCCATGCAGTCAAACATGGTAAGTCTTGATAAGCAAACGGCCCCTGTTGCAGAAAGTCCTCCCGAAGAGGACTCGGATCTTCCAGCAGTAGAGCCAGAAGATCCACGTACCAAGCCCTTCTTGGCCAGTCCGGAGCAATGAGGAGTGCCTGAACTCGTGTTAAATTTTCGAGCTTTAGAATCCGTGGAATGAGTGGAAGTGGAGGAAACAAACACCCACTGAGTCACCAGGGCGTCCACTGCCACTGCTTGTGGGTCTCTTGACCTGGAACAGTACCTCCGATGCTTCTTGTTGAGACGGGAGGCCATTATGTCTATTTGAGGTACACTCCAAAGATTTGTCACCTCCGTGAACACCTCCGGATGGAGGCCCCACTCTCCCGGATGGAGATCGTGTCTGCTGAGGAAGTCAGCTTCCCAGTTGTCCACTACCGGAATGAAGATTGCCGACAGCGCCATTGCATGCTTTTCTGCCCAGAGGAGAATTCTTGTCACTCCTGACATTGCAGCTCTGCTCTTCGTTCCGCCCTGTTGGTTTATTTAGGCCACCGTCGTTACATTGTCCAACTGCACCTGAATGGCCTGATCTTGCAGAAGATGTGCCGCTTGTAGAAGACCGTCGTACACGGGCCTTAGTTCCAGAATGTTTATTGGAAGAATGGACTCCAGACTTGACCACCTTCCTTGGAAGGTTCCCCCCCTGGGTGACTGCGCCCCAACCTCTGAGACTTACATCCGTGCTTAGAAGGATCCAGTTCGGAATCACGAACCTGCGGCCCTCTAGAAGGTGAGGCATTTGTAGCCACCACAGGAGTGAAATCCTGGCTTTCGGCGACAGACGTATCCTCTGGAGCATGTGTAGATGAGATCCGGACCACTTGTCTAGGAGATCCAGTTGGAAGGACCGTGCATGAAATCTTTCGTACGGTCGAGCCTCGTAGGAGGCAACCATCTTCCCCAGAAGGCGAATACACTGATGAACAGATACCCAGGGAGGCTTCAAGACATCCCGGACCATTGTTTGAATCACCAACGCTTTTTCCACCGGTAGAAATACCCTCTACACTTCCGTGTCGAGGAACATTCCCAGGAAAGACTATCTCCTTGTCGATTCCAAATGTGACTTTGGAAGATTCAGGATCCATCCATGATCCCTGAGCAGTCGAGTCGCGAGAGCAATGCTCTGCAACAACCTTTCCCTGGAGGATGCTTTGATCAGCAAATCGTCCAGATATGGAATTACATTCACCCCCTGCCGGCGGAGTAGAATCATCATCTCTGCCATTACCTTGGTGGACACCCTTGGTGCTCTGGAGAGGCCGAACGGCAGTGCCTGGAACCGATAGTGACAGTCCAACAGTGCAAATCTGAGATAAGCCTAGTGCGGCGGCCAAATCAGAATGTGGAGGTACACATCCTTGATATCCAGGGATACCAGAAACTCTCCCTCCTCCAGACCTGAGATCACTGCTCTCAGTGACTCCATTTTGAATTTGAATCCTCTCAGATAGGGGTTTAGCGACTTCAAGTTCAAAATTGGCCTGACCGAACCATCCGGTTTCGGTACCACGAAAAGGTTCGAATAGTAACCCTTGCTTTTCAGATGAGGTGGAACTGGAACAATGACATCTAACTTTTCCAATATTGGAATGGCTTCCTGCAGGATAGCCCTTTCTGTCAGCAATGCTGGCAAGACTGATTTGAAGAATCTGAGCGGTGGGAGATCCTGAAATTCCAGTCTGTACCCCTGGGGTACAATATCTTGTACCCAGGGATCCAAGCCGGATGACACCCAGACGTGACTGAAACGTCTGAGTCTTGCACCCACCTGTCTGTTCTCCAGGCTGTGAGATCCACCATCATGACGAGGATTTAGAGGAAACAGAGGTAAGCTTCTATTCCTGGGAACCTGTAGTTACAGGTTTTTGGATTTCGCCCGACCACCTCTGAAGAAAGTGGTAGGAGGCTTGGACCTTTTTGCCCTTGCGGTCCGAAAGGACTGTAGTGTAGGTGAAGAAAAGGGTTTCTTCATAGTCTGAGTGGCTGAGGGAAGAAAGGTTGACTTACCCGCGGTGGTTGCCATGGAGATTCACGAATCCAGCGCTTCCTCAAATAGAGCCTGACCTGTGAAGGGTAGGTTCTCCACACTTCTCCTGGATTCCGCATCCGCAGACCATTGGCATAGCCAGAGTCCCCTGCGTGCTGAGACAGCCATGGAAGATGTCCTTGCATTCAGATTACTTAGATCCTTCATTGCCTCCACCATGAAGCCCACAGAATCCTGTATGTTACAGAGAAACATTTCAATGTCACTTCTACCCATAGTATCCAACTCCTCTAGCAATGTGCCTGACCACTTTACTATGGCTTTAGAAATCCATGCACAGGCAATAGCGGGTCTTAATGCTACGCCTGAAGCAGTGTATATGGATTTGAGTGTAGTTTCAATCTTGCCGTCAGCCGGTTCTTTCAACACCTTTTTTGACAGTCTAGATACAGAAGCGTCAACTAAAAGGTGGGTTTTCCCATCCTTCTCAGGGAAAGGAAAAGCAACGAGAACCCTTTATGGGATCTGGAATTTTTTCTCCGGGTTTTCCCAGGATTTTTCAAATAACGCGTTTAATTCCTTAGACACAGGGAAGGTCAGGGAAGCTTTCTTATTGTCTGTGAAGTAAGCCTCCTCAACCTGTTCAGACAGTGTGTCATAATGTGTAACACATCCCCAATGGCCTCAATCATAAGCTGCACCCCTTTTGCAAGGGATGCTTTCCCCCCGCAGAATATCCCCATTACCGTCTGCCGTGTCCGTATCCGTGTCAATTTGCATAATCTTGGCAAGGGCACGTTTCTCAGGGTATATGCCAGGGGATTTGGAGGCAGTGGGGCTAGAACCAGACAAAACCTCCATAGATTGTCTCAAAACCTGAGTTTCGGTCTCAGTGTGGGCTACCCTAGTATTAATCTGGGATAACATTCCCTTAATGGAAGCTATCCAATGGGGCTCAGCCTCAGAGGACTGAGACAAGGCATTACATTCCTGCATACATAGGGGTAAATTTACTAAGATGGGAGTTCTATTTAAGATGGGATGTTGCCCATAGCAACCAATCACATTCTACTTCTCATTTATCTAGCACCTTCTACAAAATAATACCTGGAATCCGATTGGTTGCTATGGGCAACATCCCATCTTAAATAGAACTCCCATCTTAGTAAATTTACCCCATGGAATGGCTTCCTCTGGAGAAGATACATATTCTGCTGCACAAGACACAGATTCCTTGGACATGGTTTGTGAGAATTTGCATACACACACAGGAAAATGTCAGACACAGTTCCCCCAAGTACCTTCAGAGAAACACAGAGCTTGGAGCCAGCACACACAGCGCCCCAGTAAACAATTACAGAATAACTGTCTGGCGCTGATTGTGTACCCTTAATAGACTACACAGTAATTTACAGCCTTCCCCCCCCCCCCCCCCCCCCTTCTAAAACCTCCTGGTAACGCACAGGATAGCTGGAGTTATGTGGCGGGTCAGCACTCCCTGTCAGCATCTCTGTAGTGTGATCTGCAGGGAGAAAATGGCGCTGGTGAGCTGCTGGATCCGCTCTGAGGAGAAGCTCTGCCCCCTGTAATGGCGCGTCTTCCCGCACTTTAGATTATACTGGCCTGAGGTAAAAACGCTTGCCAGCAGTAGCACACAGTCCCTGATAGTGAAAATGACCAGTTTTGAGGGTATTGCGCTGGCCCAGGGCGCCCCTCACAGCGCCGCACCTTAGTAACGCTGTGCCTTCCGGAGTGCAGTTTCTGTACTGCGCTCCCACCCTGTGGCCGCCATTCACACCGGCTCCCCGCTTGTCGGGACGCTGGTGACCTACTCACCACCACGATCTTCTGGCTCTGTTAGGGGGTGGCGGTATGCTGCGGGAGTGATCGGTCGCCTCAGGGGCTAACGATCATCACCCTCAGGAGCTCAGTGTCCTATTAGCGGAGATAGTGGCTATTAACCTCAGAGGGTTGGACACTACTCCCCCCCCTAAGTCCCACGAAGCAGGGAGGCTGTTCCCAGCAGCCTCCCTGGGCCTAACATACTAAAAAAAAAAATAAGAATTTACTCACCGGTAATTCTATTTCTCGTAGTCCGTAGTGGATGCTGGGAACTCCGTAAGGACCATGGGGAATAGCGGGCTCCGAAGGAGGCTGGGCACTCTAGAAAGATTTATGACTACCTGGTGTGCACTGGCTCCTCCCACTATGACCCTCCTCCAAGCCTCAGTTAGGACACTGTGCCCGGACGAGCAGACATAATAAGGAAGGATTTAGAATCCCGGGTAAGACTCTTACCAGCCACACCAATCACACCGTACAACTCGTGATACTATATCCAGTTTGACAGTATGAAAACAACTGAGCCTCTCAACAGATGGCTCAACAATAACCCTTTAGTTAACAATAACTATTTACAAGTATTGCAGACAATCCGCACTTGGGATGGGCGCCCAGCATCCACTACGGACTACGAGAAATAGAATTACCGGTGAGTAAATTCTTATTTTCTCTAACGTCCTAGTGGATGCTGGGAACTCCGTAAGGACCATGGGGATTATACCAAAGCTCCCAAACGGGCGGGAGAGTGCGGATGACTCTGTAGCACCGAATGAGAGAACTCCAGGTCCTCCTCAGCCAGGGTATCAAATTTGTAGAATTTTGCAAACGTGTTTGCCCCTGACCAAGTAGCTGCTCGGCAAAGTTGTAAAGCCGAGACCCCTCGGGCAGCCGCCCAAGATGAGCCCACCTTCCTTGTGGAATGGGCATTTACAGATTTTGGCTGTGGTATGCCTGCCACAGAATGTGCAAGCTGAATTGTACTACAAATCCAGCGAGCAATAGACTGCTTAGAAGCAGGAGCACCCAGCTTGTTGGGTGCATACAGGATAAACAGCGAGTCAGAGTTTCTGACTCCAGCCGTCCTGGAAACATATTTTCAGGGCCCTGACAACGTCTAGCAACTTGGAGTCCTCCAATTCACTAGTAGCCGCCGGCACCACAATAGGCTGGTTCAGGTGAAACGCTGACACCACCTTAGGAAGAAAATAAGATTTTACTTACCGATAAATCTATTTCTCGTAGTCCGTAGTGGATGCTGGGGACTCCGTCAGGACCATGGGGATTAGCGGCTCCGCAGGAGACAGGGCACAAAAATAAAGCTTTAGGATCAGGTGGTGTGCACTGGCTCCTCCCCCTATGACCCTCCTCCAAGCCTCAGTTAGGATACTGTGCCCGGACGAGCGTACACAATAAGGAAGGATTTTGAATCCCGGGTAAGACTCATACCAGCCACACCAATCACACCGTACAACTTGTGATCTGAACCCAGTTAACAGTATGACAACGTAGGAGCCTCTGAACAGACGGCTCACAACAATAACAACCCGATTTCTTTGTAACAATAACTATGTACAAGTATTGCAGACAATCCGCACTTGGGATGGGCGCCCAGCATCCACTACGGACTACGAGAAATAGATTTATCGGTAAGTAAAATCTTATTTTCTCTAACGTCCTAGTGGATGCTGGGGACTCCGTCAGGACCATGGGGATTATACCAAAGCTCCCAAACGGGCGGGAGAGTGCGGATGACTATGCAGCACCGAATGAGAGAACTCCAGGTCCTCTTTAGCCAGGGTATCAAATTTGTAGAATTTTACAAACGTGTTCTCCCCCGACCACGTAGCTGCTCGGCATAGTTGTAATGCCGAGACCCCTCAGGCAGCCGCCCAGGATGAGCCCACCTTCCTTGTGGAATGGGCCTCGACAGATTTAGGCTGTGGCAGGCCTGCCACAGAATGTGCAAGTTTGAATTGTGCTACAAATCCAACGAGCAATCGTCTGCTTAGAAGCAGGAGCACCCAGCTTGTTGGGTGCATACAGTATAAACAGCGAGTCAGATTTTCTGACTCCAGCCGTCCTTGAAATATATATTTTCAATGCCCTGACAACGTCCAGCAACTTGGAATCCTCCAAATCGCTAGTAGCCGCAGGCACCACAATAGGCTGGTTCAGGTGAAACGCTGACACCACCTTAGGCAGAAAATGAGGACGCGTCCGCAGTTCTGCCCTGTCCGAATGGAAAATCAGATATGGGCTTTTATACGATAAAGCCGCCAATTCTGACACTCTCCTGGCTAAAGCCAGGGCCAGTAGCATGGTTACTTTCCATGTAAGATATTTCAAATCCGCCGATTTGAGTGGCTCAAACCAATGGGATTTGAGAAAATCCAAAACTACATTAAGGTCCCACGGAGCCACTGGGGGCACAACCGGGGGCTGTATATGTAGTACTCCTTTTACAAAAGTCTGGACTTCAGGAACTGAAGCCAATTCTTTCTGGAAAAAAATCGACAGGGCCGAAATTTGAACCTTAATGGACCCCAACTTGAGGCCCATAGACAATCCTGTTTGCAGGAAATGTAGGAATCGACCCAATTGAAATTCCTCCGTGGGGGCCTTCCTGGCCTCACACCACGCAACATATTTTCTCCAAATGCGGTGATAATGTTGTGCAGTCACCTCCTTCCTGGCTTTTACCAGTGTAGGAATGACCTCTTCCGGAATGCCTTTTTCCCTTAGAATTCGGCGTTCAACCGCCATGCCGTCAAACGCAGCCGCGGTAAGTCTTGGAATAGACACGGTCCCTGCTGAAGCAGGTCCCGTCTTAGAGGTAGAGGCCACGGATCTTCCGTGAGCATCTCCTGAAGTTCCGGGTATCAAGTTCTTCTTGGCCAATCCGGAGCCACGAGTATCGTTCTTACTCCCCTTTGCCGTATAATTCTCAGTACTTTTGGTATGAGAGGCAGAGGAGGAAACACATACACTGACTGGAACACCCACGGCGTTACCAGAGCGTCCACAGCTATTGCCTGAGGGTCTCTTGACCTGGCGCAATACCTGTCCAGTTTTTTGTTGAGGCGAGACGCCATCATGTCCACCTTTGGTTTTTCCCAACGGTTCACAATCATGTGGAAGACTTCTGGATGAAGTCCCCACTCTCCCGGGTGTAGATCGTGTCTGCTGAGGAAGTCCGCTTCCCAGTTGTCCACTCCCGGAATGAACACTGCTGACAGTGCTATCACATGATCTTCCGCCCAGCGAAGAATCCTTGCAGCTTCTGCCATTGCTCTCCTGCTTCTTGTGCCGCCCTGTCTGTTTACGTGGGCGACTGCCGTGATGTTGTCCGACTGGATCAACACCGGCTGACCCTGAAGCAGGGGTTTTGCCAGGCTTAGAGCATTGTAAATCGCTCTTAGCTCCAGTATATTTATGTGAAGAGACATCTCCAGGTTTGACCATACTCCCTGGAAGTTTCTTCCCTGTGTGACCGCTCCCCAGCCTCTCAGACTGGCATCCGTGGTCACCAGGACCCAGTCCTGTATGCCGAATCTGCGGCCCTCTAACAGATGAGCACTCTGCAACCACCACAGAAGAGACACCCTTTTCCGTGGCGACAAGGTTATCCGCTGATGCATCTGCAGATGCGATCCGGACCATTTGTCCAGCAGATCCCACTGAAAAGTTCGTGCGTGGAATCTGCCGAATGGAATCGCTTCGTAAGAAGCCACCATCTTTCCCAGGACTCTTGTGCATTGATGCACAGACACTTTCCCTGGTTTTAGGAGGTTCCTGACAAGTTCGGATAACTCCTTGGCTTTCTCCTCCGGAAGAAACACCTTTTTCTGAACCGTGTCCAGAATCATTCCCAGGAACAGCAGACGTGTCGTCGGGGTCAATTGAGATTTTGGAAAATTCAGAATCCACCCGTGCTGTTGCAGCACTATTTGGGTTAGTGCTACTACGTCCCCCAGCTGTTCCCTGGACCTTGCCCTTATCAGGAGATCGTCCAAGTAAGGACTAATTAATACGCCTTTTCTTCGTAGAAGAAACATCATTTCGGCCATTACCTTGGTAAAGACCCGAGGTGCCGTGGACAATCCAAACGGCAGCGTCTGAAACTGATAATGACAGTTTTGCACCACGAACCTGAGGTACCCTTGATGTGAAGGGCAAATTGGGACATGCAGGTAAGCATCCTTGATGTCCAGGGACACCATAAAGTCCCCTTCTTCCAGATTCGCTATCACTGCTCTGAGTGACTCCATCTTGAACTTGAATTTTTGTATGTACAGGTTCAAAGATTTCAGATTTAGAATAGGTCTTACCGAGCCGTCCGGCTTCGGTACCACAAATAGTGTGGAATAATACCCCTTTCCCTGTTGTAGGAGGGGTACCTTGACTATCACCTGCTGAGAATACAGCTTGTGAATGGCTTCCAATACCGTCGCCCTGTCTGAGGGAGACGTTGGCAGAGCAGACTTTAGGAACCGGCGAGGGGGAGACTTCTCGAATTCCAACCTGTAACCCTGAGATATTATCTGCAGGATCCAGGGGTCCACCTGTGAGTGAGCCCACTGTGCGCTGAAATTCTTGAGTCGACCCCCCACCGCCCCTGAGTCCGCTTGTAAAGCCCCAACGTCATGCTGAGGGCTTTGCAGAAGCCGGGGGGGGGGGCTTCTGCTCCTGGGAAGAAGCTGCTTGGTGCACTCTCTTACCCTTTCCTTTGCCTCGGGGCAAATATGACTGTCCTTTCGCCCGCTTGTTCCTATAGGAACGAAAGGACTGCGGCTGAAAAGACGGTGTCTTTTTCTGTTGGGAGGGGACCTGAGGTAAAAAGGTGGATTTCCCGGCTGTTGCCGTGGCCACCAAATCCGATAGACCGACCCCAAATAATTCCTCCCCCTTATACGGCAATACTTCCATATGCCGTTTGGAATCCGCATCACCTGACCATTGTCGCGTCCATAAACTTCTTCTGGCAGATATGGACATCGCACTTACTCTCGATGCCAGAGTGCAAATATCCCTCTGTGCATCTCGCATATATAGAAATGCATCCTTTAAATGCTCTATAGTCAGTAAAATACTGTCCCAATCCAGGGTATCAATATTTTCAGTCAGGGAATCCGACCAAACCACCCCAGCACTGCACATCCATGCAGAGGCGATGGCTGGTCGCAGTATAACACCAGTATGAGTGTATATACTTTTCAGGGTAGTTTCCAGCCTCCTATCTGCTGGATCCTTGAGGGCGGCCGTTTCAGGAGACGGTAACGCCACTTGTTTTGATAAGCGTGTGAGCGCCTTATCCACCCTAGGGGGTGTGTTTCCCAGCGCGCCCTAACCTCTGGCGGGAAAGGATATAATGCCAATAACTTCTTTGAAATTAGCAGTTTTCTATCGGGGTTAACCCACGCTTCATCACACACTTCATTCAATTCGTCTGATTCAGGAAAAACTACAGGTAGTTTTTTCAGACCCCACATAATACCCCTTTTTGTGGTACATGCAGTATCAGAGATATGTAAAGCCTCCTTCATTGCCGTGATCATATAACGTGTGGCCCTACTGGAAAATACGTTTGTTTCTTCACCGTCGACACTAGATTCGGTGTCCGTGTCTGGGTCTGTGTCGACCGACTGAGGTAAAGGGCGTTTTACAGCCCCTGACGGTGTCTGAGACGCCTGTACAGGTACTAACTGGTTTTCCGGCCGTCTCATGTCGTCAACTGATTTTTGTAATGTGCTGACATTATCACGTAATTCCATAAATAAAGCCATCCATTCCGGTGTCGACTCCCTAGGGGGTGACATCACCATTACCGGCAATTGCTCCGCCTCCACACCAACATCGTCCTCATACATGTCGACACACACGTACCGACACACAGCAGACACACAGGGAATGCTCTTATCGAAGACAGGACCCCACTAGCCCTTTGGGGAGACAGAGGGAGAGTTTGCCAGCACACACCCAAGCGCTATAAATATATAGGAACAACCCTATAGAAGTGTTGTCTCCCTTATAGCAGCTTAATATATATCAAAAACGCCAAAAAAAGTGCCCCCCCCCCCCCTCTCTTTTTTACCCTGTTTCTGTAGTGCAGTGCAGGGGAGAGTCCTGGGAGCCTTCCTCGCAGCGGAGCTGAGCAGGAAAATGGCGCTGTGTGCTGAGGAGATAGGCCCCGCCCCCTATTTCGGCGGGCTCTTCTCCGGAGTTTGTGAGACCTGGCAGGGGTTAAATACATCCATATAGCCCCAAGGGCTATATGTGATGTATTTTTTTAGCCAGAACAAGGTATTCTCATTGCTGCCCAGGGCGCCCCCTGCAGCGCCCTGCACCCTCCGTGACCGCTGGTGTGAAGTGTGTGACAACAATGGCGCACAGCTGCAGTGCTGTGCGCTACCTCATGAAGACTGAAAAGTCTTCTGCCGCTGGTTTCTGGACCTCTTCGCTTTTCGGCATCTGTAAGGGGGTCGGCGGCGCGGCTCCGGGACCGGACTCCATGGCTGGGCCTGTGTTCGATCCCTCTGGAGCTAATGGTGTCCAGTAGCCTAAGAAGCCAATCCATCCTGCACGCAGGTGAGTTCACTTCTTCTCCCCTAAGTCCCTCGTTGCAGTGAGCCTGTTGCCAGCAGGACTCACTGAAAATAAAAAACCTAAAAAACTTTTTCTAAGCAGCTCTTTAGAAGAGCCACCTAGATTGCACCCTGCTCGGACGGGCACAAAAACCTAACTGAGGCTTGGAGGAGGGTCATAGGGGGAGGAGCCAGTGCACACCACCTGATCCTAAAGCTTTATTTTTGTGCCCTGTCTCCTGCGGAGCCGCTAATCCCCATGGTCCTGACGGAGTCCCCAGCATCCATTAGGACGTTAGAGAAATTGGGGACGAGTCCTCAATTCTGCCCTATCCATATGGAAAATCAGATAAGGGCTTTTACATGATAAAGCGGCCAATTCTGACACTCGCCTGGCTGAAGCCAAGGCCAATAACATGACCACTTTCCACGTGAGATATTTTAGATCCACGGTTTTTAGTGGCTCAAACCAATGTGATTTTAAGAAAACTCAACACCACGTTGAGATCCCAAGGTGCCACAGGGGGCACAAATGGGGGCTGAATATGCAGCACTCCTTTCACAATGCCTGAACTTCAGGTACTGAAGCTAATTCTTTTTGAAAGAAAATCGACAGAGCCGAGATCTGTACTTTAATGGAGCCTAGACTTAGGCCCATATTCACTCCTGCTTGCAGGAAATGTAGAAATCGACCTAGTGGAAATTCCTCTGTTGGGGCCTTTTTGGCCTCGCACCATGCGACATATTTCCGCCACATGCGGTGATAATGCTTTGCCGTAACATCTTTCCTGGCTTTAATAAGCGCAGGAATGACTTCTTCCGGAATACCCTTTTCCTTCAGGATCCGGCGCTCAATCGCCATGCCGTCAAACGCAGCCGCGGTAAGTCTTGGAACAGACAGGGCCCCTGCTGAAGCAGGTCCTGTCTGAGCGGCAGAGGCCATGGGTCCTCTGATATCATTTCCTGAAGTTCCGGGTACCAAGCTCTTCTTGGCCAATCCGGAACCACGAGTATCGTTCTTACTCCTCGCCATCTTATTATTCTCAGTACCTTTGGTATGAGAGGCAGAGTAGGGAACACATAAACCGACTGGTACACCCACGGTGTCACTAGAGCGTCCACAGCTATCGCCTGAGGGTCCCTTGACCTGGCGCAATATCTCTTTAGCTTTTTGTTGAGGCGGGACGCCATCATGTCCACCTGTGGCCTTTCCCAACGGTTTACCAACAGCAGGAAGACTTCTGGATGAAGTCCCCACTCTCCCGAGTGTAGGTCGTGTCTGCTGAGGAAGTCTGCTTCCCAGTTGTCCACTCCCGGAATGAACACTGTTGACAGTGCTAGTACGTGATTTTCCGCCCATCGGAGAATCCTTGTGGCTTCTGCCATTGCCATCCTGCTTCTTGTGCCGCCCTGTCGGGTCACATGGGCGACTGCCGTGATGTTGTCTGACTGTATCAGTACCGGCTGGTTTTGAAGCAGGGGTCTTGCCTGACTTAGGGCATTGTAAATGGCCCTCAATTCCAGAATTTATATGTAGGGAAGTCTCCTGACTTGACCATAGGCCCTGGAAGTTTCTTCCCTGTGTGACTGCTCCCCAGCCTTGAAGGCTGGCATCCGTGGTCACCAGGACCCAGTCCTGTATGCCGAAACTGCGGCCCTCTAGAAGATGAGCACCCTGCATCCACCACAGTAGAGACACCCTGGTCCTTGGAGACAGGGTTATCATTTGATGCATTTGAAGATGCGATCCCGACCACTTATCTAAGAGGTCTCACGGGAAGGTCCTCGCATGGAACCTGCCGAATGGAATTGCTTCGTATGAAGCCACCATTTTTCCCAGGACTCGTGTGCAACGATGCACCGATACCCTTTTTGGTTTTAGGAGGTCTCTGACTAGAGATGACAGCTCCTTGGCTTTCTCCTGCGGGAGAAACACTTTTTTCTGTTCTGTGTCCAAAATCATCCCCAGGAACAGTAAGCGAGTCGAAGGAACCAGCTGTGACTTTGGAATGTTCAGAATCCAGCCAAGCTGTTGTAGCACCTCCTGAGATAGTGCTACTCCGACCAGTAACTGCTCCCTGGACCTTGTCTTTATAAGGAGATCATCCAAGTATGGGATAAATAAAAACTCCCTTTTTTTTTGAAGGAGTATCATCATTTCTGCCATTACCTTGGTAAACACCCTCGGTGCCGTGGACAGTCCAAACGGTAGTGTCTGGAATTGGTAATGGCAATCCTGTACCACAATCTGAGGTACTCCTGGTGAGGAAGGTAAATAGGGACATGCAGGTAAGCATCCTTGATGTCCAGGGATACCATGTAATCCCCCTCGTCCAGGCTTGCAATAACCGCCCTGAGCGATTCCATCTTGAACTTTGTTATGTAAGTGTTCAAGGATTTCCATTTTAAAATGGGTCTCACCGAACCGGCTGGTTTCGGTACCACAAACAGTGTGGAATAGTAACCCCGTCCTTGTTGAAGTAGAGGCACCTTGACGATCACCTGCTGGGAATACAGCTTGTGAATTGCCTCTAGCACAGCCTCCCTGCCTGAGGGAGTTGTCGGCAAGGCAGATTTGAGTAAACGGCGGGGGGGAGACGCCTCGACTTCCAGCTTGTACCCCTGAGATACTACTTGAAGGATCCAGGGATCCACCTGTGAGCGAGCCCACTGATCGCTGAAATTTTTTAGGCGGCCCCCCACCGTACCTGGCTACGCCTGTGGAGCCCCCGCGTCATGCGGTGGACTCAGAGGAAGCAGGGGAAGAATTTTGATTCTGGGGACTGGCTGCTGGTGCAGATTTTTTCCTCTTCCCTCGTTTGACCCGCCTGCTTTTTTGAAGCCGAAAGGACTGTACCTGATAATACAGTGCGTTTCCTAGGTTGTGAGGAAACCTGAGGTAAAATATTTTCATCCCAGCTGTTGCTGTGGATACGAGGTCCCAGAGACCATCCCCAACCAATTCCTCACCCTTATAAGGCTCTATGTGCCTTTTAAAGTCAGCATCACCTGTCCAGTGTCGGGTCTCCAATACCCTCCTGACAGAATGGACATTGCAATAATTCAGGATGCCAGCCGGCAAAATATTCCTCTGTGCATCCCTCATATATAAGACGACGTCTTATGTTCGCAAAATAGTATCCCTGTTTGAAAGGGGTACAGACCACGCGGCAGCAGTCTGCAGGTCTCAGTCTAGTACCTGAGTGTGTAATTACAGACTTCAGGATAGCCTCCTGCTATTTATCAGCAGGTACCTTCAAAGTGGCCGTATCCTAAGACGGCAGTGCCACCTTGACAAACGTGTGAGCGCCTTATCCACCCTAGGGGATATCTCCCAGCGTAACTTATCCTCTGGCGGGAAAGGGTACGCCATCAGTAACTTGTTAGAAATTACCAGTTTCTTATCGGGGAAACCCACGCTTTTTCACACTTCATTCACTCATTTGATGGGGGAACAAAACACTGCCTGCTTTTTCTCCCCACACATAAAACCCTTTGTTTTTAGTGGTACTTGGGTTAATGTCAGAAATGTGTAACACATTTTATATTGCCGGGATCATGTAACGGATGTTCCTAGTGGATTGTGTATATGTCTCAACCTCGTCGACACTGGAGTCAGACTCCCTGTCGACATCTGTGTCTGCCATCTGAGGGAGCGTTGATGGCCTTTGAGACGTCTGGGCAGGCGCGGGCTGAGAAGCCGGCTGTCCCATAGCCGTTACGTCATCCAGCCTTTTATGTAAGGAGTTGACACTGTCGGTTAATACCTTCCACCTATCCATCCACTCTGGTGTCGGCCCACAGGGGCGACATCTCATTTATCGGCATCTGCTCCGCCTCCACATAAGTCTCCTCATCAAACATGTCGACACAGCCGTACCGACACACCGCACACACACAAGGAATGCTCCAATGAGGACAGGACCCACAAAAGCCCTTTGGGGGGACAGAGTGAGAGTATGCCAGCACACACCAGAGCGCTATATAATGCAGGGACTAACTGAGTTATGTCCCCTATAGCTGCTTTTATATAATTTATACTGCGCCTAAATTTAGTGCCCCCCCTCTCTGTTTTAACCCTGTTCTGTAGTGTAGACTGCAGGGGAGAGCCAGGGAGCTTCCCTCCAACGGAGCTGTGAGGGAAAAATGGCGCCAGTGTGCTGAGGAGATAGGCTCCGCCCCTTTTTCGCGGACTTTTCTCCCGCATTTTTATGGAATCTGGCAGGGGTTAATATACATCCATATAGCCCTGGGGGTTATATGTGATGTATTTTTGCCAGCCAAGGTGTTTATATTGCTGCTCAGGGCGCCCCCCCCCAGCGCCCTGCACCCATCAGTGACCGGAGTGTGTGGTGTGCATGAGGAGCAATGGCGCACAGCTGCAGTGCTGTGCGCTACCTTGGTGAAGACTGATGTCTTCTGCCGCCGTTTTTCCGGACCTCTTCTTGCTTCTGGCTCTGTAAGGGGGACGGCGGCGCGGCTCCGGGACCGAACACCAAGGACTGGGCCTGCGGTCGATCCCTCTGGAGCTAATGGTGTCCAGTAGCCTAAGAAGCCCAATCCGGCTGCAAGCAGGCGAGTTCGCTTCTTCTCCCCTTAGTCCCTCGCTGCAGTGAGCCTGTTGCCAGCAGGTCTCACTGAAAATAAAAAACCTAAATCTATACTTTCTTTCTAAGGGCTCAGGAGAGCCCCTAGTGTGCATCCAACCTCGGCCGGGCACAAGATCTAACTGAGGCTTGGAGGAGGGTCATAGTGGGAGGAGCCAGTGCACACCAGGTAGTCATAAATCTTTCTAGAGTGTCCAGCCTCCTTCGGAGCCCGCTATTCCCCATGGTCCTTACGGAGTTCCCAGCATCCACTAGGACGTTAGAGAAAAAACAATAAAACCAGAAAAGCTCTAGGAGCTCCCCTAGCTGTGACAGGCTCCACCAGGCACATTTTCTAAACGGAGTCTGGTAGAGGGGCATAAAGGGAGGAGCCAGCCCACACTATCAAAGTCTTAAAGTGCCCATGGCTCCTGGTGGACCCATCCATACCCCATGGCACTAATATGGACCCCAGCATCCTCGAGGACGTAAGAGAAATATGAAATGCTAGCCAGCAATAATATTAAACATCATTAGTTAAATCCACACTAGCAAGCAGTACACAGCACTTGTTAAGAATTTAGAATAGATCCGATAGTGTATAGCGGGGCTCGAGAATAGCGCACTCATGCTTCTGCTGAACTACACATGCCAGCATGCCAAGCCACAGTTTTAAGGGCCCCATACACTACACCGATAATGCCCAATTCGGGCATTCGGTCCGATATAGTGGGTGAAATCGGGCATTTACGGTGTGCTTTTCTCACGATCCAATCCTATGAGCCTCCACACGAGCATCGGATCCCCCTAGATCCGACATATCCCGAGTACTGCACTCCTGATATGTCGGATCCCGCAGTAATGGATGGGAAAGTAAAAGATACATTGTATGCAAAAAAAACTGGGTACGATATATCTAATACTATCCTGCCAATGGGGAGGTTGCCGGGAGTTTGGAGGAAATCTTATATGACATGATGGACAGTCATGTCGTATAAGTGTATGGGGCCCTTTACTGTTAGGACACATTATACTTGTGGCAGGGCATTTATCTTATTTACAGTTTCTTATATAGCGCAGTATATTCTGTTGCACTTTACAATTGGAATTCTGTTAGGTGTACTTCCAAAGCAGCCAAAGTGCCAGGATGTTGCCAGCCACGGGTGTATAGCCCGCCAAATGGTTTATATGTTTTATTTAAAACAAAATAATATCCCAATTTTAAAGAACTAAAGAGCATCTGGCCCACATAAAAATGTTAATATCTTAAAGGGTCATTCATCAATATTAAGCACTCTACTAGCACTACCAGAAAAGTGTTATGCGTAAGTTATGTCCCTATTGTTCTATGGGTTCATGATCAGACAAAAGGGACATGTTAATGCAACCACATTATGCCGCACTGTATAATATGTTGGCATAACAGAGGGTATTAAATTAACAGTGAGGTTCTGTTGTAGCTGTACATCTAATGAAGGTCTGTTATAACCTACTTAATTATCTAATTATTGCTCACACCTAGGGCTGCGAGGAAAGTATGCAAATAAATACCATAATTTGTGCAGAAATAGCTGAATCACAGGATGTGTGGGTTTTTTTTTAAGTAATGCCTTCTATTACTACAGGTTGAGTATCCCTTATCCAAAATGCTTGGGACCAGAGGTATTTTGGATATCTGATTTTTCCGCATTTTGGAATAATTGCATACCATAATGAGATATCATGGTAATGGGACCTAATTCTAAGCACTGAATGCATTTATGTTACATATACACCTTATACACACAGCCTGAAGGTCATTTTAGCCAATATTATTTATAACTTTGTGCCTTAAACAAAGTGTGTCTATATTCACACAATTCATTTATGTTTCATATACACCTTATACACACAGCCTGAAGGTCATTTAATACAATATTTTTAATAACTTTGTGTATTAAACAAAGTTTGTGTACATTCAGCCATCAAAAAACAAAGGTTTCACTCTCACTCAAAAAAGTCTGTATTTCGGAATATTTGGATATGAGATACTCATCCTGTATTAGCATTAGTCTCCAAGAGGTATATACAGGGGAGCAGCAGCAGCATTTGGCAGCCAACACTTGGTACCAGTGACAGCCATCAGTATGGTCTGATGAACTGCCTGGCATCACTTACATATAGCACATGCGGCACCAAAGACATCAGTCCTCTGTCACCAATATCATCCCCCCAGTCTGACAGCCACCCAGACACAGCTCCCTACAGCAACATCGTGTGACTGCCAGCATCTCCCTCCACAGCACCCACTCCCAGCATCTCCCTCCACAGCACCCACTCCCAGCATCTCCCTCCACAGCACCCACTCCCAGCATCTCCCTCCACAGCACCCACTCCCAGCATCTCCCTCCACAGCACCCACTCCCAGCATCTCCCTCCACAGCACCCACTCCCAGCATCTCCCTCCACAGCACCCACTCCCAGCATCTCCCTCCACAGCACCCACTCCCAGCATCTCCCTCCACAGCACCCACTCCCAGCATCTCCCTCCACAGCACCCACTCCCAGCATCTCCCTCCACAGCACCCACTCCCAGCATCTCCCTCCACAGCACCCTCTCCCAGCATCTCCCTCCACAGCACCCTCTCCCAGCATCTCCCTCCACAGCACCCTCTCCCAGCATCTTCCTCCACAGCAACCCTCCCAGCATCTTCCTCCACAGCAACCCCTCCCAGCATCTTCCTAACCCCTCCCAGCATCTTCCTCCACAGTAACCTCTCCCAGCATCTTCCTCCACAGTAACCTCTCCCAGCATCTTCCTCCACAGTAACCTCTCCCAGCATCTTCCTCCATAGTAACCTCTCCCAGCATCTTCCCATCGTAGCATCAGCATCCTCCTACACCCATCATATCATCATCATCATCATCCTTGTACCAGTAACTGCCCTCCGTCCCACACCCTACCTCCCACCGCCATGTGACTGAATGCTCGTCACTCGGGTCACACCGTCCTGTAGTCCCAGCAGTTATGTACGCACCTATGGGCAGCCGCTGTGAAGATGAGCGATAAGTCAGCGGATCTCTCGGTAGCAGCTCAGTAGTGCGGTCACTCCGATTTTCCGGACCCTCAGCCGACGCCTCCTCCTGCTCAGGTAAATGACCGACAATAACCCTGAGCTCTGGAAACCCGCCGAAACGTCATCTGATTCGATGAGGGACGGCCAATCAGAGTCACCCCTTCTCTCCCGCCCTTTTCCTTTGACATCGTACATCAGTTAAGGGGGATTTCAGTGCGCGCATGCGCAGTCCCGTTACAACATGTGCCAAGTGTACACTGACTATGGCGGACCGGAGCAGCTCCCTGCAGCGACCTCTGCCGCTGAGGAGCTGTGAAAGCGCGTCCCAGTCCGGGGGACGTGTCCGCGACGGGCTGTGGGACTGGGGAGGGAGAGATCACTGGCACTGGCCGCTTCCGCACGAAGCTGCTGCGGCTGCTCCCGCGCTGCTAGGAAGCTGTCAGTCCTATACAATGGTGCTGTCTACACAGGGGAACACTGTGCAGGACTGACAGCCTCCTACGTACCCCGCTGCTGCTATCCCTGGGAAGAGGGAGGGAGGGAGGAGCGGTGTTCAGTGTTGGAGGGTATGCTACAGTATGTAAAACACTAGCTGCATAGGGAGGGGGATTTTTTTTATGCAGTATAAATAATTAATAATAAATGACCCCTTGCACACTGTTTTTGTTGGGAGGGTAGGGGGTGTATCCACGCCTCCTTCATAAAAACATAATTAAAACTAGTATTTATGAGCAGTGCCACACGCAGTGGCGCCGAGAGGCGGGTTATCGGGTATTAATTACCCGCTCCCAGGCTGCTGGAGGGGCCCAACAGAGGAGTCCGCCTCCCTCTTCCCAATTGGCGGTGCTGGGCGGCGCCATCTTCCCAGTGACAACATCAGGAAGATGGCCGCCGCACATTGAAAGCAAAGAATGGCACTGTGCCAAAGTCTTTGCTCTGTAGTGCACATGCGCCATGTTCCCAGATGTCACTGGGAAGATGGCGCCGCCGGCTGAAGAGGAGGGATCCGCTTCCGATTAAGCAACCTGGCCCCGTTGACTAAATTGTGCACAACTAATACCTTAATCAATTATTTATTTCAGGGGTGTAGACGCCCCCAATTTAGGCCACACCTCCAATACATTACTGGGGCCCGGCTTGGCACTCCACGCCCCTGGACATACGCTCTATTGTGGGGTGAGGTGCCGTTATACCCATTCCGGTTGGTAGAATAGGGTGCAGGACACCCAGACAAATGTAGATATCGGTTTGGGTGCCGGAAAGGTGTGCAGACCACCTTAGATAGCTGTTCCAGGTGCAGGAATGGTGTGCAGAACACCCAGACAACCTTAGAAACTTGGTTCAGGGTGCCGGAATAGGACACAGACCACCATAGATGTCAGGGGCGTATCTAGAGAGGAGGGGACCCGTGTGGGCCCCCTCCTCTACCATCCCTTAGCCGGTGGCAGCGCTGTTAGCACTCTGTCTGAGCACTAGAGACTGGCACTGTGCGCAGCCATTTTTTCGGAGACCTGCGCACGCACTGTACACTCTGGCACAGCGATGCTGCCGGCTACGGGGATAGGAGAGGAGGGGGCCCACGCACAGACACCAGAAAGGTAAGTATAGAAGAAATGGGTGTAGTGTGTGTGGTGTGGGCCCCCTCTGGACACCCATTATAGATACGCCACTGATAGATGCCAAAAACGGGAGCCGGAATGGTGTGCAGAACACCCAAATAACCTTAGATAGCTGTTCCAGGTGCCGGAATAGGACGCAAACCATGTACCGGAACGGGGTGCAGACCACCTTAGATACTCGTTTCGGGTGCCAGAATTGGATGCAGAACACCCAAATTTCCTTAGATAGCTGTTCAGAGTGCCGGAATACGATGCAGACCACCTTAGATACCCGCTCCGGGTACCGAAATGGTGTGCAGAACACCCAAACAACCTTAGATAGCTTAGCTGTTCATGGTGCCGGAATAGGAAGCAGACCACCATGAATGCCCATTCCGGGTACCGGAACGGGGTGCAGAACACTTAGACAACCTTAGATAGCTATTCCGGGAGATGGAATGGAATGTAGGCCTTAGAAAGTAGTTCCGGGTGCCAGAACAGGATGCAGACCACCTTAGATACCCGTTCCGTAAGCCGGAACGGGATGCAGACCACCTTAGATTGTTGTTCCAGGTGCGTGAATGGTGTGCAGAACACTCAGTTAACCTTAGATAGCTGTTCAGGGTGCCGGAATAGGACACAGACCACCTTAGATATCCGTTCCGGGTGCCGTAATGATGTGCAGAACACCCAAATAACCTGGGATAGCTGTTCAGAGTGCCGGAATAGGAGGCAGACCACCTTAGATACCTGTTCCGTTTGCTGGAATGAGGTACAGAACACCCAGACAACCTTAGATAGCTATTCCGGGTGTGGAATGGAACGCATGCCACCTTATATAGTCGTTACGGGTGCCGGAACAGTGCACAGACCACCTTAGATACCCGTTCCGTGTGCCGGAACGGGGTGCAGAGCACTCAAACAACCTTAGAGAGCTATTCAGGGAGCCGGAATACGACGCAGACCACCTTAGATACCCGCTCCAGGCACCAGAATGGTGTGCAGAATACCCAAACAACCTTAGATAGCTGTTCATGGTGCCGGAATAGGATGCAGACCACCATGAATGCCCCTTTCCGGGTGTCAAAATGGTGTGCAGAACACCAAAATAACTTTAGATAGATGTTCAGGGTGCCGGAATAGGCCGCAGACCACCTTAAATACCCATTCCGGGTGCCGAAACAGGTCACAGACCACCTTAGATACCTGTTTCGGGTGCCGGAACAGGGCTCAAACCACCTTAGACAACCGTTCTGGGTGGCGGAACAGGATGCAGACCACCTTAGATTGCTGTTTCAGGTGCCGCAATGGTGTGCAGGACACTCAGACAACCTTAGATAGCTGTTCAGAGTGCCGGAATAGGGCGCAGACTACCTTAGATACCTGTTCCGGGTGCCGGAGCAGGGCGCAGACCACCTTAGTCAACCGTTCCTGGTGCTAGGACAGGATGCAGACCACCTTAGATAGCTGTTTCATGTGCTGGAATAGTGTGCAGGACACCCAGACAACCTTAGATAGCTGTTCAGGGTGCCGGAATAGGGCGTAGACCACCTAAGATACCCATATCGGGTGCCGGAACAGGGCGCAGACCACCTTAGACAACCGTTCCGGGTGCCGGAATAGGATGCAGACCACCTTAGATATCCATTCCGGGTGCTGGAACGGGGCACAGTCCACCTTAGATAGCAGTTCCGGGTGCCGGAATGGGCCACTGACCACCTTAGATAGCTGTTCCGGGAGCTGGAAGGAGGTACAGAACACCAACATCACCTTACACAGCTGGAACAGGCTGCAGACCACCATAAATAGGCATTCCGGTTTCTGGAACGGGGCGCAGTCCACCTTAGATAGCCGTTCCGTATGCCAGAATGGGCCGCAGGCCACCTTAGATAGCCGTTCTGGGTGCCGGAACGGGGCACTGACCACAATAGATAGCCTATCCGGGTACCGGAACGGGGTGCAGACGAACCACACCACATTACGCAGCCATTCCGGGTGCCAGAAAGGGCAGCAGATCACCGTATATAGCCGTTCCAGGTGCCGGAATGGGGCACAGACCACAATAGATAGCCTATCCGGGTACTGGAATGGGCTGCAGACGAACCACACCACATTACTCAGCAATTACGGGTGCCAGAACAGGTAGCAGATCACCGTAGATAGCCATTCCGGGTACCGGAATGGGACGCAGGCCACCTGAGATAGCAGTTCCGGGTGCCGGAATGGGCCGCAGACCACCTTAGATAGCCATTCCGGGTGCTGGAAGGAGGTGCAAAAAACCGAGACCACATTACACAGCCATTCCGGGTGCCGGACCAGGCAGCAGATCACCGTAGATAGCATTCTGGCTGCCGGAACGGGGTGCAGTCCACCTTAGATAGCTGTTCCGGGTGCCAGAACGAGGTGCAGATCACATTAGATAGCCATTCCGGGTACCGGAACGGGGTGTAGAATACCCAGATTGCATTATACAGCAATTCCGGGTGCCAGAACGGGCAACAGATCACCGTAGATAGCCATTCCGTGTGCCGGAATAGGCCTCAGGCCACCTTAGATAGCCATTCTGGGTGCCGGGATGGGCCGCAGGCCACCTTAGATAGCAGTTCCGGATGCAGGAAGGAGGTGCAGATAACCCAGACCACATTACACAGCCATTCCGGGTGCGGTCCAGGCAGCAGATCACCGAAGATAGCATTCCGGGTGCCGGAATGGGGCGCAGTCCACCTTAGATAGCCGTTCCGGGTGCAGACCACATTAGATAGCCATTCCGTGTGCTGGAACGGGGTGCAGACCTCATTAGATAGCCATTCCGTGTGCCGGAATGGGGCGCAGTCCACCTTAGATAGCTGTTTCGGGTACCAGAACGGTGTGCAGAACACCCATAGCACATTACACAGCCATTCTGGGTGCCGGACCAGGCAGCAGATCACCGTAGATAGCATTCCGGGTGCCGGAAAGGGGCGCAGTCCACCTTACATAGCCGTTCCAGATGCCGTAACGAGGCGCAGACCACATTAGATAGCCATTCCGGCTACCGGAACGGGGTGTAGAACACCCAGACCACATTACACAGCCATTCCGGGGGCCGGAACACTTAGCAGATCACCGTAGATAGTATTCCGGGTGCCGGAACGGGGCGCAGTCCACCTTATATAGCTGCACCGGAATGGGTTGCAAAACACCCAGACCTCATTACGCATCCATTCCAAGTGCCGGAACAGGCAGCAGATCATCATAGATAGCATTCCGGGTGCCGGAACGTGGCGCAGTCCACTGTAGAGAGCCATCCTGGGTGCCGGAACGGGACTCAGACCACATTAGATAGCCGTTTCAGGTGCTGGAAGGAGGTGCAGAACACCAAGACCAACTTACACAGCCGGAAAGGGCCACAGAGCACCATAGATAGGCATTGTGGGTGCCGGAAAATGTGCAGACCACCTTAGATAGCCATTCTGTGTGCTGGAACGGGGCGCAGACCACATTAGATAGCCATTCCGGGTACCGGAATGAGCAGCAGATCACCATAGTTAGCCATTCCGGGTGCCAGAACAGGGCGCAGTTCACCTTAGATAGCCATACCGTGTACCGGAATGGGGTGCAAAACACCCAGACCACATTACGCAGCCATTCTGGGTGCTGGAATAGGCAGCAGATCATCGTAGATAGCATTCCTGGTGCCGGAACGGGACACAGTCCACCTTAGATAGCCGTTATGGGTGCCTGAACAGTCAGCAGATCACCGTAGATAGCATTCCGGATGCCAGAACAGGATTCAGACCATCTCAGATAGCCGTTTCGGGTGCTGGAAGGAGGTGCAGAACACCAAGACCACCGTACACAGACGGAACAGGCCACAGACCACCATAGATAGCCATTCCGGGTACCGGAACGGTGCACAGACCACATTAGATAGTTGTTCTGGGTACCGGAACGGGGTGCAGAACACCCAGACCACATTACACAGCCATTCCTGGAGCCAGAACAGGCAGAAGATCACCGTAGATAGCATTCAGGGTGCCAGAATGGAATGCAGAACACCTTAGACAGCCATTTCGGGTACCGGAACAGGGTAAAGAACATCCAGACCACATTATGCAGCCATTCCGGATGCCGGAACGGGGCGCAGTCCATCTTAGATAGCCATACCAGGTACCAGAATGGGGTGCAGAACACCCAGACCACATTACACAGCCATTCTTGGTGCCGGAAACAGGCAGAAGATCACCGTAGATAGCAATCTGGGTGCCGGAGCGGGGGGGGGGGGGGGGGGCAGTCCACCTTAGATAGCCATTCCGGGTGCCGGAATGGGCCACAAAATACCCTAGATCCTCGTTACGGGTGCTGGAAGGAGGTGCAGAACACCAAGACCACCGTACACAGACGGAACAGGCCGCAGACCACCATAGATAGCCATTCCGGGTACCGGAACGGTGCACAGACCACATTAGATAGTTGTTCTGGGTACCGGAACGGGGTGCAGAACACCCAGACCACATTACACAGCCATTCCTGGAGCCAGAACAGGCAGAAGATCACCGTAGATAGCATTCAGGGTGCCAGAATGGAATGCAGAACACCTTAGACAGCCATTTCAGGTACCGGAACATGGTAAAGACAATCCAGACCACATTATGCAGCCATTCCGGGTACCGGAACGGGGCGCAGTCCATCTTAGATAGCCATACCAGGTACCAGAATGGGATGCAGAACACCCAGACCACATTACACAGCCATTCTTGGTGCCGGAAACAGGCAGAAGATCACCGTAGATAGCAATCTGGGTGCCGGAGCGGGGGGCAGTCCACCTTAGATAGCCATTCTGGGTGCCGGAATGGGCCACAAAATACCCTAGATCGCCGTTACGGGTGCTGGAAGAAGGTGCAGAACATCCAGACCACATTACACAGCCATCCGGGTGCCAGAACAGGCAGCATATCAACTTAGTTAGCCATTCCGAGTGCTGGAACATAGCGCATCCTACCATAGCCAGCCATTCCAGGTGCCAGAATAGGGAGCAGACTACCTTAGATGCCCTTTCAGGGTGCTGGAACCGGGGTGTAGACTACCATAGCCAGCAATTCCAGGTGCATGAATATCTGTTCTGGTTGGTAGTACGGGATGCAGAACACCCGGACCTAACTGAGAATGCCATTCAGGGTGCCGGAATAGGATGCAAACCACCTTAGATACCCATTACCAGTGCTTAAAGTGGTCCTGGAGAGGTGGTGGAACTCACCCCCCCCAATCCGAGCTGTAAAGAGATTGTGCGCGGCGTAGGCGCGCAGTGCGAATAAGGGGCGTGGTCCCAAAAAGAAAGGGGCGTGGTCATCCAATAGTATCCCCAATTTAAATTATTTAGAGCTGCCCCCAGTTCAGATGCCCCTGTAGAAGCTGTCCCCAGTAGTTCATGCCCCCAGTAGAAGCTGCCCCCTGTAGTTATGCCCCCAGTAGAAGATGCCCCCTTGTAGTTATGCCCCAGTACAGATGCCCCCAGTAAAAGCTGCCCCCTGTAGTTATGCCCCCAGCAGAAGCTGCCCCCAGTACAGATGCCCCATGTAGTTATGCCCCCAGTACAGATGCCACCAGTAGAAGATGCCCCCAAGTAGCGCCACTTCACACACACATAAAAATAAAAGCCACACACAATACTCACCAGCCCCGCTCCTGCTTCCGGACCGCTGACCTCCGCCTGGCTGCCCGCTCCTCGGATCTATGGGAGAGACGTCATGACATCTCCCCCATAGCGCCGCCAGCCCAAACCAAAAAACTTTTGGTAAGCGAATATATATTTTGGCACCCCTGAGTGGAATATATAGGAGTGTGGTTTCATGGGAAAGAGGCGCGGCCACAGAATAGTACCAATTCATATTACATCGCACAGTAGCGTCCGTTAGTCATATTACACCACACAGTAGCGTCCGTTATTCACATTACACAGCACAGTAGTATGCAGGGTGTGACAGAGAAGCAGTGGGTGACGGAGAGGGTAACTGGGAGAAGGTGACAGGGAGAAGTTGGTAATAGCGAGAGGCTGAGGGTGATGGAGAGTGGGTGAAAGGGAAAGGTAGAGTGTGAAAATGAGAGGGTGATTAGCAGTGGGTGACCGGGAGAGCCAGAAGGTGATGGGGAGGGGGCGACAAGCCGAGGGAGACTGGGAGATGGGGACAGGGAAAGGCATAGGGTGATGGGGAGAAGGTGACAAGCAGAGTGTTACAGGGAGAGGGTATCTGAGGTGTCTGTACGAGGGAGTAAAGGGGGTAAATTGGGTTGAAAGGGCTCACTGGGACATGACGGGAAAGTATTCGGGGAGAGACACGCAGAAAATAAACAATGGCTGTTAACATGAGAGGAGAGAGGGAGTGAGAGACGGAAAGGGGAGAGGAAAGAGAGAACTTCTCTGACCTGCAGTAAGAGAGACGTTCATTTCTGGACACAGTGGAAGGCTCTGGAGAGCATAGTCCCATGGTCCCAGCACTGGCAGGCGATTAAATGTCCCTCGAGTCGGCCCTGCGTCGGAGGTCTGGCAAGTCAAACAGTATCAGAGAGGAGGGAAGGGGAGGGGCCGCCTCCTGCTTTGTTATGACCCGCCGCAGCGTACCGCTAGCTCTGTAAAAAAAAAAATTGAGCTGCCTGCGATGCGGGTGTGTGTGGCATCCCCGTGTCTGGCGGGCGGCAGCAAGGCTGTAGACAGTGAGTGGCAGTGACTCAGTGTCTGCAGTAGCGCCCTCTAAACTCTGGCGCTCCACGCGGCCGCGTACCACGCGTATGCGTCGGGCCGGCCCTGGCCACCGCACAGCTGCACACAGCCGCACACAGTGGAAACCGGAGCTCAGAGTGAGCACCGGCTGCCGCTGAGGGAAAGGTGCGGGTGCCCGCTGGTAACACAACCTCAGAGGGCGCCCGGCATCCCCATGCGGCTCACATTCTTGGTTAGGTGAGCCGGAGGAGGCGGAATCCAATTGGAACTGACGGAACTCACTTTAACTTCTGATTTTATCCCTGACACAGCTCTCCCTCCCTGACAGTTTATCCCACACACAGCTCTCCCCTCAGCACGTATAATCCCACACACCATCTCCCCAGCACGTATAATCCCACACACAGCTCCCCCCCAGCACGTATAATACCACACAACATCCCCCCAGCACGTATAATCCCACACACAGCTCCCCCCAGCACGTATAATACCACACAACATCCCCCAGCACGTATAATCCCACACACAGTTTCCCCCCAGCACTTATAATACCACACAACATCCCCCCAGCACGTATAATCCCACACACAGCTCCCCCCCAGCACGTATAATACCACACAACATCCCCCCCAGCACGTATAATCGCACACACAGCTCCCCCCCAGCACGTATAATACCACACAACATCCCCCCAGCACGTATAATCCCACACAGAGCTCCCCCCCAGCACGTATAATACCACACAACATCCCCCCAGCACGTATAATCGCACACACAGCTCCCCCCCAGCACGTATAATACCACACAACATCCCCCCAGCACGTGTAATCCCACACAGAGCTCCCCCCCAGCACGTATAATACCACACGCCGTCCCCCTCAGCACGTATAATCCCCCACACAGCTCCCCCCCTTTCAGCACATATAACCCCACACACAGCTCCCCCAGCACATATAGTCCCACACACAGCTGTCCCCCGCAACACATATAATTCTGCAAACAGCCCACCCCCAGCACATATAATTCCACAGAGCTACCCCCTCAGAACATAGTCCCACACACAGCCCTCCCAGCACATATAGTCCCATCCACAGCTCCCCCCAGCACTTATAGTTCCATTCACAGCCCTCCCAGCACATATAGTCCTACACACAGCCCCATCCAGCACATATAACCCCCACACACAGCCCCCCAGCACATATAGTCCCAAAAAAGCCCCCCCCCCCCTTCCCCAGCACAGTTGATCCTTAGCATAGCCCCCCCCCCCCCCTCCCCCCCCCGCACATCTCCTTTCTACCTCATTCATGTGCGTGGGTCATCCTGTCAGGGCCTCAACAGCTCCTCCACTTTAGGCGGCAGGAGAGACAGGAGTGCAGTGATAGCACTGCATGATTTCATTCCCGCCGCCGCGGCCAGCAGGAGCAGCGGGTACCTGTAGAGGCGGGGGCTAGGGAGCGAGACACTGTCTAGTGCTGCTGCCCGCCCACCCCATCTATTAAAGTCGGAGGCGTGGTGCGGCACAGTGACTGTGACAGCGGGAACAGGCTAATCGAGCAGCGCAGCATGTATAAAGTTCCCATGGCCGGGTAAAGTGGGCTGGAGGTGGCGGAACTGGTTCCGCCTCCCAATACAACTGACGGAACGCAGTTCCGCCCCGTTCAAGACCACTTTAAACCCTGCCCATTCAGGGTGCCGGAATAGGACACAGACCACCTTGGATATCTGTTCCGGGGTGAGGGGATGGTGTGCAGAACACCCAAACAACCTTACATTCAGGGTGCCGAATAGAACGCAGACCACCTTTTGTACTTGTGCTGGGAGGGGGCCGGCCCTGGGCTGGGCGTCCCCCCACATGTCTGTGTAAGTGATCGTAGCTGTGCTAAATTTAGCGCAGCTACGATCAGGTCGGAATGACGCCCATAATGCGCTGCCGAGCAACAAGACCATGGTGTTCGGCAGCATGACGACGCCTCCCACTTTTTGTCAGGGCTACATGGAGCGCAATGATGACGTCATGAGATCACATCACGCTTCTTCTCCTGGTGGATGCGGCTGGCATGAAGAGAGGAGCCTGAGGGCTGGGTGCCTTTTTCTGCAGTGTACAGCTGTTTCCCTTCACTCGTCTTGAGTGATGCATCGGCACTGAGCGGCTTTTGTTCTTCACAGGCTGCGCCAGTGTCGGACTGGGGCATGAAGGGCCCACCAGGGAAATGTAATCACAGGGGCCCACTAAAGGCGCTGCCATATGCTGGAAGGGGTGTGGCCACATGACCAGAGGGGAGTGGCCAGCCATTAGAGGCGCCACCTAGCATAGTATATACAGAAAAAGAGCTCTACCTCGCTGTCCACTTCAAGCTGTTGTGTATGTGCCTGGGTTATATCGGGAGAGAGCAGTAGTATACATGTGTCTGGGTTACATCGGGAGAGAGCAGTAGTATACATGTGCCTGGGTTACATCGGGAGAGAGCAGTAGTATACATGTGCCTGGGTTACATCGGGAGAGAGCAGTAGTATACATGTGCCTGGGTTACATCGGGAGAGAGCAGCAGTATACATGTGCCTGGGTTACATCGGGAGAGAGCAGTAGTATACATGTGCCTGGGTTACATCGGGAGAGAGCAGTAGTATACATGTGCCTGGGTTACACCGGGAGAGAGCAGTAGTATACGTGCCTGGGTCACTCCGGGAGAGAGCAGTAGTATACGTGCCTGGGTCACACCGGGAGAGAGCAGTTGTATACGTGCCTGGGTCACACCGGGAGAGAGTAGTAGTATACGTGCCTGGGTTACACCGGGAGAGAGTAGTAGTATACGTGCCTGGGTTACACCGGGAGAGAGTAGTAGTATACGTGCCTGGGTTACACCGGGAGAGAGTAGTAGTATACGTGCCTGGGTTATCCCAGGAGAGAGCAGTAGTATATGCACCTGAGTTAATCTGGGAGGGAACAGTAGATACACATAATGACTGGAGTATATTGCCAGATACACATACGCCCCCAGCAGTGCCAGATACACATATGTCCCAAGCAGTGCCAGATACACATATACCCCCAGCAGTGCCAGATACACATATGCCCCCAGCAGTGCCAGATACACATATGCCCCCAGCAGTGCCAGATACACATACGCCCCCAGCAGTGCCAGACACACATACGCCCCCAGCAGTGTCAGATACACATACGCCCCCAGCAGTGCCAGTTACACATATGCCCCCCACGGTGCAGGATACACATACGCCCTGCCAGTGCCAGTTACACATATGCCCTCACGGTGCAGGATACACATATGTACCCCCAGTGCCAGTTACACAAATGCCCCCACTGTGCAGGATACACATATGTACTCCCAGTGCCAGTTACACAAATGCCCCCACAGTGCAGGATATACATATGTACCCCCAGTGCCAGTTACACAAATGCCCCCACAGTGCAGGATATACATATGTACCCCCAGTGCCAGTTACACGAATGCCCCCACGGTGCAGGATACACATATGTACCCCCAGTGCCAGTTACAGAAATGCACTCACAGTGCAGGATACACATATGTGCCCCCAGTGCCAGTTACACAAATACCCCCACAGTGCCGGATATACATATGTACCCCCAGTGCCAGTTACACAAATGCCCCCACAGTGCAGGATATACATATGTACCCCCAGTGCCAGTTACACAAATGCCCCCATAGTGCAGGATATACACATGCCCCCACAGTGCAGGATATACACATGCCCTCACAGTGCAGGATATACACATGCCCTCACAGTGCAGGATATACACATGCCCCCACAGTGCCAGTTACATATGTACCCCCAGTGCCAGTTACATATGTACCCCCACAGTGCAGGATATACATATGTACCCCCAGTGCCAGTTACACAAATGCCCCCACAGTGCAGGATATACACATGCCCCCACAGTGCCAGTTACACAAATGCCCCCACAGTGCAGGATATACACATGCCCCCACAGTGCAGGATATACACATGCCCTCACAGTGCAGGATATACACATGCCCCCACAGTGCCAGTTACATATGTACCCCCAGTGCCAGTTACATATGTACCCCCACAGTGCAGGATATACATATGTACCCCCAGTGCCAGTTACACAAATGCCCCCACAGTGCAGGATATACACATGCCCCCACAGTGCCAGTTACACAAATGCCCCCACAGTGCAGGATATACACATGCCCCCACAGTGCAGGATATACACATGCCCCCACAGTGCCAGTTACACAAATGCCCCCACAGAGCAGGATATACACATGCTCCCACAGTGCAGGATATACATATCCCCCCCACAGTGCCAGTTACACATACAGTGTCAAGTTACACGTTACTCACCACCGCCGCCCGGGCTCTGCTGCTGCTCCGTGTCTTTGGGCCGGGGAGGAGAGCGCAGCTTGCGCCTCTCCTGGCCCACAGTCCCACTCTTCGTGGGATCTAATTACCGCCGCCACCTGGGCTCTGCTGCTGCTCCTGTGTCGGGGCGGGGAGGAGAGCGCAGCGTGCGCTTCTCCTTTCCCTCAGCTGACTCTGCCGGCCAGTGTGTGCTGCCGCTCTCTCTCCCAGGGCCACTGACGGCAGCATGTTACATGCGCCACTGCTCCAAGTTATTACAGTAGGCCCCGCCCTCACATAAAAGAGGGTGTGGCCAAAAATCAGTGGGGCCTACCGCTGGTTTCACTGGCTCCCCGGCGGCCCAGTCCGACACTGGGCTGGGCTGCTGGACATGTCTCTGCCTTCACTGTGTGGGGTCATTCATTTTTTATATAATGTGGACACTAATATATATGTCTATAATTATGGGGGCATTACCATGTACTTCTTTTGTAATGTGGGACACTACTATATATGTCTATTACTATGGGGGCATTACTATATATTTATATTGTAATGTGGATGCTACTATATATTTCTGTTATTATGGGGGCATTACTATATATTTCTATTGTAATGTGGGACACTACTATATATGTTTATTACTATGGGGGCATTCCTATATATTTCTATTGTAATGTGTGACACTACTATATATTTCTGTTAGTATGGGGGCATTACTATATATTTCTATTGTATTGTGGGACACTACTATATATGTTTATTACTATGAGGGCATTCCAGGGGCGGATTGGGAACAAAAAGCGGCCCTGGAAAAATTTGTACTAGTGGCCCCACATAGGCAGCACCAGAGACAGAAGGTCTAGCCATGGGCTATGGCAGCAGCACCCTCCCCCCAAGACTTTCCAGATAGTGGGCATGTCCAGCATCAAGGGGGAAGTGAAAAATAAATAAAATTTAATATTATAAGCACATTATATGATACACCTTCAGAATTTAGGAAACTATATCAGTCTTTAGAAAAATATATTTTCTTTCTTATTACACTAACTGTATCCCAATCACTCTTCACTCAATCTTATATGTCAGCCAAGCAGGCAGACAGAGCATACACTAGATCATCTGCAATCACAGGCTAAGTGGCAAAGTAATTTCATATATGCAAATTATTTTGCTTCTTATTCATTATGTCTATAAAAAGGACCACATGTCCTCAAACAAAACAGGCCCCGCGGGTGCGTCGGCCCACCGGGAATCTTCCCTGTAAACCGTATGACCAATCCGCCTTTGGGGCATTCCTATATATTTCTATTGTATTGTGGGACACTACTATATATGTCTATTATTATGGGGGCATTACTATATATTTATATTGTAATGTGGATGCTACTATATATTTCTGTTATTATGGGGGCATTACTATATATTTCTATTGTAATGTGGGACACTACTATATATGTTTATTACTATGGGGGCATTCATATATATTTCTATTGTAATGTGGGACACTACTATATATTTCTGTTAGTATGGGGGCATTACTATATATTTATTTTGTAATGTGGGAAACTATTACATATTTCTATTTTACCGGGGATACTACTACAACTATATATTCCTGTTATAATGGGGGCATTACTATTTATTTTTATTAAATTGCAGGCATTACAATATATTTCTATTATACTGGGGTTATTACTATATACTTCTAGCCTTGCTTCCAGAGTGCAAAGAAAAGGGACTATGCTGTGTGGCCACACCCCTAGTGTAATGTGGTCATGCCCCCTAATGACACATGACCACGCCCATTTTCCGGCACACTCAGTACCACTAAGATAATATCTCTACTTGCACCACTGATTACACTACACTTACCTTCTCTGGCCGGCTTCCTTCTTCATGCAGGGGAGCGCAGCAGCTGGTCCAGCAGATGCAGCAGCCGGGCACAGATGACAGTGGTAAAATATTTGTACCGAGCGCTGAAAAGATTCGATATATATATAAAGATTTGTAAAAAACTTGTGAAAAATTTGTAAAAAACAGTGGCACCTGTAAAGAAAAATACTGTTAATATAACGGTGTTTACAGCTCCTTTTGGAGAATTTTTGAGCTAAGTCCGTCCCGATTCACAAGATGTGAAAGATCTACCTCTCCCTAACTACTGACCGGTGCTCATGCAGGGCTCCAAGATGTAGTATGGTACGTCCTCTTCTCCCGTACCGCTGCGTCCAGCGGTCTGGGATCGCGGTCAGTTGTCAAGTCGCGGCCCGATGACGTCACACTGCGGTTCGGCGTCGGGGAGTTCGGGCCGGTCAGATGGTCGACTGTAGCTCTGTGCCTCCAACGCGTTTCGTGCGTCACCGCGCACTTAGTCATGGATGGCAATTGTGTTTCCTGTTCCTTCTTTTATACTTAAAAAACTTTATTGTTCATTTTAAAAAAACGGAAGTACAAACAGGAAGTTAATATCAAACAGGCGGCAACCATGTGCTCCTATTTGAACAATGTAAAAAATTCTTTTATTTTTTAAAAAATCTTTTCTTCTATTTAAAAATTAGGTGCCACTAAAAATTTATCAAAGAATGAAAATATGGTTTGTGTATTTATAAAAATGCGTTTAGTTCAATGTCAATGTTGAGTCCATGCGGAAATAAAGTTTTCATTTCAAAAATCCATCTAGTTTCATTTTTTAAAAGATCTATGACGATATTTCCACCTCTCCAGTTGCTTTGAACTTGTTGTATTGCCATAAATTTTAATCCAAGTGGGTCTTTATTGTGGAAATCTGTAAAGTGTTTTGACACACTGTGGGTACTCAATCCTCTTTTTATATTGTAAATATGTTCCGCCAGCCTTATTTTGAGTCTTCTCTTAGTTTGACCAATGTATTGTAGCCCACATGGGCATTCCAAAAGGTAAATTACTTGCTCCGTCTCACAGCTTAATTGGTCTTGAATTGTGTATGATCTTCCAGTTTTATTTGATTTGAAGGTTATTTCTGGTTTGGTTGTATTCTTATTTAGGTTTTTACAGGCTTTACAATTTAAACAGTAATGGTAGCCCTTTGATTGAGTGTTTTTTGGAAAACTTTTCTGATAGCTTTTCACAAGATCTTGTTTGATATTTTTCGCTTTTCTATATATGATCTTAGGTCTATCTGTTAGGCTGTTTCTCAAATCGTCATCCAATTTCAGAATGTGCCAATGTTTGTTTAGCATGGTTTCTATGCTTTGATGATTACTGTTATATTGGGTAATGAATTAGATTTTTTCCATGTTTTCATCTGTTCTTTTTTCTTTATACCTAATGAGATCTTTTCTATCCATAAGGTCAATCTTGTTTTTTTGTTTATTCAAGTCTTCAATTTTATATCCTTTCTGGATAAAATTCTGTATCATCTTCTCACTCTGTTTTTCATATGTCTCATTTTGGTTGCAATTTCTTCTAATTCTTTGTAGTTGGCTTGATGGTATGCTTGCTTTCCAGTTTCTATGGTGATTACTTGAGTATGGCAAAATATTATTTCCGCTTACTTCTTTAATATGGGTTTTAGTATTGATTCGATTATCTTCAATAAAAATTTCTAAGTCTAAGAAGGTTACTGTATTTTTACTTGTGTTTGTTGTAAATTCTAAATTGATATTATTGCTATTTATATGTAAAATGAACTTTTGTAGGTCTGTATCAGTCCCTCTCCAAATGAAGAAGACGTCATCAATGAATCTATACCAGCAAATCAGACTTTCTCTGAATGGATTGTTTGTCCAGATGTTCTGATCTTCCCACCTTGCCACGAACAAGTTTGCGTAACTGGGCGCAAATGATGTGCCCATTGCCGTTCCACATTTCTGTCTATAGAACTTGCCGTTATTCCAAAAATAATTATGGTTTAAGATGAAGTCAATGTTTGTCATGATGAAATTGACCTGTCTTGTTGGAAGATTGGATGCATTCAAGAAATGTTCAGTATATTCACAACCTATTTCATGATTAATACTTGTATATAATGATTTGACATCACTGGTTCCTAATGTATAATGTTCTTCCCATTGTATGTTCGTAAGTATCTGTATGATATGAATAGTGTCTTTTAAATAACTTTTTTGTGTCTTTACAATGTCTTGAAGAAAATAGTCTGTGTATTTTGATAAATTTGAGGTAATGGATTGGATTCCTGAGACTATAGGTCGTCCAGGTGGATTAATCGGGTCCTTATGCACTTTTGGCAAGCAGTAGAAGGTAGGAATTTTAGGATTTTTTTCTATAATGAAGTTGAATTCTTTGATGGTAATGATTCCTAAATGTAGGCCTTCCTCAATTTGTTCTCTCAGTTGTGTTTCATACATACTGGTAGGGTCTTGATTCAATATTTCATAAGTATCTTGATCTTCTAGAAGACGGGTGACTTCTCCTTCGTACTGGTCCTTATTAAGGATAACAATGCCCCCGCCTTTATCGGCTGGTTTGATTACGATGCTTGCATCTTGTTTCAGTTCTTTAAGTGCCAGTTTCTCCTCTTTAGAAATGTTCAATTTCATTTTAGGTTTCTCAGGTATTTTTTCTATTTCTTCTTCCATTAATTTTTGAAATGTCTCTACATGCGACCCTTTGCAGAATGTTGGGTTAAAGGTTGATTGTGGTCCAAATTCTGTGTGGTGAAATTCGTCTGGTTGTGTGATTGGACAGGATTTAAGGTTTTTTGCAAAATTTTTTTTGATGTTACATTTTCTTATAAATTTATGCAAGTCTATATATAAATCAAATTTATTTATCTTTGATTGCGGAGCAAAGTTGAGCCCTTTCTGAAGAATTGATGTTTGGGGTTTTGTCAGTGTTTTATTACTCAAGTTGAAAATAATTGGTTTGTTTTCAACTAAGATGTCTGTTTTTTTCTTTGTTCTCTGTCCTCCTCTTCGTCCTCTTGTTCTTTTCTCCCAGTAGGGTTCTCCCAGTGTTTTTTGTTCATGGATCTTTTGTAATCTGGTGGTTTCTGATTGCCTTGATTGAATTCTAAAAAATAGTCTTCATCTGAATCTTCTTCCGAGTCTTCACAATAATTTCTTTTAGTGGATTTTTTTCTTCCCTGCGGTTTTTCTAATTCCTTCTTTTGAATTGTTTGTATTAATGATTCAATTTCTTGATTCTCTTCTCTTATTGCTGCTTCTTTTCCTGAAGTGAATGAATCTTTTATAAGCTTGTATTGATTTGTAGTATAACTGAAATTCTTTTGATTATATGGTTGATAATTTCTTTTCTGTCCTGTATGTTTTGGATATTGCTTGATTAATGGTTCTCTTGGTTCTTGCTTGTTTTGTTGCTGCCAATTCTGATATGTCCTTTTCTTATATGTATTGAAGTTTCTGACTGGTTTGTCTGTGTCTTGAGTTTTATGGTTAAATGATTGCCTCTTTGTATTTCGATTCTGAAGGAAAAATTCTAGTTCTTGCAGGTCTCTTTTAAATTTTCGTTGTTTTTGAAGGATAATATCGTCTTCAAGTTTGCCTATTTTGTCATTTGTCATGCGCATAAGATTTTTGAAGTCCTCCATCTTCGATAAGCTGTCAAATCTTTTTTCAAATACTTGGATATTTTCATTGGTCTTTGTAAGAGTAATTGATCTATCTTCAATAATAAGTTTGATTAGTTCTATTGAACAATTGTCCAAAATCTTGTTCCATTTTTCGTAGAAATCTTCCTGTGTCGGCTGAAAGGTGGCTGTTTTTGTGATTCTTAACCCCTTTGGAATCATACCATTTTCTATGTATTTCTGGAGAGTTGTGATTTCCCACCACTGGCGGACTTCTTGAGTATATAATTTCTCCAATTTAAAAAATTGAGTACAGAACCGTTCATCTTCTGCTGTAATCTCAATGGGGATATTACTTTTAGTAAAGATATTCCCTAAATCACTTCTTTTGTGTGAAATGTGACGTGAAGTGTATTGTGCCATACTGCAGCAGTTTGATGGATAAAGAGCTATAAAATTTAAAAAACAACTGCGCTGTGTGTGTCTAAGCAGCTCTGTTTAAATGAACACTAGTAAAATATTTGTACCGAGCGCTGAAAAGATTAGATATATATATAAAGATTTGTAAAAAACTTGTGAAAAACTTGTAAAAAACAGTGGCACCTGTAAAGAAAAATACTGTTAATATAACGGTGTTTACAGCTCCTTTTGGAGAATTTTTGAGCTAAGTCCGTCCCGATTCACAAGATGTGAAAGATCTACCTCTCCCTAACTACTGACCGGTGCTCATGCAGGGCTCCAAGATGTAGTATGGTACGTCCTCTTCTCCCGTACCGCTGCGTCCAGCGGTCTGGGATCGCGGTCAGTTGTCAAGTCGCGGCCCGATGACGTCACACTGCGGTTCGGCGTCGGGGAGTTCGGGCCGGTCAGATGGTCGACTGTAGCTCTGTGCCTCCAACGCGTTTCGTGCGTCACCGCGCACTTAGTCATGGATGGCAATTGTGTTTCCTGTTCCTTCTTTTATACTTAAAAAACTTTATTGTTCATTTTAAAAAAACGGAAGTACAAACAGGAAGTTAATATCAAACAGGCGGCAACCATGTGCTCCTATTTGAACAATGTAAAAAATTCTTTTATTTTTTCTTCTATTCTATTCTTCTATTTAAAAATTAGGTGCCACTAAAAATTTATCAAAGAATGAAAATATGGTTTGTGTATTTATAAAAATGCGTTTAGTTCAATGTCAATGTTGAGTCCATGCGGAAATAAAGTTTTCATTTCAAAAATCCATCTAGTTTCATTTTTTAAAAGATCTATGACGATATTTCCACCTCTCCAGTTGCTTTGAACTTGTTGTATTGCCATAAATTTTAATCCAAGTGGGTCTTTATTGTGGAAATCTGTAAAGTGTTTTGACACACTGTGGGTACTCAATCCTCTTTTTATATTGTAAATATGTTCCGCCAGCCTTATTTTGAGTCTTCTCTTAGTTTGACCAATGTATTGTAGCCCACATGGGCATTCCAAAAGGTAAATTACTTGCTCCGTCTCACAGCTTAATTGGTCTTGAATTGTGTATGATCTTCCAGTTTTATTTGATTTGAAGGTTATTTCTGGTTTGGTTGTATTCTTATTTAGGTTTTTACAGGCTTTACAATTTAAACAGTAATATAACAGTAATCATCAAAGCATAGAAACCATGCTAAACAAACATTGGCACATTCTGAAATTGGATGACGATTTGAGAAACAGCCTAACAGATAGACCTAAGATCATATATAGAAAAGCGAAAAATATCAAACAAGATCTTGTGAAAAGCTATCAGAAAAGTTTTCCAAAAAACACTCAATCAAAGGGCTACCATTACTGTTTAAATTGTAAAGCCTGTAAAAACCTAAATAAGAATACAACCAAACCAGAAATAACCTTCAAATCAAATAAAACTGGAAGATCATACACAATTCAAGACCAATTAAGCTGTGAGACGGAGCAAGTAATTTACCTTTTGGAATGCCCATGTGGGCTACAATACATTGGTCAAACTAAGAGAAGACTCAAAATAAGGCTGGCGGAACATATTTACAATATAAAAAGAGGATTGAGTACCCACAGTGTGTCAAAACACTTTACAGATTTCCACAATAAAGACCCACTTGGATTAAAATTTATGGCAATACAACAAGTTCAAAGCAACTGGAGAGGTGGAAATATCGTCATAGATCTTTTAAAAAATGAAACTAGATGGATTTTTGAAATGAAAACTTTATTTCCGCATGGACTCAACATTGACATTGAACTAAACGCATTTTTATAAATACACAAACCATATTTTCATCCTTTGATAAATTTTTAGTGGCACCTAATTTTTAAATAGAAGAAAAGATTTTTTTAAAAATAAAAGAATTTTTTACATTGTTCAAATAGGAGCACATGGTTGCCGCCTGTTTGATATTAACTTCCTGTTTGTACTTCCATTTTTTTAAAATGAACAATAAAGTTTTTTAAGTATAAAAGAAGGAACAGGAAACACAATTGCCATCCATGACTAAGTGCGCGGTGACGCACGAAACGCGTTGGAGGCACAGAGCTACAGTCGACCATCTGACCGGCCCGAACTCCCCGACGCCGAACCGCAGTGTGACGTCATCGGGCCGCGACTTGACAACTGACCGCGATCCCAGACCACTGGACGCAGCGGTACGGGAGAAGAGGACGTACCATACTACATCTTGGAGCCCTGCATGAGCACCGGTCAGTAGTTAGGGAGAGGTAGATCTTTCACATCTTGTGAATCGGGACGGACTTAGCTCAAAAATTCTCCAAAAGGAGCTGTAAACACCGTTATATTAACAGTATTTTTCTTTACAGGTGCCACTGTTTTTTACAAGTTTTTCACAAGTTTTTTACAAATCTTTATATATATATCTAATCTTTTCAGCGCTCGGTACAAATATTTTACTAGTGTTCATTTAAACAGAGCTGCTTAGACACACACAGCGCAGTTGTTTTTTAAATTTTACAGATGACAGTGGATAATCCAGAGAAGGCGAGTTCTTCTTTTCGCTTTCTTTATTTGTGCTGTGGGTTTTCAACACAGAAAACCCGTTATGCATTTTTTTAATTGGATACCGGGGGTATCAGGAGTGTACATACTTGTGGTAATCCAAAATTACTTGTGGTAATCCAAAATTAGTGTCAATTTTTACGTAGAAAACCAACTGAATATGCCCCAGAGAGAATGAAAAAAAAAAAATTTAAAAAATAGGCCTAGGCACATATGTACACTAATAAGGGAATTAATCACGTCATGGGCCTTTTTTTACAATGTTTTCCTGTATTATTCTCATTTTCTAGTCTTATTCCAATTCATCATGGCTGTATTGAAGGAGATATCACTCATATCTCCTTGTCACAAACCTGCCACAATAATTTCCACCCACCCCCATACTTAGGTATTGGGATGTGAAAATTGTGCTTTTCATCAAGAACCTAAAAAGTAGAGATGAGCGGGTTCGGTTCTCAGAGAGCCGAACTCCCCCGTACTTCACGTCACAAGGCCGGATCCGAGTCAGGCTTGGGTTTTCCCGCCTGACTTGGAAACCAGAACGAGGCAAAATGTCATCATCCCGCTGTCAGATTCTCGCGGGGTCTGGACTCCATATAAACAGCCGCGCGTCGCCACCATTTTCACTCCGGTATTGGAGTGTAGTGAGAGGACGTGTCTCCGTCCTCAGTGTCCGTGTCTTGTGCTGCATCTGTCCAGTCACAGTGGTTGTGTCCTCTGCTGCCATATGTCCAGTGCTGCTGTATAAGTACAGTCCAGTGGTGCTGTGTTGTGCTGCATCAGTCCAGTGGTGGTGTCTTGTGCTGCATCAGTCCAGTCACAGTGATGGTGTCCTCTGCTGCCATATGTCCAGTGCTGCTCTATAAATCCAGTCCAGTGGTGCTGTGTTGTGCTGCATCAGTCCAGTCACAGTGATGGTGTCCTCTGCTGCCATATTTCCAGTGCTGCTGAATAAGTCCAGTCCATTGCAGTGGTGCTGTGTTGTCCTGCATCAGTCCAGTGGTGGTGTCCATGTGCTGCCGTATATGTCCAGTGGTACTGACGTATGTTTCCATTGATACTGCCCTATATATCCAGCGGTACTGCCGTATAAATCCAGTGATCCTGCCGTATAAATTCAGTGATCCTGCCGTATAATTACAGTGATCCTGCCGTATAATTACAGTGGTACTGGTGTATAAGTCCAGTCCAGTGATACTGCCGTATATGTCCAGTGACACTGCCGTATATGTCCATTGATACTGCTGTATATGTCCAGCGGTACTGCTGTATAAATCCAGTGATCCTGCTGTATAATTCCAGTGGTACTGGCATATAAATCCAGTGATCCTACCGTATAATTCCACTGATCCTGTCGTATGATTCCAGTGATCCTGCCATATAATTCCAGTGATCCTGCCGTTTAATTCCAGTGATCCTGCCGTATAATTCCAGTGATCCTGCCGTATAAGTCCAGTGATCCTGCCATATAATTACAGTGGTACTGGCGTATAAGTCTAGTCCAGTGATACTGCCGTATATGTCCAGTGATACTGCCGTATATGTCCAGTGATACTGCCGTATATGCCCAGCAGTACTACCATAAATGTCCATTGATACTGCCGTATATGTCCAGCAGTACTGCCGTATAAATCCAGTGATCCTGCCGTATAAGTCCAGTGATCTTGCCGTATAATTACAGTGGTACTGGCGTACAAGTCCAATCCAGTGATACTGCCGTATATCTCCAGCGGTACTGCCATATATGTACATTGATACTGCCGTATATGTCCAGCGGTACTGCCGTATGTGTCCAGTGATCCTGCCATATGTGTCCATTGATACTGTCGTATATGTCCAGCGGTACTGTTGTATAATTCCAGTGATCCTGCCGTATAATTCCAGTGATCCTGCCATATAATTGCAGTGATCCTGCCGTATAATTACAGTGGTACTGGCGTATAAGTCAGTAATATCAAGTATGGTTCCCAAAGACTGGCGTATAGCGGAAGTAGTGCCTATATTCAAAAAGGGAAGTAAAGCTGAACCAGATAATTATAGACCAGTTAGTCTTACATCTATAGTGGGGAAAGTATTGGAAGGTATTCTAAGAGATAGTATTCAGAAGTTCCTTGAAGTCAATAAGGTCATTAAAAGGAATCAACATGGGTTTATGAAGGACAGATCCTGTCAAACCAATTTCTCTAACGTCCTAAGTGGATGCTGGGGACTCCGTAAGGACCATGGGGAATAGCGGCTCTGCAGGAGTCTGGGCACATCTAAAGAAAGCTTTAGGACTATCTGGTGTGCACTGGCTCCTCCCCCTATGACCCTCCTCCAAGCCTCAGTTAGATCTCTGTGCCCGAACGAGAAGGGTGCACACTAGGGGCTCTCCTGAGCTTCTTAGTGAAAGTTTTAGTTTAGGTTTTTTATTTTCAGTGAGACCTGCTGGCAACAGGCTCACTGCATCGAGGGACTAAGGGGAGAAGAAGCGAACTCACCTGCGTGCAGAGTGGATTGGGCTTCTTAGGCTACTGGACATTAGCTCCAGAGGGACGATCACAGGCCCAGCTTGGATGGGTCCCAGAGCCGCGCCGCCGGCCCCCTTACAGAGCCAGAAGGCAGAAGAGGTCCGGAAAATCGGCGGCAGAAGACGTCCTGTCTTCAACAAGGTAGCGCACAGCACTGCAGCTGTGCGCCATTGCTCTCAGCACACTTCACACTCCGGTCACTGAGGGTGCAGGGCGCTGGGGGGGGCGCCCTGAGACGCAATAAAAAACACCTTGGATGGCAAAAAATGCATCACATATAGCTCCTGGGCTATATGGATGCATTTAACCCCTGCCAGAATATACAGAAAAACGGGAAGATAAGGCCGCCGATAAAGGGGCGGAGCCTATCTCCTCAGCACACTGGCGCCATTTTCCCTCACAGCTCCGTTGGAGGGAAGCTCCCTTGCTCTCCCCTGCAGTCACTACACTACAGAAAGGGTTAAAAAAGAGAGGGGGGGCACAAATTAGGCGCAGTATTAACTATACAGCAGCTATAAGGGGAAAAACACTTATATAAGGTTATCCCTGTATATATATAGCGCTCTGGTGTGTGCTGGCAAACTCTCCCTCTGTCTCCCCAAAGGGCTAGTGGGGTCCTGTCCTCTATCAGAGCATTCCCTGTGTGTGTGCTGTATGTCGGTACTTTTGTGTCGACATGTATGAGGAGAAAAATGATGTGGAGACGGAGCAGATTGCCTGTAATAGTGATGTCACCCCCTAGGGGGTCGACACCTGAGTGGATGAACTGTTGGAAGAAATTACGTGACAGTGTCAGCTCTGTATAAAAGACAGTGGTTGACATGAGACAGCCGGCTACTCAGCTTGTGCCTGTCCAGACGTCTCATAGGCCGTCAGGGGCTATAAAGCGCCCGCTACCTCAGATGGCAGATATAGACGCCGACACGGATACTGACTCCAGTGTCGACGGTGAAGAGACAAATGTGACTTCCAGTAAGGCCACACATTACATGATTGAGGCAATGAAAAATGTTTTACACATTTCTGATAATACGAGTACCACCAAAAAGGGGTATTATGTTCGGTGAGGAAAAACTACCTGTAGTTTTCCTGAATCTGAGAAATGAAATGAGGTGTGTGATGATGCGTGGGTTTCCCCCGATAACAACTGATAATTTCTAAAATGTTATTGGCATTATATCCTTTCCCGCCAGAGGTTAGGGTGCGTTGGGAAACACCCCCTAGGGTGGATAAACGCTCACACGCTTGTAAGGGCTCTAACCTCTCCTGAGATGGCCGCCCTTAAGGATCCTGCTGATAGAAAGCAGGAGGGTATCCTAAAATGTATTTACACACATACTGGTGTTATACTGCGACCAGCAATCGCCTCAGCCTGGATGTGCAGTGCTGGGTCGGCGTGGTCGGATTCCCTGACTGAAAATATTGATACCCTAGATAGGGACAGTATATTTTTGCCTATAGAGCATTTGAAAGATGCATTTCTATATATGCGTGATACACAGCGGAATATTTGCCGACTGGCATCAAGAGTAAGTGCGTTGTCCATTTCTACCAGTAGAGGGTTATGGACACGTCAGTGGTCAGGTGATGCGTATTCCAAATGGCATTTGGAAGTATTGCTTTATTAAGGGGAGGAGTTATTTGGGGTCGGTCTTTTAGACCTGGTGGCCACGGCAACAGCTGGGAAATCCACGTTTGTACCCCAGGTCGCCTCTCAACATGAGAAGACGCCGTATTATCAGGCGCAGTCTTTTTGTGGACAAGCGGGCAAAAGGTTCCTCTTTTCTGCCCCGTGACAGAGGGAGAGGAAAAAGGCTGCAGAAATCAGCCAGTTCCCAGGAACAGAAACCCTCTCCCACCTCTGCCAAGCCCTCAGTATACGCTGGGGCTTTACAAGCAGAATCAGGCACGGTGGGGGGCCCGTCTCAATGAATTTCAGCGCGCAGTGGGCTCACTCGCAAGTAGACCCCTGGATCCTTCAGGTGATATCTCAGGGGTACAAATTAGAATTCGAGACGTCTCCCCCTCGCCGTTTCCTAAAGTCGGCTTTACCGATGTCTCCTTCTGACAGGGAGACAGTTTTGGAAGCCATTCACAAGCTGTATTCCCAGCAGGTGATAATCAAGATACCCCTCCTGCAACAGGGAACGGGGTATTATTCCACACTGTGGTGGTACCGAAGCCGGACGGCTCGGTGAGACCGATTCTAAATCTAAAATCTTTGAACACTTACATACAGAGGTTCAAATTCAAGATTGAGTCACTCAGAGCAGTGATTGCGAACCTGGAAGAAGGGGACTACATGATGTCTCGGGACATCAAGGATGCTTACCTTCATGTCAAAATTTACCCTTCTCACCAAGGGTACCTCAGGTTTATGGTACAGAACTGTCACTATCAGTTCAGACGCTGCCGTATGGATGGTCCACGGCACCCCGGGTCTTTACCAAGGTAATGGCCGAAATGATGATATTCCTTCGAAGGAAGGGAATTTTAGTTATCCCTTACTTGGACGATTCCCTGATAAGGGTAAGATCCAGGGAACAGTTGGAGGTCGGTGTAGCACTATCTCAGGTAGTGTTGCGGCAGCACGATTGGATTCTCAATATTCCAAAATCGCAGCTGGTTCCGACGACTTGTCTTCTGTTCCTAGGGATGATCCTGGACACAGTCCAGAAAAAGGTGTTTCTCCCGGAGGAGAAAGCCAGGGAGTTATCCAAGCTAGTCAGGAACCTCCTAAAACCGAACAGTGCATCAATGCACAAGGGTTCTGGGTAAAATGGTGGCTTCCTACGAAGCAATCCCATTCGGCAGATTCCACGCAAGAACTTTCCAGTGGGACCTGCTGGACAAATGGTCCGGGTCGCATCTTCAGATGCATCAGCGGATAACCCTGTCACCAAGGACAAGGGTGTCCCTCCTGTGGTGGTTGCAGAGTGCTCATCTTCTAGAGGGCCGCAGATTCGGCATTCAGGACTGGGTCCTGGTGACCACGGATGCCAGCCTGCGAGGCTGGGGAGCAGTCACACAGGGAAGGAATATCCAGGGCTTAGGGTCAAGCCTGGAGACATCACTTCACATAAATATCCTGAAGCTAAGGGACATTTACAATGCTCTAAGCTTAGCAAGACCTCTGCTTCAAGGTCAGCCGGTGTTGATCCAGTCGGACAACATCACGGCAGTCACCCACGTAAACAGACAGGGTGGCACAAGAAGCAGGAGGGCAATGGCAGAAGCTGCAAGGATTCTTCGCTGGGCGGAAAATCATGTGATAGCACTGTCGGCAGTATTCATTCCGGGAGTGGACAACTGGGAAGCAGACTTCCTCAGCACGACCTCCACCCGGGAGAGTGGGGACTTCACCCAGAAGTCTTCCACATGATTATAAACCGTTGGAAAAAACTCGACAGGTATTGCGCCAGGTCCAGGGACCCTCAGGCAATAGCTGTAGACGCTCTGGTAACACCGTGGGTGTACCAGTCAGGGTATGTGTTCCCTCCTCTGCCTCTCATGCCCAAGGTACTGAGATTGATAAGATGGAGAGGAGTAAGCACTATATTCGTGGCTCCGGATTGGCCAAGAAGGACTTGGTAACCGGAACTTCAAGAGATGCTCACGGAGGATCCGTGGCCTCTACCTCTAAGAAGGGACCTGCTCCAGCAAGGACCCTGTCTGTTCCAAGACTTACCGCGGCTGCGTTTGACGGCATGGCGGTTGAACGCCGGATCCTGAAGGAAAAAAGGCATTCCGGATGAAGTCATCCCTATCCTGATCAAAGCCAGGAAGGATGTAACCGCAAAAACATTATCACCGCAATTGTCGAAAATATGTTGCGTGGTGCGAGGCCAGTAAGGCCCGACGGAGGAAATTCAACTGGGTCGATTCCTACATTTCCTGCAAACAGGACTGTCTATGGGCCTGAAATTAGGGTCCATTAAGGTTCAAATTTCGGCCCTGTCAATTTTCTTCCAAAAAGAACTAGCTTCAGTCCCTGAAGTTCAGACGTTTGTAAAAGGGGTACTGCATATACAGCCTCCTTTTGTGCCTCCAGTGGCACTTTGGGATCTCAATGTAGTTTTGGGTTCCAAAAGTCACATTGGTTTGAACCACTTAAATCTGTGAAGTTAAAATATCTCACATGGAAAGTGGTCATGCTGTTGGCCCTGGCCTGGGCCAGGCGCGTGTCAGAATTGGCGGCTTTATCCTAAAAAAGCCCTTATCTGATTTTCCATTCGGACAGGGCCGAATTGAGGACTCGTCCTAAGTTTCTCCCTAAGGTGGTTTCAGCGTTTCACCTGAACCAACCTATTTGTGGTGCCTGCGGCTACTAGGGACTTGGAGGACTCCAAGTTGCTAGACGTTGTCAGGGCCCTGAAAATATATGTTTCCAGGACGGCTGGAGTCAGGAAATCTGACTCGCTGTTTATCCTGTATGCACCCAACAAGCTGGGTGCTCCTGCTTCTAAGCAGACTATTGCTCGTTGGATTTGTAGTACAATTCAGCTTGCACATTCTGTGGCAGGCCTGCCACAGCCAAAAATCTGTAAATGCCCACTCCACAAGGAAGGTGGGCTCATCTTGGGCGGCTGCCCGAGGGGTCTCGGCTTTACAACTTTGCCGAGCAGCTACTTGGTCAGGAGCAAATACGTTTGTAAAATTCTACAAAATTGATATCCTGGCTGAGGAGGACCTGGAGTTCTCTCATTTGGTGCTGCAGAGTCATCCGCACTCTCCCGCCCGTTTGGGAGCTTTGGTATAATCCCCATGGTCCTTACGGAGTCCCCAGCATCCACTTAGGACGTTAGAGAAAATAAGAATTTACTTACCGATAATTCTATTTCTCATAGTCCGTAGTGGATGCTGGGCGCCCATCCCAAGTGCGGATTGTCTGCAATACTGGTACATAGTTATTGTTACCAAAAAATCGGGTTATTGCTGTAGTGAGCCATCTTTTCTAGAGGCTCCTCTGTTATCATGCTGTTAACTGGGTTCAGATCACAAGTTGTACGGTGTGATTGGTGTGGCTGGTAAGAGTCTTACCCGGGATTCAAAATCCTTCCTTATTGTGTACGCTCGTCCGGGCACAGTATCCTAACTGAGGCTTGGAGGAGGGTCATAGGGGGAGGAGCCAGTGCACACCAGATAGTCCTAAAGCTTTCTTTAGATGTGCCCAGACTCCTGCGGAGCCGCTATTCCCCATGGTCCTTACGGAGTCCCCAGCATCCACTACGGACTATGAGAAATAGAATTATCGGTAAGTAAATTCTTATTTTACTTGGCTTTTATGAAACAGTAAGCGCAAACCTAGATCAGGGTAAAGAGGTGGATGTAATCTTTTTAGATTTTGACAAAGCATTCGACACTATACCACACATGAGACTTATCTACAAGCTACAAGAATCAGGGCTAGGAGGCACAATATGCACATGGGTCAAAAACTGGTTAGATAATAGGGAGCAGCGCGTTGTGGTTAATGGATCTTTTTCAACTTGGACTGAAGTGCTAAGTGGTGTGCCGCAAGGCTCAGTATTAGGACCGCTATTGTTCAATATTTTCATTAACGACCTAACAGAAGGTCTAGAGAGCATGGTGTCAATTTTTGCAGATGATACCAAATTGTGTAAAGTTATAAATGCGGAGGGGGATGCCGAGTCGCTTCAGAACGACTTAGTTAAATTAGAAGCTTGGGCAGCGAAATGGAGAATGCGCTTCAATACAGACAAGTGTAAGGTAATGCACTGTGGTAACAAGAACAAAAATAACACCTACCTACTAAATGGGGTAAAATTAGGGGATTCTGTACTGGAAAAGGACTTAGGTGTCCTCATAGATAGCAAACTAAGCAGTAGTACCCAATGTAGGACTGCAGCAAAGAAGGCTAATAAGATATTAGCATGCATAAAACGGGGAATTGATGCTAGGGACGAGAGTATTATACTCCCATTATATAAATCACTTGTGAGGCCACACCTTCAATACTGTGTACAATTCTGGGCACCTTACTACAAAAAGGATATCCTGGAGCTAGAAAAGGTTCAAAGGCGGGCGACCAAACTAATTAAGGGTATGGAGATGCTGGAATACGAGGAAAGGCTTGCAAGACTAGGCATGTTTACACTGGAAAAGAGGAGATTAAGAGGGGACATGATCAACATTTACAAATATATAAGGGGACATTATACAGATCTTGCGCAGGACCTGTTTTTGGTTAGATCAACACAGAGAACTCGTGGACACTCGCTCAGGTTAGAGGAGAGGAGATTCCGCACAATACGGCGTAAAGGCTTTTTTACGGTAAGGACGATACGTGTTTGGAATTCCCTGCCTGAGGGAGTTGCAATGGCAGGCTCAGTCAACACCTTTAAGAATGGGTTAGATAAATTCCTAGTGGATAAGGATATCCAGGGTTACGGGGCATAGTCACGCACTATGGTTATTATAAAAAAGAGGGGTAAAACGTATTGGCAGTCATCAACTTCAGTCAAAATTTTCTACAAAATAATCGTGCATAGGAGACCACAAATAGGTTGAACTCGATGGACAATAGTCTTTTTTCAACCTTAGATACTATGTTACTATGTTAAGTCCAGTCCAGTGATACTGCCGTATATGTCCAATGATACTGCCGTCTATGTCCATTGATACTGCCATATATGTCCAGCGGTACTGCCGTATAATTCCAGTGATCCTGCCGTATAATTCCAGTGGTACTGGCATATAAATCCAGTGATCCTGCCGTATAATTCCAGTGATCCTGCCGTATAATTACAGTGTTCCTGCTGTATAATTCCAGTGATCCTGCCGTATAAATCCAGTGATCCTGCCATATATTTACAGTGGTACTGGCGTATAAGTCCAGTTCAGTGATACTGCCGTATATGTCCAGTGATACTGCCGTATATGTCCAGTGATACTGCCGTATATGTCCATTGATACTGGGGTATATGTCCAGTGGTACTACCGTAAATGTCCATTGATACTGCCATGTATGTCCAGCGGTACTGCAGTATATGTCCAGCGGTACTGCCGTATAAATCCAGTGATCCTGCCGTATAAATCCAGTGATCCTGCCGTATAATAACAGCGGTACTGGCATACAAGTCCAGTCCAGTGATACTGCCGTATATGTCCAGCGGTACTGCCGAATATGTCCATTGATACTGCCGTATATGTCCAGCGGTACTGCCGTATACGTCCAGCGGTACTGCCGTATACATCCAGTGATCCTGCTGTATAAGTCCAATGATACTGCCGTATAATTCCATTGATCCTGACGTATAATTACAGTGATCCTGCCGTATAAGTCCAGTGATCCTGCCATATAATTATAGTGGTACTGGTGTCCAGTGATACTGCCGTATATGTCCAGTGGTACTACCGTATATGTCCATTGATGCTGCCGTATATGTCCAGCGGTACTGCCGTATACAGAGCCGGATTAACAATGGGGGGGTGGAGCTGCAGCTCCAGGCCCCCCCATTAAAATAGGCCCACGGCATCTGCTGTGCTGCTGTAGACAGGAAAAACTTATTTCCTGCTACAGCCTGTAGCCTGTGTGCCTGAGGCCGTTCCGAGTTCCTGGACACTGAGAAAACGGTAACCCGACAACCCCCAGTCACCACCAGTTAAACTACTAGACCCTGCAATCCCCTGCGCTGGACAGAGCCACACCAAATCCAGGACAGGGGGCGCCAAAGCAGGGCACAGAATGTTTGAGAGGACCCTGCGCCCAGGAATGCATGGCATATCATTACAAATTACTAACGGCTCTTGTCTCCGTTGCGCTGGTCGCATTCCCCCCTTCTCCGCAATTTGAGGACAGCTGCCCAGGCAAGCAGCTGTCTGTTCATCACTCTGGACCTAGCCCTACATGGATTTGTGTCATCATGGGACTCGTCTCACCTTTCCATGATGTGCATGCCCCCACTCCCCCTCCAATACAGTGAAAGTCTGGAGAGAAGCTGTGAAGTGACTAGAAGGGGAGTGCTGCTGCTGCTGCTCAGACAGCACGGCACTCGCACGGCACTCTTTTTTTTTTTTTTATAAACTTTTTATTAGGGAGATCACAGTGTAATACAAGGAAATATACATAACAGTGAAAGACATTCATGTATCTGAAAGAGTATGCAATAAAGCTAAGTCATGACAATCAACTGAGTGATTCATTTTGTTTATGGCACACAATGTCTATCCAGTGTGGGATATTAGCCGAAAAATGGGGAAGGGGCATGTTGAGATGTCAACCAAGGGCTCCAAACCTTATCAAAGGATTTGGCAGAGTGTTTAATTATGCTCGTCATATATTCCATCTTATAGTTAAACCAAATACGAGAGGTAATAGAGTTCAAAGAGGGAGGAGAGGGCTTCTTCCAATCAATTGCTATTTGACATGTCGTAGCATTTATAATATGTTGCGCCACTGTGTTTTGATGTCTAGTTAAATCAGTAAACCCCAGTGGGAGAAGGAAATGTTTAGGATCATAGGGGACGGGAACCTCAAGAACACTGGAAATTAGGAATATAATCTCTTTCCAGAGTTTAGTGATTTTAGGGCATTGCCACCAAATATGCATAAAGGTACCCTCTTCAGAACATCCCCTCCAGCATCTGTCGGAGGTATCAGGAAACATAGCTCGCAGCCTGGAGGGTACATAATACCACCCATAGATCAATTTGTATACGTTTTCCTTAATTTTGACACATATTGAGCTAGAGACAGCATTGTCCCAGATCTCCGACCAATCTTCAGGGGTCAGGTCAGAACCTAAGTCCCTCCCCCACGCAATCTAGTGAGAGTCTCCTGTGGTAGAAGCCTCCCCGACCAATAGTGCGGAAAGATTGGATATTAAGCCTTTAGTTGAGGAGCGTTTCCAACAAAGTGTCTCAAAGCTCGTGAGCGGCCTTTGAATAAGGATATTTCCCATTTTAGAGTGGAACTGTCTGATCTGTAAGTATTGATAAAAGTCTGCAGGGAGGAACTCAGTCCGTTCCCGAATCTGGAAAAATTGTGGGAAGCTACATCTGTAGTAATGTCATTGAGATATAGAATATTACCCCTCTTCCACCGAGGAAAAGCCGATCCAATCAGACCCGGAGAGAAATCTGGATTATGGAATAGAGGGATTAAAGTGGACAGGCTGGAAGCTAATTTGTATTTCCTATTGACATAGTCCCAGATGGATAAGGTGCGCAAAACTAGCAGGTGAGAGAGCACCGATCTGGGGTGACGTGTTTTAGGGAGCCATAGTAGGGAAGAAAGCGAGGAAAGGCCTAGCTCATCCGCCTCAATATCAACCCAGACCTTTCTCGCCTCGGGATTGCATCATTGCACACAATGAGCAAGTTGAGCTGCCAAGTAATATTTTTTGAAGTCGGGGATACCTAGACCTCCACTGCGGGAAGGACATTGCAACACACTCAGTTTTACCCTAGGACGTTTACCGGCCCAAACAAAGTGAGACGTATGAAATTGCAAACATTTAAACACATAGGGAGGAATATATATAGGGAGGGTTTGGAAAAGGTATAGGAGAAAGGGAGTACGTTCATTTTCACCGAGTTCACACGGCCAATCCATGAGATAAATTGGTTGGACCATGAGTGAAGATCAAACTTGATTTGGTCCAATAAACGAGGGAAATTAGCTTGGAAAAGCTGGTGGTGGTTGCGAGTCAGGAAGACTCCTAGATACTTAATTTTTTGTTTATGCCAAGCGAATGGAAATGAGACTTCTAAAGTGTTCTTAATAGTGGCAGGAACATAAAAATCAAGTACTTCCGTTTTACTATTATTAATTTTATAACCGGAGTATGTAGAGTAGGTGCTAATTTCGGAGAAAAGCGGTGCCAGAGAATGGGCAGGGTCAGAAAGTGAGATTAGGACATCGTCCGCATATAGTGCTATTTTATGTTCTTTGAGACCTGCTGTAACCCCCGTGATAGCCGCATTACAATGGATCCTCGCAGCTAGAGGTTCCATCGTTAAAGCAAAGATCAGGGGCAAGAGCGGGCAGCCCTGTCTGGTACCGTTAGCAATCCCGAAGGTAGAGGAGGAAGATTGGTTGACAGAGACCCTAGCTGAAGGGGAACGGTACAATGCTGAAATCCCCTCATAAATTCTTCCAGAAAAAATTTTTTTTTGTAGAACTTCAAAGGCAAAAGACCACGAGATACTGTCAAATGCCTTTTCGGCGGCATTAAATCAATGGTTCTTCTTGTATTGTCAGGCGCTTGGCGCCCTGGTATGAAACCCACCTGATCTGGGTGAATCAGGAGTGAAAGAAGAGGAGCCAATCGAGAAGCCAGAACCTTGGCGTATATCTTCAGGTCGACATTCAGCAAGGAAATAGGCCAGTAGTTTTGACATAATGTAGGGTCTCTGTCCGGTTTCAGGATTACCACGATATCAGCCCGGGTTGTGGCCGGGGCAAATAATGCCCCTTCTAGAACATTAGTAAAGAGGGAAGTAAGATGTGGGGCTAGGTCTGCGGCGAATAGTTTGTAATATTGGGCTGTGAACCCATCAGGGCCCGGGGCTGCTGAAGACCTCATGGACTTAATAGCTGCAATAGTTTCATCCACCGAGATAGCTTTGTACAAATCTGAGAGCTGGTCCCACGGCACTCTTATCAGTGTGTGAGGAATGTCAGTTGTTTGTGCAGTGTAGTATTCTGGCAGCCTGCAGCCCACCCAGCTCTTAGGAGACACAGGAGAGGTGAGTTTATGGATGTATCTGGATTAAATTAATTACCTACATGTAAAATATATGTAATTATTTTTTTTATCTTTAAAGTGAATTGTATGCCTAAAGGGGTTTTTGTACTCCCTTTGCAATATACAAGATGCCCATATCGTGGTCTTCCTCCTTGTATAACACTAGATTTTGGGGTCCATTTAGTAAACAAAAATATGGCTTGTCTCCAGCATTTTATCTGGTAAAGGCCATACTTTTGTTTTCTATGTATTTCATTATATGAAAATTGTGGTGAAATCACAAATTTCTCCACCTTGTCATTTCTCCTGACACATTCCAGCAGCCCTGTCACATTCCAGGAGACCCATTTGAAATAATGGGTACTGTGCAGGAATAGTATTTATATAGATGAGAGAAGCTAAGATCTTATCTCTTTTGAGAAACGTAACACCATCTCTGGATGGCGTTATGTGTTTTCTTACATGCAGAAACTAAGCAGTGAAGAGGCGTTCTCTTCTTCTCCGGAGACTCCTACTCCCTTGTATGGCTTCCTCTTCTCTGCAGCCCCCAGCTGTTTCTCCCATCTTCGTAGGTCTGGTGTCACAGACGCTGATCGACACATGTGCAGACCATGCAAATAGTTTTAGCAATGTGAAAGCTATATGAAATATCCTCACCAGGACAGCGTTTGTTGCAAGGGCTGTCCCGGTAGTTAAAAAAATATAAATTTGGAGATAAAACAGCCTGTCTGCACTTCTCCTGTCTGCCAGCCTCTCTGTCCTTCTTCTGTCTGTGACAGCTTCCCTGCCCTTCTCCTCTCTGCTCCAGTCTTTCTGTCCCATTTTTTCCTGTCTGCGACAGTCTCTCCGTTCTTCAGCCTGCACCAACTTCTCAGCCCTTCTCTCTGTGCCAGTCTCTCTGCCCTTTTGTTGTCTACTCCAGCAACTCTTGTATTCTCCTGTCTGTGCCAGTCTCTCTGTCATTTTCCTTTTTCAAGGGGTGCCATATTTATAATGGCTAGGGGGCTTTGCCGAAGGGCCTACACTGCCGTTTAGACGTCCCTGGACATGGCACTGCAGCAGCACAGTGGAAGGCTTCTCTAGCTTCCCCCTGCGCAATGGCCCTCATTCCGAGTTGTTCGCTCGCAAGGCGATTTTAGCAGTATTGCACACGCTAAGCCGCCGCCTACTGGGAGTGAATCTTAGCTTCTTAAAATTGCGAACGAAAGATTCGCAATATTACGATTACACACCTCGTAGCAGTTTCAGAGTAGCTTCAGACTTACTCGGCATCTGCGATCAGTTCAGTGCTTGTCGTTCCTGGTTTGACGTCACAAACACACCCAGCGTTCGCCCAGACACTCCTCCGTTTCTCCAGCCACTCCCGCGTTTTTTCTGGAAACGGTAGCGTTTTTTCCCACACGCCCATAAAACGGCCTGTTTCCGCCCAGTAACACCCATTTCCTGTCAATCACACTACGATCGCCTGAGCGAAGAAAAAGCCGTGAGTAAAAATCCAAACTTCATAGCAAATTTACTTGGCGCAGTCGCAGTGCGGACATTGCGCATGCGCACTAAGCGTAAAAACGCTGCGATGCGAAGAAATTTTCAGAGCGAACGACTCGGAATGACCTCCTATATACTGACGATTCTTGGTGTATTCTCCATGCCATGTTGTGCCGCCCCCACCATTGTGTTCAAATGCAGCCAATCCCAAGCTCAGCTCTGTGAAGGCATGGCAGTCCAGCCAGGTGACTTCTTTTCCTGACACTGAGATGCGGTGAGAGCAGAGGCGGATTGGCCATAGGGCTCACAGGGAAGATTCCCGATGGGCCGACGCACCCGCAAGGCCTATTTTGTTTGAGAACATGTGGTCCTATTTATAGACATAATGAATAAGATGCAAAATAATTTGCTTATATGAAAATTTCTTTGCCACTTAAACTGTGATTGCAGATGATCTAGTGTATGCTCTGTCTGCCTGCTTGGCTGACGTATAAGATTGAGTGGATAGTGATTGGGATACGGTTGGTGTAATAAGCAAGAAAATATATCTTTCTAAAGAATTATATAGTTTCCTAAATGCTAAAGGTGTATCATATAATGTGCTCAGAATATTTAATTTTATTTCCTTTTAACTTCCCCCTTGATGCTAGACATGCCCACTATCTGGAAAGTCTTGGGGGGAGGGTACTGCTGCCATGGCCCATGGCTAGACCTTACACCTCTGGTGCTGCCCAAGTGGGGCCACTAGTACAAATTTTTCCAGGGCCGCTTTTTGTTCCCAATCCGCCCCTGGGTTAGAGTCCTGCTGGCTGCTGATCACTGATCAGAGTGTCTTTTCCCTTCAGCCAGAGACAGTGCCCCTGTAATAAAAGCAGGCACTTAAAAAAGATTTTGTGATAATATTTTTTAAACCAGTTTCACTTATTTATATATGTGTGTGTGTGTGTGTGTGTGTGTGTGTGTGTGTGTGTATAGTATAAATATATATATTTATTATTATTAACCTACCAGTATATTTTTGGATAGTGGGAGGAAACCCACGTAAGCACCTGGAGAATATACAAACTCCACACAGTTAGGGCCATGGTCGGAATCAAATCCATGACTTCAGTACTCTGAGCCAGTAATGCTAATCATTACACCATCTGTGCTGCCCCAATATATACATAAAATGTGTTTGCATACTGTATGTTTCTGCTATATAAAATGTATTATATTGTCGTATATACTGTGTATGGTGATATTATACATTATATATGAGTGGATAACTTGATTTTTTTGCACCTTTAGTAATTTGTTTTTGGTTCCAGTTGTAAGAGGTGGGTTCCATTCATTAACTGAATATTATGGTCCTCAACCTATACTTTCAGCAAAACTAATACTCAATACATTGGTTTTGGTTAAAATACTTTTATTAATTTTAAGTTGCAGTTGCTCCCCTGGGGCTGCAGCGAAGACCACACACTTAGAGGGGTAGCTGGTAAGTACGTTTCCCTAACTGCATCTATAATTAGGTTTTTAATACCTGCGGGTGTCCGATGTGTCTGCCTGTGCCTGGGAAAGAGCGCTGTGCATCACAGCCGATGCACCCTAGTCACAGTAGTTGGCTAGTTACACAGGCGTTTGTGGGGCAGGTAGATAAAGATAAAGAATGGAAATGCTGACTGCTGTGTCCTGGATGTAGCGGCCCCTGTGCAGACCACACCCTCACACCCCTGCCATGCTGGTCACATCCACTGTCACAGCAGACAATAGGCCCTTCATAGATTTCAGCTCCAGGCCCATGTGGACCTTAATCTGGCACTGGGTAGGAGGCTGTCAGCCCTGCACAGTGTTTCCATGTGTGACAGCAGCTCACAGACAGCTCCACTGTGCAGGGCTGAAAGCCTCCTAGCAGTGCAGGAGCAGCAGCAGCTTCATGCGGGGAGCCGGCAGACATCTCTCCCTCCCCACTGACAGCTTGTCCGCGGACACGCCCCCCTGGTGGGGATGCGCTTACACAGCTCCCCAGCGGCAGAGGTCGCTGCAGGGAGCTGATCCGGTCCGGCGTTCCGGACAGTGATCCGGTCCGATTTTCACCCAATCCCCTGATGGTAGTAGAGAGAGACCACGGGGACTATTAACTGCACGGACAGTTTTCTCTTCCTGGGTGGGGGTAATAATTAGTGATGAGCGGGTTCGGTTCCTCGGAATCCGAACCCGCCCGAACTTCACCTTTTTTTTACACGGGTCCGAGCGACTCGGATCCTGACGCCTTGCTCGGTTAACCCGAGCGCGCCCGAATGTCATCATCCCGCTGTCGGATTCTCGCGAGACTCGGATTCTATATAAGGAGCCGCGCGTCGCCGCCATTTTCACACGTGCATTGAGATTGATAGGGAGAGGACGTGGCTGGCGTCCTCTCCGTTGTATTAGAAAAAAAAAAAAAACTGAGTGACTTAGTTTTAATTGTGGGGAGGATTGGGGACGGGGAGCAGCTGTTAGGGAGTACAGTGCAGGGTTTTGAGTTTAATACGTTGTTTCTCTGCCTGAAAAAAAACGCTCCACCATATCTGTGCTCACTCAGTGTGCTGCACTGCTGCATGATATATCTGTACTGAGTGCACTGCTCACACTGCCTAATTGTGGGGACTGGGGAGCAGTTATAGCAGGAGTACAGTGCACAGTTTTGCTGACAGTGACCACCAGTCCAGTATACGTTTGTCTGCCTGAAAAACACTGTGGTGTTTTTTTTTTCTTTCTTCATGCTAGTTTGTTTAGCAGTCTGCTGACAGTGTCCACCAGGTCCGACCGTTATACAGTATATTATATATATAATTAAGCACTAAGCAGCAGTACGGTAGGCCACGGCTGTACCTACCTCTGTGTCGTCAGTGCACTCGTCGTCCATAAGTATAAGTAATACTATACTATCCATCCATCCATCTACATTGTATACCTGTGGTGTTTTTTTTTTTCTTTCTTCATACTAGTTTGTTTAGCAGTCTGCTGACACTGTCCACCAGGTCCGTTATACAGTATATTATATTTATATATAAGCACTAAGCAGCAGTACGGTAGGCCACGGCTGTACCTACCTCTGTGTCGTCAGTGCACTCGTCGTCCATAAGTATAAGTAATACTATACTATCCATCCATCTACATTGTATACCTGTGGTGTTTTTTTTTTCTTTCTTCATACTAGTTTGTTTAGCAGTCTGCTGACAGTGTCCACCAGGTCCGTTATACAGTATATCATATATATAAGCACTAAGCAGCAGTACGGTAGGCCACGGCTGTACCTACCTCTGTGTCGTCAGTGCACTCGTCGTCCATAAGTATAAGTAATACTATACTATCCATCCATCTACATTGTATACCTGTGGTGGGTTTTTTTTCTTTCTTCATACTAGTTTAGCAGTCTGCTGACACTGTCCACCAGGTCCGTTATACAGTATATTATATTTATATATAAGCACTAAGCAGCAGTACGGTAGGCCACGGCTGTACCTACCTCTGTGTCGTCAGTGCACTCGTCGTCCATAAGTATAAGTAATACTATACTATCCATCCATCTACATTGTATACTTGTGGTGGTTTTTTTTTCTTTCTTCATACTAGTTTGTTTAACAGTCTGCTGACAGTGTCCACCAGGTCCGTTATACAGTATATCATATATATAAGCACTAAGCAGCAGTACGGTAGGCCACGGCTGTACCTACCTCTGTGTCGTCAGTGCACTCGTCGTCCATAAGTATAAGTAATACTATACTATCCATCCATCTACATTGTATACCTGTGGTGTTTTTTTTTTCTTTCTTCATACTAGTTTGTTTAGCAGTCTGCTGACAGTGTCCACCAGGTCCGTTATACAGTATATCATATATATAAGCACTAAGCAGCAGTACGGTAGGCCACGGCTGTACCTACCTCTGTGTCGTCAGTGCACTCGTCGTCCATAAGTATAAGTAATACTATACTATACATCCATCTACATTGTATACCTGTGGTGTTTTTTTTTTCTTTCTTCATACTAATTTGTTTAGCAGTCTGCTGACACTGTCCACCAGGTCCGTTATACAGTATATTATATTTATATATAAGCACTAAGCAGCAGTACGGTAGGCCACGGCTGTACCTACCTCTGTGTCGTCAGTGCACTCGTCGTCCATAAGTATAAGTAATACTATACTATCCATCCATCTACATTGTATACCTGTGGTGGCTTTTAGTTGTGCGCAAAATATGGAGAACAAAAATGTGCAGGTTAAAAAAATAGGGAAAGATCAAGATCCACTTCCACCTCGTGCTGAAGCTGCTGCCCCTAGTCATGGCCGAGACGATGAAATGCCATCAACGTCGTCTGCCAAGGCCGATGCCCAATGTCATAGTACAGAGCATGTAAAATCCAAAACACAAAAGATCAGTAAAAAAATGACCCAAAAATCAAAATTAAAAGCGTCTGAGGAGAAGCGTAAACTTGCCAATATGCCATTTACGACACGGAGTGGCAAGGAACGGCTGAGGCCCTGGCCTATGTTCATGGCTAGTGGTTCAGCTTCACATGAGGATGGAAGCACTCATCCTCTCGCTAGAAAAAAGAAAAGACTTGCGGCAAAAGCACAGCAAAGAACTGTGCGTTCTTCGAAATCACAAATCCCAAAGGAGAGTCCAATTGTGTCAATTGCGATGCCTGACCTTCCCAACACTGGACGGGAAGAGCTTGCGCCTTCCACCATTTGCACGCCCCCTGCAAGTGTTGAAAGGAGCACCCGCAGTCCAGTTCCTGATAGTGAAATTGAAGATGTCAGTGTTGAAGTACACCAGGATGAGGATATGGGTGTTGCTGGCGCTGGGGAGGAAATTGACAAGGAGGATTCTGATGGTGAGGTGGTTTGTTTAAGTCAGGCACCCGGGGAGACACCTGTTGTCCGTGGGAGGAATATGGCCATTGACATGCCTGGTGAAAATACCAAAAAAATCAGCTCTTCAGTGTGGAAGTATTTCAACAGAAATGCGGACAACAGGTGTCAAGCCGTGGGTTGCCTTTGTCAAGCTGTAATAAGTAGGGGTAAGGACGTTAACCACCTCGGAACATCCTCCCTTATACGTCACCTGCAGCGCATTCATAATAAGTCAGTGACAAGTTCAAAAACTTTGGGCGACAGCGGAAGCAGTCCACTAACCAGTAAATCCCTTCCTCTTGTAACCAAGCTCGCGCAAACCACACCACCAACTCCCTCAGTGTCAATTTCCTCCTTACCCAGGAAAGCCAATAGTCCTGCAGGCCATGTCACTGGCAAGTCTGACGAGTCCTCTCCTGCCTGGGATTCCTCCGATGCATCCTTGAGTGTAACGCCTACTGCTGCTGGCGCTGCTGTTGTTGCTGCTGGGAGTCGATCGTCATCCCAGAGGGGAAGTCGGAAGACCACTTGTACTACTTCCAGTAAGCAATTGACTGTCCAACAGTCCTTTGCGAGGAAGATGAAATATCACAGCAGTCATCCTGTTGCAAAGCGGATAACTGAGGCCTTGACAACTATGTTGGTGTTAGACGTGCGTCCGGTATCCGCCGTTAGTTCACAGGGAACTAGACAATTTCTTGAGGTAGTGTGCCCCCGTTACCAAATACCATCTAGGTTCCACTTCTCTAGGCAGGCGATACCGAGAATGTACACGGACGTCAGAAAAAGACTCCACGGTGTCCTAAAAAATGCAGTTGTACCCAATGTCCACTTAACCACGGACATGTGGACAAGTGGAGCAGGGCAGACTCAGGACTACATGACTGTGACAGCCCACTGGGTAGATGTATTGCCTCCCGCTGCAAGAACAGCAGCGGCGGCACCAGTAGCAGCATCTCGCAAACGCCAACTCGTTCCTAGGCAGGCTACGCTTTGTATCACCGCTTTCCAGAATACGCACACAGCTGAAAACCTCTTACGGCAACTGAGGAAGATCATCGCAGAATGGCTTACCCCAATTGGACTCTCCTGGGGATTTGTGGCATCGGACAACGCCAGCAATATTGTGCGTGCATTACATCTGGGCAAATTCCAGCACGTCCCATGTTTTGCACATACCTTGAATTTGGTGGTGCGGAATTATTTCAAAAACGACAGGGGCGTGCAAGAGATGCTGTCGGTGGCCAGAAGAATTGCGGGCCACTTTCGGCGTGCAGGCACCGCGTACAGAAGACTGGAGCACCACCAAAAAAACCTGAACCTGCCCTGCCATCATCTGAAGCAAGAGGTGGTAACGAGGTGGAATTCAACCCTCTATATGCTTCAGAGGATGGAGGAGCAGCAAAAGGCCATTCAAGCCTATACATCTGCCCACGATATAGGCAAAGGAGGTGGAATGCACCTGTCTCAAGCGCAGTGGAGAATGATTTCAACGTTGTGCAAGGTTCTGCTGCCCTTTGAACTTGCCACACGTGAAGTCAGTTCAGACACTGCCAGCCTGAGTCAGGTCATTCCCCTCATCAGGCTTTTGCAGAAGAAGCTGTAGGCATTGAAGGAGGAGCTAAAACAGAGCGATTCCGCTAGGCATGTGGGACTTGTGGATGGAGCCCTTCATTCGCTTAACCAGGATTCACGTGTGGTCAATCTGTTGAAATCAGAGCACTACATTTTGGCCACCGTGCTCGATCCTAGATTTAAAACCTACGTTGGATCTCTCTTTCCGGCAGACACAAGTCTGCAGGGGTTCAAAGAACTGCTGGTGAGAAAATTGTCAAGTCAAGCGGAACGCGACCTGTCAACATCTCCTCCTTCACATTCTCCCGCAACTGGGGGTGCGAGGAAAAGGCTACGAATTCCGAGCCCACCCGCTGGCGGTGATGCAGGGCAGTCTGGAGCGACTACTGATGCTGACATCTGGTCCGGACTGAAGGACCTGCCAACGATTACTGACATGTCGTCTACTGTCACTGCATATGATTCTCTCACCATTGAAAGAATGGTGGAGGATTATATGAGTGACCGCATCCAAGTAGGCACGTCAGACAGTCCGTACGTATACTGGCAGGGAAAAGAGGCAATTTGGAGGCCCTTGCACAAACTGGCTTTATTCTACCTAAGTTGCCCTCCCTCCAGTGTGTACTCCGAAAGAGTGTTTAGTGCCGCCGCTCACCTTGTCAGCAATCGGCGTACGAGGCTACTTCCAGAAAATGTGGAGAAGATGATGTTCATTAAAATGAATTATAATCAATTACTCCATGGAGACATTCACCAGCAGCAATTGCCTCCAGAAACTACACGGGGATCTGAGATGGTGGATTCCAGTGGGGACGAATTAATAATCTGTGAGGAGGGGGATGTACACAGTGAAAGGGGTGATGAATCGGACGATGATGATGAGGTGGACATCTTGCCTCTGTAGAGCCAGTTTGTGCAAGGAGAGATTGATTGCTTCTTTTTCGGTGGGGGCCCAAACCAACCAGTCATTTCAGTCACAGTCGTGTGGCAGACCCTGTCGCTGAAATGATGGGTTGGTTAAAGTGTGCATGTCCTGTTTATACAACATAAGGGTGGGTGGGAGGGCCCAAGGACAATTCCATCTTGCACCTCTTTTTTCTTTCATTTTTCTTTGCGTCATGTGCTGTTTGGGGAGTATTTTTTGGAAGGGCCATCCTGCCTGACACTGCAGTGCCACTCCTAGATGGGCCAGGTGTTTGTGTCGGCCACTAGGGTCGCTTAGCTTACTCACACAGCTACCTCATTGCGCCTCTTTTTTTTCTTCTTTGCGTCATGTGCTGTTTGGGGAATATTTTTTGGAAGGGCCATCCTGCCTGACACTGCAGTGCCACTCCTAGATGGGCCAGGTGTTTGTGTCGGCCACTAGGGTCGCTTAGCTTACTCACACAGCTACCTCATTGCGCCTCTTTCTTTTCTTCTTTGCGTCATGTGCTGTTTGGGGAGTATTTTTTGGAAGGGCCATCCTGCCTGACACTGCAGTGCCACTCCTAGATGGGCCAGGTGTTTGTGTCGGCCACTAGGGTCGCTTAGCTTACTCACACAGCTACCTCATTGCGCCTCTTTTTTTTCTTCTTTGCGTCATGTGCTGTTTGGGGAGTAGTTTTGGAAGGGCCATCCTGCCTGACACTGCAGTGCCACTCCTCGATGGGCCAGGTGTTTGTGTCGGCCACTAGGGTCGCTTAGCTTACTCACACAGCTACCTCATTGCGCCTCTTTTTTTCTTCTTTGCGTCATGTGCTGTTTGGGGAGTATTTTTTGGAAGGGCCATCCTGCCTGACACTGCAGTGCCACTCCTAGATGGGCCAGGTGTTTGTGTCGGCCACTAGGGTCGCTTAGCTTACTCACACAGCTACCTCATTGCGCCTCTTTTTTTTCTTCTTTGCGTCATGTGCTGTTTGGGGAGTATTTTTTGGAAGGGCCATCCTGCCTGACACTGCAGTGCCACTCCTAGATGGGCCAGGTGTTTGTGTCGGCCACTTGGGTCGCTTAGCTTAGCCATCCAGCGACCTCGGTGCAAATTTTAGGACTAAAAATAATATTGTGAGGTGTGAGGTGTTCAGAATAGACTGTAAATGAGTGTAAATTATGGTTATTGAGGTTAATAATACCATGGGATCAAAATGACCCCCAAATTCAATGATTTAAGCTGTTTTTTAGGGTTTTTTGAAAAAAACACCCGAATCCAAAACACACCCGAATCCGACAAAAAAAATTCAGTGAGGTTTTGCCAAAACGCGTTCGAACCCAAAACACGGCCGCGGAACCGAACCCAAAACCAAAACACAAAACCCGAAAAATTTCCGGTGCACATCACTAGTAATAATGTGGTGTATACAGACACGGACACTTGAGTATTCCCACAGCACCAGGAGCACAGCGCCCTCATAATTATTTACTGCTTCTTTCTACAGTTTGTGCTTTTGTCAGTGTTACTGCTTTTATTTCATCATTCACTGTGACAGCTGCATGTAACAAATCTAGCTGGGAGCTGAACATCCTGACGATACAGAGGAATCATGCTCACTGCCAGCCCCAAGTCTATAGGTATAGCACCTTAAAGCCGCATACACACTGGCAGATATTAATGAACGATATGAACGATATGATATGATGGGATGGATATCGGTCCAGTGTGTATGGATGAAATTAGCACGCACCTGCGGGTTGTTCTCGTTCATCCATCATCTACCGAACATGTAGCTCAATGTTACCAATATCTTTGAGCTGCATTTTCGGGGAGTGAGGGGGGTCACTGAACGATAATGTACATCAATATTGTTCAGTGTGTATGCACTGACGATCTCCCCTAATTTGCAATCAGCAATATATTGCTGATTCCTAACTAGCTGAGGTCGCCCAGCGTGTACCCGGCTTAAGAAAATTTATAGGGGTCTATTCATGAAGCAGTGAAAAGAGTGGAGAAGTGAGCTGGTGGAGAAGTTGCCCATGGCAACCAATCAGCTGCTACGTATAATTTTATAGAATGCGATTGATAAATGTTACTTAAGTGCTAATTGGTTGCCATGGGCAACTTCTCCACTCTTTTCACTGCTTCATGGATAGACGCCATAGGGCGATATTCAATTGTTATATCGCACCCAATGTCCTGTCTCAAGTGACGAGAGATTGTGGGGTGATATTCAATTGATCCCCGTTATTGTGCATATCGTACCCATAGCGGTCTGGTTTAACTGGGTAAAGCGGCTAAATCCGACTAAACTAATGGTTGCGATCGCAAAAAGTCCCCTTTGGGTGCGCAAACGGGTCACTTTTTGTGCATTTCAGCATGCCACTCCTGGGAATAGCGAGCTGAAATTATATCGCGCTCGACAGAAAAAACAAATAGCTGCCGGCGGGCGCGAATGGGTTTGGGAGGGGGAAGAAAGAATTGATTATCGCCCATAGAGTCAACTACTGTACATTTGTAATTCTGTAGTACCTCATAGATATGTCTCCTTCATAGTATCACACAGTGCTGTAAGAAGGGGTTTGCAGCCACACAGGGTGGGATGGCCTAAGGCGGTACCAGCTGTACCAGCCCTTGGCTGCAGACTGCTCTGCTCCTGCACTCTGTGGGGAGAGACGTTAAGTCTACTCCCCCTAGTGCTGTGGGAGCTATGATGCTGCTTGGAGAGTCTGTAAGAGACTGAGTATCAGCTAGTGAGTCGGATCGAAGAGACCTGCCTGCCCTCCGGGGCAATAATTATGGCGGTTTGATCACTGATCAGGGGGCAGGTGAAGCGCAGTGGTAACCTGTTATGGGGCTGGTACCTCATATGCCCTCACAAGAATATCCCATATAAAAATGCAACACATTGTAGGCCCTATATGCCAATGCCCCAAGAAGACTGCCAGGAGCAGACTTCTTGTGCTGGCACTGAACCTGTGCCATGTGACCCTCTCTGACAGTGAATTCATGGGTCATGTAGTTATCGAGTGCATTAGCCCTACCTGAAGTCAGAACATTACACTACTCAACAGACATGATATATATCAATTTCCTTGTAATTTTGTTAATAGAATGTAAGTATACCATAAAACAAATGTAATATCATGTAATGTTTGAGATTGAGATATTTAAAAATAACTGAAATGTGAAAATTAAAGTTTTAAACCACAATTAGTGCTTGGGAAGACTACTTTTTGTCTGCGCTATGGGGTACATATCCTGCCCAGGCTCTTCATTCTCTATGTTATCAGAATCCCCTTCCCTCCTCATTCTCTCTGTGCTGGTCCTGGGACAGAACCCTCCTCTTAGCGCTGGATGTAGGGGTTACCATCGATGGTGACATACTAGGTGTTAATGTACAGTACCATTGATGGTTTTATCCGTCGGTGGTAGATGCACACACAGAAATACAGCCGTGCAGGTTTGTTTTGACTTGGCTGCCTGGCTGGAGGAGGAGCCTTGTTTAGGATCCCGGCACATTGTAAGTGTCTAAGAGTCAGGGGCGGTGCAGGGTTGCTGACTGTCAAGTCAGCTATAGATCAAGACAGGATATCGGTATCCTGGCACACTGAATGTGTGTCACTCATATACAGTGTGCAGGGAGGATTATGTCCAGTTTTACTCTGTAGCTGACTTGACAGGCTCAGGTGTCAGTCAGCAGCCCTGAACTCCCTCCGGCTATTCACACAGTGCAGCACTGTGTGAGTGTGCGGAGAGGCCATCTGATCTACGCCAACTATCAATGACGGGAAACCATTTAGATATCTGCCATCGATGGTGAAACTTTTCAGCACCGACTGGAAACCATCAATGGTTTATGGCCATCCCTAGATGGATTTCATGTTCCTTGCTTGTTCCTGTCCCAGTATATCACAAAGAAGTGGCCAGAGAGAGAACCCTATGTTGCTGGAGAGAAAAAATGTAAACTGCACTCCATTGGTTGAGCCGCATAAAATCACCACTTTACATTAAGTTGGGTCTAAAGAAGGCCAAGCTTTCGGTTATCTGAAGGAAAAGTTTCTGAAGTTAAGCAAAGTAAAGATAATTGAAGGCACACTTGTTGCCCTCTAAATAAGGAAACTGCTTACAGATTAAACATTTAACGTTAAATTGATGGAAATTCAGTCTGCTGCTTGGTCCTCCTTCAAGGCTGCTGTGCGTTGGTTCTTAGGGAACAGGAAAGAAGCCAACTATGTGTCCACAGTGAATGAGCTATTGGACAACTACAAGAATATGGGTTGTAGAATGTCACTTAAAATTCACTTCTACAATCCCACATACACTTTTTCCCTAACATCCTGGGAAGGGGTGGTATTCATGTGACCGGCGGTCGGGAGACCGACAGTCACATGACCTCCTCCACCATCCCGACCCCTCACTATCCCGATGGTCGGCATGCCGATCAACAGGGACTATTTCCACTCGTGGGTGTCCACGACACCCATAGAGTGGGAATAGAACCCATGGCGACCGTAGGTTGCCACCGAGCCCGCTAGGGGCTTGCTGCACTCTCCCCTCCCCACCGGGATCCTGGCGTCGGTATGCTGCCAAGATCCCGGCATCGGTAAGCTGACCGGCGGTAAGCTGACCGGCGGTCTCCTGACCGCCGGTCAGCCATACTACACCCCCTGGGAAGTGCAAGTGATGAACAGGGGGAACGTTTTCCCAAGACCTTCCGTCAATGGAGCATCGCTACCAAGGACACTGGAACCCTGCAATGATGGGGGACTATTTCTGGTTCTTTTAACAACTTGCCTGGTATGGTCACATCAGATGCGACCGTGCCTGCAAGTGCTCTATCTGACCTGGTCGCACAGGATGCGACCAGTCAGATAAACTGTGTTAGCAGTGGCAGGGAAGGGAAACTTCCCTCCGCTGCTGCTGTCAGAGGGACCGGAAGGTCCCGCAGCCTGCCTGCACTCTCCCCTACTGATTGCCATGCTGCCGATCACTGCTGATCGGTCAGCACGGCAGGATCCCCCCCCTCCAGGGGCTCCACACAATGGCAGCCGCTGGGGAGTGTAAATTAACTCTCTCAAGGCACCCCCAGACCCCCCATGTATACCTGGAGGCTGTCCCGGCTTTCAAAATGAAAGCCACGGTGGTCATGATGTTTCCGATGCTCCGATAGTCGCTATGTTCTCGATCGATGTTTCGAAAAAGTATTTTTTATTTTTGTTAAATAATAAAAAATCTTTTTTCTTTTTGTCTTTTTTTTTTAACAAAAATAATTTTGGATAGGGTTAAACTCATGTTCTTCACCTAATTCACTCAAACCCCCCCGACAATTTTGTAGTGGTTTTTGGCAAAATAAATAGTTAAGTGGTTAAAGAGAGACTAATGAGACACTGTACAAACAGTGTCAACATCCTAGTTACCTAAAGCAAAGTGACTTTATATTTTATCTAATATTATCAATTACATTACGGCTAATTTGAATTGTTAAGAGTTTCAGAAGTTTAGAGTCGAGTCTGCAGTTTAAGCGTTTTAGTTATAGCTATTACAGCCAATTCCCGGGATAACAAGCAGCACATATATTACATACACTGTAACATGTATGCTTATATGTGCTAAGCACCTCACTCCAGGCACTGGTGGTCAGCACTGCAGCCGCCATAGGGGGTCATTCCGACCCGTTTCGCACGAGCGTTCGCAGCCCTGCTATGCTAAAATACACTCCCCCATAGGCGGTGTGTAGTTGATCGCATGAGCAGCAAAAAGTTGCTACGTGCGATCAACTCGGAATGACCCCCATAGTTCACCACCCTGTTCTAGGTTTTTCAGTGCTGTCTACTATATTTTTATTTTTTATATTGAATTATTTTTTTAAAAATCTCTTTGAACTGAGTAGCGAAACTGTGTGTTATGTGACCAGCCAGGGTGACCATGGAGATTCGCAACATGATACATATAAGTAAATAATATATTGAAGGTTTCTGCATTATAGTGTATATATATATATATATATATATATATTCAATGTTCTGTGGTACTGGTACTGAACATGGAAAAGTGCAGACAGCATAATAATTGATTCTTTCACTAGCACATCCATTAGTAACATTATAGGGAAATAAGAACGTGTAGTCATTTAGCAGCTGCTTATTAGGGCCATTTACACATAGTCATTGATGAATGATGCTCACTGGAGTGTAGCTGCATACACAGCTTGACATTGCTTCATTGGAGCTTTTAGATGCATTTATTAACTCTTCTTAATGAAGCATAACTATTTATAATTAATATATATATATATATATATATATATCTGTTTACTAACGTCTGTCCTGTTTCCAACATGTGCGCTCAGGGCCGGTCCTAGACCATGTGGGCCCAGGGCGAATGTTTCCTTTGGTGCCCCCCCACCCCATTAAAAACAGGGACAGTGCGCACCGAAGGCACACAATAATAATATAGGAGCATGGCTTTCTGGGGAAGGGGCGTGGCCACAGAATAGTACCAATTCATATTACACCTCACAGTAGGGTTCAGCAGTCACATTACACCACACAGTAGTACCCCTTATACACATTATGCCAGGTAGAGCCCCTTATACACACTGCACCATATAGAGCCCCTTATACACACCTTGCCAGGTAGCTCCCCTTATACACACTGTGCCAGGTAGATCCACTTATACACACTGTGTCAGACAGAGCCCTTATACACACTGTGCCAGGCAGAGACACTTATACACACTGAGCCAGGCAGAACAACTTATGCAAACTGCACCAGGTAGAGACACTTATACACACTGCGTCAGATAGAGCCCCTTATACACACTGCACCAGATAGAGCCCCTTATACACACTGCGCCAGATAGAGCCCCTTATATGCAGTCCACCAGGTAGAGCCCTTATACACACTGCGCCAGGTAGAACCCCTTACAGTATATACACAGCATCAGGTAAAGCCACTTATACTCACTGTGCAAGATGAAGTTCATTATACACACTGTGCAAGATAGAGTCTATTAAACACACTGCGCAAGATAGAGCCCGGTCTACACATAGCACCATGTAGAGCCCCTTATACACACTGCACAAGATAGAGTCTTTTAGAAGAGAGTGAGTGGGTGGGTGAGTGAATGAGTGTCAGCAGCGGATCTTGCCACGGGCAAGCAGGACTTTTGCCCGGGGCGCCGTCTTCCGGAGGGCGCCGCATCATGGCAAGATCCGCTACTGTGACCCCCGCTGCCGCTGTGTCCCGCGCTGGTCCCCCGCTGTGTCCCGCGCTGGTCCCCCGCTGTGTCCCGCGCTGGTCCCCCGCTGTGAAGGGAACTAGACGCTACCCGTCTAGTTTCCCTTCGTGGAGAGGACCTTTGCTGTGCGGTGCGCGATGACGTCATCGCGCACCGCACAGCATTGTGGGACTGGCACAGACGCTAGGGGTCATAATTGACCTCTAGTGTCTATGCTGTGCTATGGGAGAGACGTCATGGCGTCTTTCCCATAGATCCGAGGAGAGGAGCGGTGCCGGTGGAGGTCTGCAGCGGTCAGGAATCAGGAGCGGGGATAGTAAGTATTCATTTATTTATTTTTTCTTTTAGCGGCGCTACTCTACAGGGGGCACAAATGGGGGCGTAACTGACCACGCCCCCGTAGAAAGCCATGCCCCTATTTTTTGCCCGGCGCCACAAGGGCTAGAACCGGCCCTGGTGAGTGTGTGTGTGTGTATGGGTGTGGGTGTTTTTTACTCACCAGCTCTCTGTCACTGGCCTAGACTGAGGGTGTTGTGAACTCGGGGATTCTTCCGATGGTTGGGAAGAGAAACCACAACTGAGCTGGAAAAGGGGAGGCCTAATATAGGATTTCCTCATACAGGACGCTGACAGTGGAGTTTGATGAAATATTAAAGAGCTTTATTGCAGAGGAAAACAACTTAAAGTCAAATGCCAAAAAGGAATAAATGAGGGAAATGTCCAGACCCACTGAAGGGTTTTGTGAGCAGTATTAGAGATGCTGGTAATTGAAGAAACTGTGGGTGATGTTTAAAAGTCACTGATAACTTGTGGAATTTATAAATGATGATTAATAGCACAGATGGTTGAAGAACTTGTGAGCGGTGACAGAGACGCTGATGATGTGAAGAACTGAAGTGCAAGGGTTTAAGACGCTGTTTGATTTGTAGAACTTGTGAACGGTGACTGAGACGCTGGTGATGTGAGGAACTGAAGTGCAGGGGTTTTAGACGCTGTTGATTTGTAGAACTTGAGAACGGAGACTGAGACGCTGGTGATGTGAGGAACTGAAGTGCAGGGGTTTTAGACGCTGTTGATTTGCAGAACTTGAGAACGGAGACTGAGACACTGATGATGTGAGGAGTTGAAGTGCAGGGGTTTAAGACGCTGTTGATTCGCAGAACTTGAGAACGGTGATTTAGGCCCGCAGCCACGCTGATTCCTAGGAGCACTGGTGACTGGAACGCAGAGAGATATACCGGCCGCTGAATTCACTGGAACCGGTGCAGCGAACTGGCAGCTGGAAATGCCGGAGACACTGGAGTACAACTGCAGAGATCCTTGCCGGTAACAAGAGCGCTGGCATCTACGTCAGGGAAAGACGATACTCAGGCACTGAAGCTCTGTCCGGCGTCTGACTTTGAATCTCCCGCCAGCGCTGGATTGGCGGAGCAGTCTGATGACGTCACCTGCCCCCCGTCCACGTGATGCCGGGTGTCATGGCGGCGCCAATGCCCCGGAGAACCGCTGGGAGCCGCGCCAGCCAGACGCCGGAGCCCGTGGCCCACCGAAGGCAAAGGCCGCAACACCGACCAGCAGACACGCAGGGGTAAGCGCGGCGAACGCCGCATCTGATGTGTGACACTCTCCAGATGCAGAAAGTTTGTGACTCTGCGCACTGAGTATACCTGTTCGGGCTAGCTGCAGCACTTAGGTGACTAACCTATAAACAGTAATTGGTGATTAAATGCTGCGCTCGGCCCTATTCGTTGTGTGGGTGTCTCCAATATATACAATAGGAAAATGGCCAATGTGTAGAAATATGGACCTTGCACAATATATGTAATAAATCTTTGCTGATCAATTCAAAAAGTAATTAATGACATAGATCTTCCAAACAAATGAGAAATATAAGTAACATAAGGATTAAATGCAGTTAATCCTGCACATAAATTAAAAGTAAAGTAAATTAGAGTATAATGTCCCGCAACAAGTGATATTAACCTCCTGGTCAACACGGTAATGTGAGCGGTACCTGACCCTTGGTGAGTGACCAAAGAGACTAAGGGAAACACAGTCTTGAATGTCCTTCGGACGGCGGCGGCCCGCTCGTCCGAGTGGCTACTTGCACTTAGGTATACCTTATGGTAGTAGTTCTTCACGGTGTTCGGTGGGTATTGACCGGGTGAGTGTTGGGAGCAATACCCTCCGGACTGGTCCGCCCTATTGCAGCCCCGTTCCCCTGCAGGGCGCCGGTTCACCAGCGCTCCCTGGGTGATCGTGTGCTGTGTAAACAGGGACCTGTCTCGGCAGGGAGTGTATCACGGCAGCGGCTGTGTGCGACGCTCGCCGTGTTCCCCGCCGTACGGATAGGGTCTGTCAAACTGCCCCCCCGGGGACTAGTCAGGCTGCCTCGGCTCTGAACTCCGGCGGCGCGTCAGTGTACGGACGCTCGCCGGATCTCAATCAGCCGCTGAAGCACGAACTGTCTAGACGGGGGACTAATCAAGCCACCCCGGCCCTGAACTCCAGTGAGCCGTGGAGGCAAGAAACGTCTGCACGGGGGATGAAGAACAGTCGCGGCTCAATGAACCGCTGACCGCCCCCCCCCCCCCCCCCCCGCCATGTAGGGAAGTTGACTCTGCTCACCTGTCACCACCGATAATGGCCTCCCGTCACCGGCTTCTTCCTCTGGTGTCGCCTTGTAGTGTTTGTTAGCGGAGTTCTCGATCACGCGTTCTCAGCCTAGTGTCCTGTCTTTCTCCCGTGCACGGGTCCTGTACTTTGTCGAGGTGGTTTCCAATGTGTGTTTCTCCAACGCTTTTCAGCCCACTAGGGGCCTTCCTCTGGGAGTCTTTGCATGTCCTCTCCGTGGGTGCTCTTTATACAGGGTTTCATTTCAAATACCCCGCCTTCTGCAGGTCTCAAAGAGTGCATTTCCTATTGGTCCATCTAATTAAGTTCCTGGTTGGTCAGTGATGCTGTCAGTCTTGGGAGTTCTACCCTCCCATCGGTCCATCTGGTTCAGTCACTGATTGGTCCATGATATTGTCAATCTTAGGAATTCTAGCCTTCCATTTAAGGCTAAAACCCCCGTAGAAAGCCACGCCCCTATTTTTGCCCGGGGCGCCACAAGGGCTAGAACCGGCCCTGGTGAGTGTGTGTGTGTGTGTGTGTGTGTGTGTGTGTGTATGTGTATGGGTGTGGGTGTTTTTTACTCACCAGCTCTCCAGATGCAGCAGGTCCCCCGGCTCCAGACGAGGCAAGTCAGCAGCAGGTCCCCACCACCTCTTCTCCATTTTTGTTCCCGGAGACCCGCATCCGCATCCTCTCACCATTAGCGCAAAGTGGGGGCCGGGGAGTGGGAGACAGACAGCGCGGAATGGGGGCCGGGAGGCAGACATAGGGAATGCCATCGGTGGGTTATCCATCGATGGTTACCATCGATGGTACCATTGATGGATAACCTTGATGGTGTAAAACCATCTATGGTTTTACACATCAATGGTTGTCCCTACATCATTGTAAAATGAACTGTGGGCCAATCAGAGCCCGGGGGCGTGGCTTTGCTGGTGTCAGGGGGCGGGGCCTCGCTCTGTGCCTTGCCCCTTTGAAGAAGAAGAAAAAAAAAACCATTCGGTAGCACTGAACCATTGATGGTGGGAAACCATCTGGTTCTCCCCCATTGACGGTAAAAGTATTCGACATTGGTCATTGACCATCGATGATTTCCAGTCATCGCTGGTCATCCCTAGGCAGACATCGTTGTGCAGGGACCAGGAGGCAGACAGCGCTGTGTGGGAACTGGAAGGCGAGAGGCGGACAGCTCAGAGTAGCAAGTCTCCTTCTTGCAGCCTCTGATGTCACACCTCCCGTAGCTTTGATGCTGGTATCGCTCACAGCCCCTCTACCACCAACCCAGCGCTGCCTCTGGACTGGGCTCCAGTTGTAAATGGCGGCGGGTGGCAAGGAGGGCAGGCGGACGCCAATGGGGTGGATGCAGCTGCACCCTGCGGTGGCGGCGCCACCGGGCGGTAGCCTTGCTTGCCTGCAGCAAGTACCACCACTGTGTGCGCGCCTCAACAGTTCCCACTGCTACGGAGACAGGATAGACCTTAGCCTAGCAGGTGAGGAGGAACACGCCACTGTAACACAGTAAGTACGGGCGGCAGACAGGACAACAGAAGTCAGGGGTTCTATGAGCGATGAGGATTACTGAGCAATGGTGGGAGTTGGAGCAGCAGGCATATAATATTAATAAAACAATTGTGGATTCTACAAGCAATGCTCAAAACTTTTGCAACATAAGCAGTACACTTGTGATTACGCGCAATCCATGTACATATCCACACACTTTTCATCTCCACCAGTGGCGTTCCCTGACTGACCACGTGTTCTGAACAGGATCTGGTCAGGATCCCTGCAGTCAGAAAACCCGGAATCCTGACACTACTCAGGCATCTCAAATAGGGTCACTAGCCCGGTGCTGGAATTATGACTGCCGGTATCCCGAACGAGCATCCATAGGTCTGCTGGAGAGGTAAACCAAGGTAGGGTGACCATAATATCCCTTTAAACTGGGACACTAATGAATTACACAGGTTCTGTGGCAGGCTGACTTCAAGTCTGTATGTCACCTGGTTTTAATCTGCCCCAGAACCTGTGTGATTTATGAATGTCCCAGAAGCATTCACTGCAGTTTTCTTAACATTGTTAGATATTTTCTGCATATTTTGGTTAATTTGCAGTTTCATAATGAAAGTACTGTATTTACAATTTAATCAACAGTATGAACATAAGAGAGAATCGATCTGTATGTTGTGTCACTGTGTCTTGTAATCCTAAATCATGCCATATGTCATTATTTATTGTCCCATACTCCTTTGTTCTGAGCATGAAAGAAGGCACAGGTGACATAACCTAATACCATCTGTAAGGCATGAGAGCAGCTTATAGTAGATTCTGGCTATTCCAGCCCCCGCAAATCCCTTTCCTTTTTACTTAATAACTTTAACTTTAGTTTCACTATCGGTGTGATATATTTTTTATTAAATGAAATGTCATAGGTATGGCATCAAATATTTGCCCAGTTTCCGACATCAAGTCAAGAGATGTGATGGCTACTAGCCATTGCCTAAAGAACATTAGATTGTTTAACCATGGATGGTTACTTACTACTGTGTGCGCATGCGTAGCAGCAGCCAGAGCTTTGCTCATGTGCACATAAGCTGAGCTGCATGCAAGCTGCCAACAATCGCACCCCTGTAAGCACAGAGAACGAGAGAGATAGTAGACTTGTTGGGAAGCACAGACTAATATGTTAAAGTATAGAAATCTGAAAAGATCATAAATATTTTAATAATACGGCTGTACAGATGGTGTAATGGTTAGCATTACTGCCTCATAGCGTTGAAGTCATAGGTTCGATTTCCACAATGGCCCTAACTGTGTGGAGTTTGTATATTCTCCCCGTACTTCCTGGTTTCCTCCCACATTCCAAAAATATGCTGGTAGGTTAATTGGCTCCCAACAAAATTAACCCTAGCTTGAATGTGTCTGTGTGTACATGTGATAGGGAATATAGGCCCTCATTCCGAGTTGTTCGCTCGCAAGCTGCTTTTAGCAGCATTGCACATGCTAAGCCGCCGCCTACTGGGAGTGAATCTTAGCTTATCAAAATTGCGAACGAAAGATTCGCAATATTGCGAAAAGGCTTCTCTGTGCAGTTTCTGAGTAGCTCGAGACTTACTCTTCCAGTGCGATCAGTTCAGTGCTTGTCGTTCCTGGTTTGACGTCACAAACACACCCAGCGTTCGCCCAGACACTCCTCCATTTCTCCAGCCACTCCCGCGTTTTTCCCAGAAACGGTAGCGTTTTTTTACACACTCCCATAAAACGGACAGTTTCCGCCCAGAAACACCCATTTCCTGTCAATCACACTCCGATCTCCAGTACGAAGAAAAAACCTCGTAATGCCGTGAGTAAAATACCAATCTTCATAGCAAATTTACTTGGCGCAGTCGCAGTGCGAACATTGCGCATGCACAATTAGCGGAAAATCGCTGCGATGCGAAGAAAATTACCGAGCGAACAACTCGGAATGACCACCATAGTTTGCAAGCTATACTGGGGTAGGGACTTATGTGAATGGGCAAATATTCTCTGTACAGCGCTGCAGAATATGTGTGTGCTATAAAAAATAACTGGTAATAATAATATCGTGTTAAAATTAGGAAGTTCCAATGTTGCCAAAAAGTGCAAATTTATAAAGACTATACAATATGTAGCTGAAACGGGTGGTATTCATGTGACCGCCGGTCAGCTGACCGACAGTCACATGACCTCCTACACCAGCCCGACGGGTCACTATCCCGACGGTCGGCATGCCGACCAACAGGGACTATTTCCACTCGTGGGTGTCCACGACACCCATAGAGTGAGAATAGAACCCGTGGCGACCACAGGTCGCCACCGAGCCCGCAAGGGGCTTGCTGCACTCGCCCCTCCCCGCTGGGATCCCGGCGTCGGTATGCTGCCGGGATCCCGGCGTCGGTAAGCTGACCGGCGGTCAGGAGACCGCCGGTCAGCAGTACTGCACCCGCTAAAACCTATGATAAACAATACGCCGGATTGTTTATATAATCGTTAATATGATACCAAGAGTTATCCTCTCAAGTTTTATCCTTATATTGGAAAACGTATTCCCTTCATTTATCCTGCGTAAAATCTTTAAGAAAAGATTATTGCAGGGGATTGAGTCATAGGTCACAAGCCAACTGGATGTATCCAATTTCTCTGTAATGCCCCCTATTGATGACATCTGAGTGTAGCATGCAGCAATAAATTGCAGTACCTGGGTATTCCAAAGTGGTCTCCCATCCGAGTACTGACCCGTCCCTCCATGGCTTGGCCTCCAAGATCAGATGAGATTGGGCATCTCCAGTGGGGTATGTCCACAAATGCTGCGCTTATCCCTCTTGTCACTATATTTGGATAACCAATGACCACCTTGTGCAGGTGAACGTGTACTCATGAATAAACAGTGATGACACGTTTTACCGCAGATGGGAGGATTCTTAAAGATAATAGTATCACTATGCCTTAGCTAGCCCAACAGAATACAATGTCTTCAAAAATAAGCAAAATGTAATAAGTAAAATACAAGAGGTGACAATGTATGCCTCACGTGACAGAGGTGAAAGACACAATGGGATAAATCATGCAAATAGAACCATCAATTAAGAACACCACACAAAAGGATAATAAATCATATACTCCTCAAATGGAAATATGATAAGTCAGCCAACGCTAGTAACATGCAATAATATGGGGTACTTGTCATCTCCTATATAATAGCCCTGTGACTCTGTGCCTGGCCCTCTAATGCTGGGCGGAGTCACAGCAGTTGACGGAGTCACAGAGACCGGCCACCACATGTGCAGCGTGTTAGCTCCTGCTGCCTGTCCGTTTTACCCCTCCACCATCAGCAACTCCGACTCCCCGGCCGCGGCGCCGGGCGAACAACAACGGCTGCTGCCGCCGCCGTACACATTAGGAGGGATGGGTGGTGCAGGAGATGGCTTTCATAGCCCTCCCTGCGCAGCATACAGAGACCCGGCGCCACCTCCACGCACATCCAGGCACGGCAACATGGGGGATCAGAGGGGCCCCGGTGATGAAGTATACACAATATGGGGCAGTAGCACCTACAGTATTATGACATTTTTACACTTATCGCCTGACCACCCACCACCCCTACCATAGCCTGTCACTTGGTTCGGCCCGGTCATGCTGCTGCGCCTGCCCTTCCCACCGGGACTGCCGCAGATGCCGTGTAGCATGCAGCGCTGAGCCAGCCCTGCAGTGTGCACACTAACCGCAGCCTCCCGCCGGCGCCAAACACAAGGAAAGTGTCAGCTCTTCTGCTGTGACAGGAGCAGAGTGCTGCAGTGACATAATCTCCTGCAGCACTCGGCTCCTGCCACAGATAAGAGCCGCCACACACAAACTCCAGTCTCCGGGGGCAGCCAGCATCTTCAGGCAAGCTGGACACACCCTGGAGCAAAATAAAAAAATACCCACGAGGCCATGCCCCTTTCGAATTAGGCCACGCCCCTTTCCGGCACTGCACAAGCGGGAGCGGGGGGATGTGTGTAATAGTACAGACTGCGGTCCGACACCCGGAGACGCCTCTGGACAGTGTACTGTTTGCCAGCCTGCAGCAGCCGCCGCCCACAGCCCCAACGGTGAGTCCCTCCAGCCATCCTAACCACTGTCTCTAGGTGTGGTCGACACTTTACAAATGTCTCTACTTCTGGTGTCCACCCCCTCCACTACTTTCCCCCCTCTCTTCATCAGCTTCCTCACTGGGGACCCTCCCTACCGCCCTGCGTCTCTGTGTCCCCTCCCTACCGCCCAACGTCTCTGTGTCCCCTCACTACCACCCCAAGTCTCTCTATCCCCTCCCTACCACCCCGCGTCTCTCTGTCCCCTCCCTACCGCCCTGCGTCTCTGTATCTCCTCCCTACCACCCCACGTCTCTCTATCCCCTCCCTGCCGCACCACGTCTCTGTATCCCCTCCCTGCCGCCCGCGTCTCTGTATCCCCTCCCTGCCGCCCTGTGTCTCTGTATCCCCTCCCTTCCGCCCTGCGTCTCTGTATCCCCTCCCTACCGCCGTGCGTCTCTGTATCCCCTCCCAACCGCCCTGCATCTCTGTATCCCCTCCCTACCACCCCTCGTCTCTCTATCCTAGGGGTGGGCAAAATACGGCCCGCGGGCCAGATGTGGCCCGCAAACCGATCCTGCCCGGCCCGCTGCCTCCCGCCAGCGAGCAATGATAAGCGGCCCGACCGGCTGAGCTGCTTGTCATTGCTCTACACTGCAGTACCTCCAAGCTGCCAGCGGCGCCTCTCTCCCCTCCTGCTCCTGCTGCTGCTGCGTTGTAGCAGCCTCCTCCAGAGTCCCCAGTGACAACGGCTGTGTTCAGCCGAGAAGGGGGCGGTGCTACATGCCGACGAGGGGGCGGGGCTACACGGGCCCTCAGGGGGCGGAGCTACACGGGACAAGAGCCAGACTGCTACAGATACATCCTTGCTGCCACTGCCAGCCAGATCAGTAAGTTAATGGGAAAAGTGAAAGAAAGTGTGTGTGTGTGTGTGTGTGTGTGTGTGTGTGTGTGTGATAGTGTGCATATATTTGTGTGTGCGGGCAGTGGCGTCAGACTGTTTTTAGGTTTGGGGGAGAGATCTTTAGCTCTCGCTGTACCAACCCCTCCCGTGTTCTGTCACCATGTCACCCCCATGTTCTGTCACTATGTCACCCCCCCCCGTGTTCTGTCACTGTGTCACCACCCGTGTTCTGTCACTGTCACCCCCCCAGTATTCTGTCACTGTCACCCCCCCGTGTTCTGTCATTCTGTCACCCCCCCGTGTTCTGTCACTCTGTCACACCCCCCGTGTTCTGTCACTGTGTCACCTCCCCGTGTTCTGTCGCTGTCAACCCCACCATGTTCTGTCACCATGTCACACCCCCCGTGTTCTGTCACTGTCACCCCCACCGTGTTCTGTCACCCCCCCTCCCCGTGTTCTTTCACTGTGTCACACCCCCGTGTTCTGTCACCGTGTCACACATCCGTGTTCTGTCACTGTCACCCCCACCGTGTTCTGTCACTGTGTCACCCCCCCCGTGTTCTGTCACTGTCACCCCCCTCCCCGTGTTCTGTCACCGTGTCACCCCCACCATGTTCTGTCACTGTCACCCCCCCTCCCCGTGTTCTTTCACTGTGTCACACCCCCCGTGTTCTGTCACCGTGTCACACATCCGTGTTCTGTCACTGTCACCCCCCCTCCCCGTGTTCTGTCACCGTGTCACCCCCACCGTGTTCTGTCACCGTGTCACCCCCACCGTGTTCTGTCACTGTGTCACACCCCCCGTGTTCTGTCATCCCCACCGTGTTCTGTCACCGTGTCACCCCCACCGTGTTCTGTCACCGTGTCACCCCCACCGTGTTCTGTCACTGTGTCACCCCCACCGTGTTCTGTCACCGTGTCACACCTTTCCCCAGGGGCCATAAGACACTGGATAATTTGCTTGCTGCACAATAATTATCCTAAATAAAATGTTAATGTGTAAAAAGGCTCTCTACCTGCCGTAATGTGTGTAAAAGGGGCTCTACCTGGTGTAATGTGTGTAAGTGGCGCTGCGTGGCGCAATTTGAATAATGGAGACTATTGTGCAGCCTAATATGAATCTGTATTATTTTTTGCCCACACCCCTTCCACATGAAGCCATGTCCCTATATTTTTGGCAAGTGGGGCGAGCTGCTATTTTGTATGTGGCCCTCGGATACTGACAGGAAATGTCAAGTGGCCCCTCAGCTGAAATAATTGCCCACCCCTGCTCTATCCCCTCCCTACCGCCCTGCATCTCTGTATCCCCTCCCTACCACCCTGCGTCTCTCTATCCCCTCCCTACCACCCTGCATCTCTGTATCCGCTCCCTACCACCCCACATCTCTCTATCCCCTCCCTACTGCCCTGTGTCTCTGTATCCCCTTCCTGCCAACCTGCATCTCTGTATCCCCTCCCTGCCGCCCTGCGTCTCTGTGTCCCCTCCCTACTGCCCAGCATCTCTGTGTCCCCTCCCTACCTCCCCAAGTCTCTCTATCCCCTCCCTACCGCCCTGCGTCTCTCTGTCCCCTCCCTACCGCCCCGCGTCTCTGTATCCCCTCCCTACCACCCCACGTCTCTCTATCCCCTCCCTGCTGCACCACGTCTCTGTATCCCCTCCCTGCCGCCCGCGTCTCTGTATCCCCTTTCTGCCGCCCCGCGTCTCTGTATCCCCTCCCTGCCGCCCCCGTGTCTCTGTATCCCCTCCCTACCGCCCGCGTCTCTGTATCCCCTCCCTACCGCCCCGCATCTCTGTATCCCCTCCATACCACCCCACGTCTCTCTATCCCCTCCATACCGCCCTGCATCTCTGTATCCCCTCCTTACCACCCCACGTCTCTCTATCCCCTCCCTACCGCCCTGCATCTCTGTATCCCCTCCCTACCACCCCACGTCTCTCTATCACCTCCCTACCACCCCGCATCTCTGTATCCCCTCCCTACCGCCCTGCATCTCTGTATCCACTCCCTACCGCCCTGCATCTCTGTATCCCCTCCCTGCCGCCCTGCGTCTCTGTGTCTCCTTCCTGCCACCCTGCATCTCTGTATCCCCTCCCTGCCGCACCGCGTATCTGTATCCCCTCCCTGCCGCCCGCGTCTCTGTATCCCCTTTCTGCCACCCCGCGTCTCTGTATCCCCTCCCTGCCGCCCTGCGTCTCTGTATCCCCTCCCTACCGTCCTGCGTCTCTGTATCCCCTCCCTACCGCTCCGCCTCTCTGTATCCCCTCCCTACCACCCCGCGTCTCTGTATCCCCTCCCTACAGCCCCGCCTCTCTGTATCCCCTCCCTACCACCCCGCGTCTCTGTATCCCCTCCCTACTGCCCCACGTCTCTATTTCCTCCCTACCTGCATCCCCTCCCTACTGCCCACCGTCTCTGTATCCCTTCCCTACCGCTCCACGTCTCTGTATCCCCTCCCTACCGCCCCGCGTCTCTGTATCCCCTCCCTACCGCCCCGCGTCTCTGTGTCCCCTCCCTACCCCCCTGTGTCCCATACAGGGTTCATACCACCGGCTCCTGGATACCTCCCTGACAAACCCTCACCAGGAGGACAGGAGCTGTAACCCCCTGCGGTGCCCCCCGTAGTTACCGGTATATCGGTGATGCTCCGCTCTGCCGCCTCCTCCTTATCCCTCAGGCGCAAGCCCAGCACCAAGCACATGACCGCGCTGCCCATGGCCATTGGCCCTGGGAGCAGTGCCAGGCTCCGCCCCCTCCTCCTACTGCACCTGAGGGGAGCGCGCACATAGCGCATGCAGAGGGGAATGTTGCACCTGAGGCCTGCGACCGTGTGGAGACCTTGCACGTACAACATGTCCGCGTTGCTACACCTGAAGGATCAGACGGTGTAGAGAAAGGACACAGCTGCCCCTGTTCCTCATTGTACCAGCACTCCCCTCTGTGTCTAATGACTATAATATCCTTATCCGTGTCCTATATATTGTTACACATTAAATCACATAGTTATAGGTCCCTCACCGTCCCGTCCCCCCACACACCTGCATCCACCCCCCCTCCAACCGCAGCATTTACATACTCCCTGCCTCATCCGCGGTCCCCCCCGCACTCACTACATTCTGTACATCGTGCCCAGCAGGCACTGTTCACACCGTCGCAAGGGTCTATGCCCCCTTCACCATCGGACGCCCTTTCGTCGTGCAATATTTAACCACTAACAAACCTAGGAATGTAGGTAATACTACATATAATACAAATATTGAACCCTAGCAAGGCATGCAGGGGTTAAGGGGGCGTAGCCCCTTTCGACGGTGTGAAGAGCGCCCGTAGGGTGCGATGAAGCGCCTAGTACAGTATATTCCTCAAATGAAAATAATACAGCTAGTGCCAACAACAAGCAGTAAAAGGTATCATGAAAGGTGAATGCACATAAATATTCTACCAAAGTCCCTGTGTGTACTACTGGCATCTCATTTCTGCTTTTCTTCCATCTTGCCCACTGGTATAGGATGGAAATGCTTCCCTATCCAATTACATCCTCTCTGTACAGTCCACATAACCTCACATATTTTGTCTTCCACATACCTCCCAACTATCCCGATTTTCGCGGGGACTGTCCCGTTTTTTGGGGACTGTCCCGCTGTCCCACCCGCCGTCCGCAGTGTCCCGCGGTGAGGGGGGGGCAGTTGGGAGGCTCCTGCACTCGTTGTGAATAGACGCTGTGCGCATGCGCATGAGCACAGCGTCTCTTCAGTGCAGACAGTGGGAGAGAGGGCATGCCAGCAGCTCGCAGAGCACTGGGCATGCCTCCTCAGTGACGAAACGGGGCGTGGCTCGCGATCGCGGGTCCACCCGCGAAGCCACCCCCCCCTTTCATAGGCCACACCCCTTTTGGGAGGACAAAGTTGGGAGGTATGCTTCCAACATTGCTGGGTGGTCATCTCATACAACCCATTAAGAACCTAGCAATCTTGTGGACCATTATGCAACAGGTAGCATCTATCCTTGTGTATCAATGCCTATTTCACTATAGATTGTAAGCTTGCGAGCAGGGCCTTCCTACCTCTTTGTCTGTCTGTCTTTGCCCAGTTTTGTTCTATAACTGTTGTTCTAATTGTAAAGTGCAATGGAATATGCTGCACTATATAAGAAACTGCTAATAAATAATAAATAAGAGAGTGAGGGCCGACAACAATAGGTTAGAAAGAGATACAGTGAAGCTGTCAAGCATGTAGTGACAGACACAGATGGCTCTGTTACATATGCACTGCAAGGCTCATATAGTACAGGTCACACAGCATACAACATGCTCTTAGGACTGTAATACATGCAAGATTGCTTAATAATGTGCATAACAATTTAGCAATGGTTCACGCTGATCAATAACAGGAAAAGGTTATCTACGAATGGTACAATTCTACTAAATTATAACAGTGTGTATCCCTTTCTTCACAAGTAAATATATACAGTATACAGCTAGCCTAGGCATTTAAACGGATCTATTGGGTGTCACATACAGAGAAATAAGACTCTTCTTACATATAAAAAATAAGCTCAATACGATCCACAAATAAGGTTAAAGCATGTTTAAGCAGAGAGGGGAGCGCTGTGTGCTTTCCATGCAGCACGCACCCCTTGCATACTGTATATAAAAAAGATGTGGAGTGATTAAAGTAATTCCATGGGTGTATACATTACCAGATCCAGGATGCTGCTGTATTAATTGGTTGGTGTGCCGCTACGTATTCCCGGAGAAAGGCTCCGGTGGTGTGGGGTAATAGCCTGGCTGTGCCTGCTGAGTCTTCCCAGTGTGGCAATAGTAGCGTGGCTGCGCTGCGATGCTTTGCCGGAGAGGAGCTCCGGTAGTACGGCAATGGTGGCGTAGCCATGTAGTATACGGTTGTGTCTATGTTACCTTCATGCTCAGGACCTGGAAGTGACAAAACCAGAGGGCAGGAGAGAACTTCCGCCCTTACAGCACCTGAATGTTTTCTTCGTTCTCCGTTCGTTTGGGGTAATATTTTTTTTCTATGCAGCATTGGACGCTCGCCACTCTTCGCTCGCCACACTTTACTATTCCAAATAGATTGTGACATGGACCCAGGGGGTTATGGGATAGGTCCTCTCCACAAAGGTAAACTAGACGCTACCTGTAGTATACCCGGCGTTCAGAATCTCCCAGGAAAGGCTGTTCCGGTCACATGTGTGCACCATATGACCGTCTCCTTCCTGCCGTACGTTTCGCAGGTTGGCTTGTTCACAGGGCAGCGTGCAGCCTAGGCGAGTGTGCTGATATCAGAGAAGTGTGTTTCCAATTGGTAAGCAGGTTGTGACAGATAGGTTATAAGCCTATAGGGCCCCATACACTAGAACGATAATGCCCGATTTCAGCCCAATTCGGGCCGATATATTAGGTGAAGTCGGGCATTTTGGCTGTGTATCCGATCCAATTCGCGGCCCCGTGAGCGTCGGATCGGATCCCCTAGATCGTTAGTGCTGCACTTGTGATATGTCGGTTCCCACAGGCATGGCTGGTATTGCATATGATATATCGTATGCAAAATGTACCACATCGTATGGAACCACTCCCGGGAAGCTCCCAGGAGAGTTCAAGGGAAATCGCCCCAAATTCAGCCTCAGACATATCGTTCTAGTGTATGAACTACACTGCATTAAATTGGTGGTGCCACATTGATAGACAGGTACTCAGCCTGTCATCAATCTAGAGGATATCCGCTGTACTCATGCTGTTAGTATTAGCCATATTTACTTATTAGTGGGCTGTACGCTAAATTCGACCACAGATAAGGTTAAAAACAGTAATCAGGAGGAGTATCTACAATTGAATTTAGAATAAATCAAAATAAAAATAATATTAAATGTAAAATAAGATATACAAACAAGGAAATGTATATAAATGTTGTCATTAATGTTTAGTGCTGTTTCTTAGTATCGTAATTGATTTTATCAATTTTGTAATACACCAATGATTTTATCAATTTTATCAATAATGCAATTTATCAATAATGCACCAATGGTGTTAAATTGAATTGTTATCATAAAATAATAACAGATAATTAAATATTAATTACATACGAAGGAGTATGTAAATGAGTATATGTGCCATAGTGACTGGATGTAAACAAAAAAAGAACAAGAAAAGAAGGGGTGATGGCCCTCATTCCGAGTTGTTCGCTCGCTAGCTGCTTTTAGCAGCATTGCACACGCTAGGCCGCCGCCCTCTGGGAGTGTATTTTAGCTTAGCAGAATAGCGAACGAAAGATTAGCAGAACTGCTACTAAATAATTCCCTGCAGTTTCTGAGTAGCTCCAGACCTACTCCTAGATTGCGATCACCTCAGTCCGTTTAGTTCCTGGTTTGACGTCACAAACACGCCCTGCGTTCGGCCAGCCACTCCCCCGTTTCTCCAGCCACTCCTGCGTTTTTCCCTGGTACGCCTGCGTTTTTTAGCACAATCACGGAAAACGCTCAGTTACCTCCCAGAAACGCCCCTTTCCTGTCAATCACTCACCGATCAGCAGTGCGACTGAAAAGCGCCGCACGAACAACAGCAAATCTACTAAGTTTTGTGTTAAATAACTTAGCGCATGCGCGCTGCATACCATGCGCATGCGCATTTTCCACCTAATCGCTACGTTGCGAAAAACGCAACGAGCGAACAACTCGGAATGACCACCGATATGTATTAAAATAAGAAGAGGGCATAGTGTAAAAATGAAAAAGGCAATAATATATATTGCAAACTATACTGAAATTAGTGAGAAGTTATTGACAAATCACTCACAAGTTTGACAGTGTGACCAATGTGTGACATTTGTACACAAGCTGCAGATTTCAGATGTCTCTGTATAAAAGATAGTGGAAGCGGCATTATCGTAACTTCTCACATCTGCTGCGCAGCGGGATTTATGTCCGCCTATGAATCAGGCCAGAGAGATACAAAAGACCATCATAATCATAACACTGTTGTCTACAGTAAGAGGCATTTTACTTTTATAATACACAGTGGGGGTTATTCAGAGATGAACGCAGATCTCTGCATACGCAGCCAGATCTGTGTTCATCTTCACACATTCTGGGGGCCGCCACCACAGGTAAATGCCGCCCAGCATATGTGAGGCCGTACCCCCAAATCGCCCCGTAATTAGATTGCGGAGTCATTGGATCTAAGGTTGATCCCTGGCAGCGCAGCCTGGTTGCACTGTCAGGCGGTCAGTGGTAATTTTTTTCAGAAGTGGCTGTGTGTTACGTCAAGCAGCCACCCTGAAAACGGTCCCCGGCTTGCCCCCATTTTCATGGCGCCACCCCTGCAACGCCGTAACTCCGCCCCCGCATTGCCCACATCTGTTGATCACATTGCTGCCACTTATTTCAGGGATTCATCCGTAATGGTTAAGTTTGTACACGTGCACAATGGCTGATGCGAGTGCGCAGATCACCTGGATGTGGCTGCTGCTTGCCACCGCGCGGCTGCTTCCAGCTCTGAATGAGGGTCAGTATGCAGTGTATCTTTTAAACACTAATACAATGGTATCACAAATATACAATAAGCACAGTATAAGGTTTGGTCTTATTTGTTGACTTGCTGTTTAAGGTAATCAATCACAGGTAAAAGGGTAACATCTTCCTGGACATTTGTGAAGCATATAGGTAACATAGCATTTAACCAGCTTACATGTAAAATAAGGGTGTACTCGGGCTTAGCCGAAGGCTGTGCTACAAAACAAAGCAGGGCTGGTGGGGGAAAGCAATAGCAAAATCTATGGGCCTAACTCATATTTGTAGTAAACCCAATGGTTGACGTAAAAATACGATGTTTGGGGGGCTGCGCAGGTGCAAGACTCGTTCTGCGCAGGTGCCAAACAGATCTTGCGATATTGCTTGCATCCCCCTGTCAGCCACAGCATGATAGACATGGTTGGGCATTTTGGGGGAGAGCAGGTGCGGCACTCAGCACCGTTCCTCAAACCAGGGGCATGGCGGGTCTGCGTCGTTGGACGCAGACTTTCTGAACCCGGGTGTCTTGATCCAATGACCAGCCCGAGTAAGCTGCAGTGCTTCAGCTTACGCAGGATGACCGGCGCCTCAGATCATTGCGAATTGTGACCGTTAATCATGATGGTGATCCGAGGCTGCGCCCTCAGACGAAGCACTCAGATCTCGCTAATGCAAACAAGATGCGTCTATCTCCTACAGACACCTCCTGCTGCATTCAAAATGTAATGACACAGAATTGTACAGCCGCTTCTCTGTGGTTGAGCAATTCCTTACAGTCATGAATTAGGCCCTATGTTCTTTCTCAGAGGATAGAAGCCCAATGCAAAAAATGCTCGGCTGCTTTCTGGAAAAGACACCTTTATAAATACAAATATCTAACATTGTACACGGTGCAATGTTTGCTTATGATTTTGACTATAGTTAAAATCATAAGAAAAGTTAGCACATATCGCACCGTGTGTACACAGCTTGCGATACCAATGCGCGCTCCCGTGGGGTCAGTATTGCAAGAAAACATAAACTGTACAGGCAAGGCAATCAATTTTGACTACATTGTGTATACTAATATAGTCAAAATTGTATATAGTCAAAACTGCACATAGGGGCTGATTCAGTAAAGATTGCAAATTAGCAGAATTTGCAATCCTTTTGTTTGCATGCTGGGAGCCGCCCATCGCAGGGCAAGGCCGCCCAGCATGCTGATCGCCGCCTGCCCCCCTTCATCAAGCAGAAATTGCGATCACATCACAGTTTCTGCTTGATAGCAGAAATTAAGATTGCCTCCTGCGGGCGTTTGGCCGCCTCTATCCTCGCAACGCTCCATCTCCGCCCAGAAAATGGAGCGTTGCCCCCCCCCCCCCACCTCGTGACCGCCTCTGCCTGATTGACAAAAAGGACGGGTGCTGCACATGTGCATGTAATATATGCAGTTGGATTGCGTTTTGTGATCCAACCTGAAATAGGCCCATAGTCAAAATCGCAAGTAAAGATAGTCAATATCGGTGGTTCTGGGCTCCGGGGAGTTCAAGGGAAATCGCAAAGTCAAAATTGCCACTTAGTCAATATCTCACCATGTGTATGCACCTTAAGGCCCATCAATCTCTTTGTATCAAGATAATAAAATAAAATAATAATAATAATAATAATTAACAATACACAAATAATAAATAACCGTGAAGAGCCTCTAGTATGAATATCAGGCTTAAGGTGAAGGACCTGGGGAGAAAAAAAGAAATAAACAACATACAGTACTGAATTACAGGTACCAGGGCAAGCTGGCACTTGTAGTTCTCCAAGTGCCTGCTTGCCTTGGCAGCGGTACCATGCTTGGATTGGGTGTGGATCATTGGGTCGACAGTAACTAGGTCTGCCACTATTGGTCGACAGTGACTAGGTCGACACCTGAAATAGGTCGACACAATCATTAGGTCGACAAGGAAAGGTCAACATGGAAAAAAGTATTTAAATTTCTCTTACGTCCTAGAGGATGCTGGGGACTCCGTAAGGACCATGGGGTATAGACGGGCTCCGCAGGAGACATGGGCACTATAAAGAACTTTAGAATGGGTGCGCACTGGCTCCTCCCTCTATGCCCCTCCTCCAGACCTCAGTTAGATCCTGTGCCCAGAGGAGACTGGGTGCATTACAGGGGAGCTCTCCTGAGTTTCTCTGTAAAAAGAATTTTGTTAGGTTTTTTATTTTCAGGGAGCACTGCGGGCAACAGGCTCCCTGCATCGTGGGACTGAGGGGAGAGAAGCAGACCTACTTAAGTGATAGGCTCTGCTTCTTAGGCTACTGGACACCATTAGCTCCAGAGGGTCAGAACGCAGGTCTCACCCTCGCCGTTCGTCACGGAGCCGCGCCGACCTCCTCCTCACAGAGCCGGAAGATAGAAGCCGGGTGAGTAGGAGAAGAAAGAAGACTTCAAAGGCGGCAGAAGACTTCAGTTCTTCAGTGAGGTAATGCGCAGCGGTAACGCTGCGTGCCATTGCTCCCACACACACACACAACAGCGGGCACTGTAAGGGTGCAGGGCGCAGGGGGGGCGCCCTGGGCAGCAATTAATAGCCTCAAGGGACACTGGCAGATGCAAATATACTGCAGAGGCAGTATATTATTAACCCCCGCCAGTTTTTTGATTATTTGAGCGGGACCGAAGCCCGCCGCTGAGGGGGCGGGGCTTGATCCTCCAGCACTAACAAGCGCCATTTTCTCCACAGCACATGCAGAGAAGCTGGCTCCCCGGACTCTCCCCAGCTGAACACGGTCACAAAGGGGAAAAAAGAGGGGGGGGGGGGGGGCACTTTTATTGGTGCAGTGAGTGTATATTTATATATTTATATAAAAGCGCTGTTTGTCTGGGAATTTGGTTTCCAGTGTCAGTTGGCACTGGGTGTGTGCTGGCATACTCTCTCTCTGTCTCTCCAAAGGGCCTTATTGGGGAACTGTCTCCATATAGATATATCCCTGAGTGTGTGTGGGTGTCGGTACGCGTGTGTCGGCATGTCTGAAACGGAAGGCTCTTCTAAGGAGGAGGTGGAGCAGATGATTGTGGTGTCTCCGTTAGCAACGCCGACACATGATTGGATGGATATGCTGAATGTTTTAAATGCAAATGTGGCTTTATTACATAAGAGATTGGACAAAGCAGAGTCCAGGGATAAAGCAGGGAGTCAATCCATGGCTTTGACTGTGTCACAGGGCCCTTCTGGGTCTCAGAAACGCCCACTGTCCCAAGTAGCAGACACTGATACCGACACGGATTCTGACTCCAGTGTCGACTACGATGATGCGAGGTTACACCCAAGGGTGGCCAAAAGTATTCATTATATGATTATTGCAATAAAAGATGTTTTACATATCACAGATGACCCCTCTGTCCCTGACACGAGGGTGCACATGTTTAAGGAAAAGAAACCTGAGATAACTTTTCCCCCATCTCATGAGCTGAATGAGTTATTTGAAAAAGCTTGGGAAACTCCAGACAAGAAACTGCAGATTCCCCAAGAGAATTCTTATGCCGTATCCTTTCCCGGCAAAGGACAGGGTACGGTGGGAATCCTCGCCCAGGG